>NC_142502.1:150850000-151160000 GCF_057876585.1 Rhinolophus sinicus | reverse complement strand
CAATTATAGCTCAAGTCAACTGCTTGCATTTTCTTTCAGCTCTCATAGACTTGAACTTTATAGAAACTTTTTTTTTTTTTTTTTTTTATAGAAACATTTTTAACTCTTAAATACTTGTGCTATTTTCATCCTGAAGAGGCATGCACCTTAGTTTGACAACTATTTGGGGTTTAATATAGTTGCCAAAGATAAATAAAATACAGTCCTTTTCTTAAGGGACATGGAGTTTACAGTCTACATTACGACTTCACAGTCTATTTTACTCCTTCTGTTACTTTTTGACTTATAAAGTTCTTATTTATAATTTAAGGTTTTCCCTAAACAGTTAGGATGACTATGCACTGACAAGAGGTAACTCAAATGAAAACGTAAAGATTTTCAATTTCATCTGCTCTGAAAGTTAAAGAAGCACTCTCGTACTTTGTCAGGGTGAATAAAAATCATTGATAAGAATACCATTTTATAATACATCACATATCTAGGGTAATACATAATTAATCTGCAAATTACTGTAAGCAGAACAGAATTTGATACATTCATTGTTTGGCCAAAATGAATATAAAGTATCCTTTTTATTGTTTGTATAATTTCAGGCCACATGTAGCTTGGGAAACCATTATTTGAAAGTTACCGTTACTTTAGGTGTAGAAATTAATTGGACCCACCTCAGTTTCTCATGTATCAGAAGTATTGATACATGCCTTCAGAGTCCATAGGATTTTGTAAAAACAGTAGTGTATTGAGATATTTGACTTCTCTCTAAATGCCTGTGATTACTTCTGTTGGGTGATATGCACCCAATTCTTTTATTATCACATTAAACAGAATGAACATTTAGCTTTGTTCCCCAGCTGTCCAGGAGAGAATCCAGGAGAGATTCAGGAAAGCAGCTGCTTTGAAAATGAAAATTAGGCATTTACAAGCCAGCAGAAACTGCCCTTTATCTTTGCTCATCATCTTCTTCTAAGCCTGTAGATTCCTGAGACTTGCGTTGTTAGACGTGTGTGCAATTTTCCAAAGATTGCATTGTGAATGGCATCTACATGACTTGGCACATCCATGCACCTAGCTTGGGGTAGTGTGGCTGTTGGTGACGGAAAGTTGCTCTCTTCACTTTGGCTGGCTCTTGTTCACTTGAAGGCACCACCATATGAACTGAAGAGGTGATGCACTTATTTGCATCTTAGGAAAAATACAGTTTGCATTTTGTCAGCAAATACATCAATTGAGTGATGGCATAGTGCTAAAGTCCAATGGTAAGGAAGAGCATTGAAATCAGTAAGACTATTGGTGCTGATCAAATGCTTTGATAATTGCTGAATTAGGGCCATCACCCTTGTCTCTCCACAGTCTTTGTCCTCTAGCAGTGAGAGAACTCATAATACTGCAAATGGTGGCCTTTGCTGGGGCAGACCTCTGGTTGGGTTCCAGAACTGAACTCAATTAGCTTTGTGACTTTGAGGAGTTATGCCTTCCGTCTTTCATCTCTAAGTTGGGGATAATAATACTTGCTTCTTAGTTTTGCAGTGAGGATTAAGTGCATTAATGCATGTGAAAAATGCATATGCCTTTTTAGCAGAGTGTCTGATACATGATAAATCATGTTACAGTTAGTGGCCATTTTTCGTGTCATCTGATTTACTTGCTTGACCAGATTGATTAGTCGGTTGCTGCCTAGTAACTGTTTGGCAAAGACAAAATGATTGAATACTTGTGAATCTAGACGGGCCCAAATAAACGTCGTGGTCAGCAGGAATTTTCCTGATCAGAAGGTGCTCTCCCTGTTGCACCATTATAAAGTACCCCCAAAATCAAAGGGCATGAAAAACAGGGTAAACGTGTCAAGGTGGCCCTGTGTTGGCTGTATTTATAGGACTTCTGAGATTTATTTCCTACATCGGTTTTACTAATGACAGGAAAAAAAATCTGGTGTCTTACATTTAGTTAGACTACCATTGTCAAGTAAAATGCTAAGATTAAGTAGTGCTTTTCCAGTTTTTTGACTTTGCTTTTTGTGAGCATTCAGTAATTTATTCTCAACAATGGCATCAACTAATATTCCTTTATACTGAGATTAAGATTTTTTTTTCTTAACCTGATAACTGTCTTTACTGGAAGGAGTTCTTTAGTATACAGAATTTAGGAGAGAAATCTGTAGCCATTCTCTTTGATTTCCTTTTTTCCTTAGCATCACACATCTATTCTACCTATCTGCTTTGTTGTCCCTCCCTTTAGGATACACACCGAATGGGGCTACATCTCTGTACCACGGCTGTGGCTCACTTACAACCCACAAGTCAGCCCATCTGCTACAGAGGCTCCCTCAATGATCACCCTCATTTCACAATCATTCCCTTTTTCTCTGTCCTCCACAGCAGCCAGGACGATCATTGGAAAGTATAAATGAGATGATGTCACTATCAGGTACCAATCCCCCGTTCTCAAATACCTCCCTACTCCAAACAGTATAAAATCCAAACTCCTTACATTGGTTACCTGACACTGTAGGCCCTGCCTCCTTCCTACTACTCCAACTGATTCCTCTCCCTTCTCCCCTCACTTTCTTCACCTTGCTTTGGCCACTGCAGCCTTCTTTCTTCTGTTCTTTGAGTGCCTCAGGCTTATTCCCATCTTGGGGACTTTGCAAATGTAGGGGAATTTGCTCTTAGAAAGCTCATTCCAGATCTTTACATTCAGGTTTCAACTTGGATGCCCCATAGCTTCTCTGATCTAGATCTCAGCTAAAGTGGTGAAGGGTGTACAGGAAAGTGGTGTACTTACTTATGTGTCTGTATGAGCATGCCAGTGTATATGTCTTCCCTACGAGAATGTTCCTTGAATGGAGGAGCCCTTTTTGATTGTTTTCAGGGGAGTGTCTGTGGAACATGAAAGAGTAAATAGCACATAGTAAGTACTCAATATGTTAACCGACTGTGATTACAAAGTACTAGTTGATCAATACACCAAAATAGCTAATGTACAAAAAAATGTTCCAAAGCATATCGTCTTTCCCATTTTGTTTATCGTAACTAACTAGAATCTATTATCAATCCACATTACTTTATATGTGGATAAGTAATGCTAAAACATTGGGAAATTTTGTTTTTCTTATGTAGGGGAACTGTTTCTTAATTGTTACACTGTGAGTTTGTTTTGCCAACTCTTGTTTCATAGCCAGTGAAGACATTATATTTAGCCTAAATTCAATGAAATTTTATGAATTCCCAGTTGATGGAGTCCAAATTAATGATGGTTTTCTATATAACTTGATAAAACTTTTGTTGAAAAATATGATAGTAAAAAATCAACTACATTTGGCTTTTATAAACACCTAAACATACATAAAAAATTCAAAGTAATATCCTAAGAAAAAAATAACATTTTTATAGGTTTACTATCTTTTGAAAATTTGTTTTTACAGATTTATTTCCTTGTGCATTCATTCACAATACTGACAGATGCACTTACAAGGGGGCCACATACATTTAAGAAAATTGTTACATTTATTAAAATTACATCAATTTTTATCTTCTGGCATTAAAAAAGGCAGTTATTTTTCTCTCAGAAAAGACAACAGCAGCAGCAACATAACAGCGGAAAGTAAGACATTTTAACCCTAAATAGCTGTTAAAATGGTACTCATGTTAAACAGCTCTTTAGAGTTTGAAATATTTTTCATATAGTTCTCAGTTCTTTAGCCCAATTTATTACTACTTACTTAGTACCTCCTTTATGGGGCTGATGCTTTCAAAGGAAATAGTAAAAGGGAAGGCAATTTTAGGGAACAGAAAGTTCCTGTAGGCCAGACTTCAGAGCACAGAACTCTGAGCAGCAGGTTGAGAAGTTGGGAAAAGAATGACAAGGCCATTCATTTATTTGTTCCTTCAACAATCTGTTATTGAACACTTTTTAGCATAGAGCTCTGTGCTAGTAAGAGCTCAGAAGAGAATTATAAGGCAAGGCTTTACCACACGGAGCCTGCAGCTTAGACAGAGAGAGAAATGGAAAAAATATAGCACTTACATGTTATTAGGAGAATAGCATCCATGATTTTTTTCTGTCAAAGCATTCTTGGAAAGTTATTCAGTAGTTCCAGTCTTCATTCTAATTAAAATAAACAGGATAGCACATTACTCTGTTCCCCCTCTGCCCCCCCCCAGAAATGAGATTTTTTTCCCCTCTTTACAAAGAAACAGCTTGTGTTGATACGGACCTGCCCGCCGCCCTCCTCAGGCTGCTCTCTCTGACAGCTCAGAGCCCCTCAGGGCCCAAATGACACCTGCCCAGTGCCCACAACTCTGCTTTCTCCTGGCCCTCAATGCGCCCCTCATAGGGAGTGGCTGGAGGAGGATGTCTAGGTGAAGTTTACGTTCCTTCTGGTGGGTATCTGTACCCAAAGGAAACCTTATTAAGCACATATCCAGCTGAAAGGCCTTTATATTATATTCCAAGACACTAGTGGTAGAACTGGTGGATATTTTGTACACCCCCCACAACATTTTCCTTCTTTCTTCCCTTTCTCGCTCTCTCCCTCCAGAACTCCCCTACACAAACACACACACACACACACACACACACTCACACACACACACTCACACACATTTTATGGAGCCTGGTGAAAAAACATTTCAGATTTTCTTTTGGAAATTACCCACCAATGATTATATCTGACATAATTTGAGAACCTCTCCAAGGTTTCCATCCAAAGTTTAATGTTCCATAGAATGTTTTTCAAATGGCACAACAGAATTGCTATTAGGCTCCATTTAAATACAAGTCCTGTCTTGACTAGAATGATTGACAAGACCTGTACTATGAAATGATTTCCTTTCAGGGCACTATCTACATAACTGACTTATTGATTCACTCATTCAATAAATTTGTATTGTGCCAGACTTATTCTGACATTATTCTAGGCAATGAGAGGACATACTTAATGCAAAAAAGATCCCTGCCTTGTGGAGTTTACATTTTGATGGGAGAGACAGCTCTTCTACAATAAACCTAACAAATCAACAAGTTAATTTATATAATAGAAGGTGATAAAGTATCTTGAAGAAAATAAAGAATAGCAGGCTAAAGGAGATCATGGGCTGGAGGTGGGGGGAGGTTATAGGATTAAATGAGATAGACTCAGGTGAGTCTTACTGAGAAGCTGAGCTTTGAACACTTATAGGAGGTGAGTTAGCCAAGCAGGCAATGGCAGAACATTCCAGAAAGCGGGGACAACTAAGCATGCTTGGGTGTTCAGGAACAGAAGGAGGCTGTGTGGCTGGAGCAGAGGGTGTGATATCATGATGAGGGAGGTGCCAGGTGGCTAGATCATGTACCAACACTGCTGGATTTTTTAAGGACCTTCAGCTCTTATGTGGTGCAAAATGTAGAGCCACTGCAGGGTTTTGAATGGAGAATGATGTTCAGACTCAGCATTCAGAAAGAAAACCCTGGCTGCTATTGGTTAAACTAGGCTTTGCACGAGAATACACCTGGGGGTGAAGGCAAGCATAGAAGCAAGACATCTGTTAGGAGACTACTGTGAGGTTGGATTCTTGCGATAATTTGGAGGTAAGGTCAATAGAATTTCCCAGTGGATGGGAGGTGGGGTGGGTGGGAGTGGAGCCAAACATAGGCTAAAGTTTTTGTCACTAGGAAAGACTAACAGAATCTAAGACTAGGTCTAAGTGTAAATAGAATGAGGACCATAAGGTTTTAAAACTTTGAGCAGTGGAAGAAGGTGACAAGACAAATAGATCCTTGTCTCAAGCTGCTGTCACTTGCTGTCACTTCATAGATTCCAGGATACAAGTCTTCCTAGCAGCACCTGTGCACTCACTTTGTCCTTTTGCCTGGAACTCTCTTCTCCAAGATTTTTGCATAGTTGGCCTATTTGCAGGTCTTAGTCCTCAGACAGCTCTTCCCAGGCCATGCTCCCCAATGTTACTGTACTTCCCCAGTTCTCTCTGGGCTAGTACTCTGTTTAGTTGTCTTTATGGCCCACAGTGCTTTCACAAGATACCCTATTTGCTTTTCATAGTCTGTCTTTTTCCCTACTGGAATGTGAAGTCTGTGACTGCACAGATCTTATTGTTCTTGCCTGCTACTGTATCCCCACTATCTAGAACAGCATCTGACACACAGCAGATAATCACTATAGGGTGAAGAAGTGTTGACATTAAGGTAAATCAAGTATGTGTTTTAAAAAAATAAAGAGAAATCACAAGGCACTCAATATATGATTTATTGGCAGATGAACTGAGAAGAAAGAAAGACATCCATGGAGTAGGAAGAATTTAAAATAGTAGAATTATTGAACTTCAGGTTAAAGGGACCAGCCCAACAGCATACACAGGTAGAAATCTTTGCAGAATCTCATTGATCATTCTCTGAACAACTCTAGTAACATGAAGCACATATTCGTCTTTTCCAATCTGCATATTCTAATTATTAGAAAGTTTTTTTTTTCATACCATGCATAGAAGAATAAGAAGTATTATTAGACTAGGTAGAGTAGATTGAGTATTTGGCCAGGAGAAGCTGTGGGCAGAAAACCAAAGCTAAAAGAAGTTGGGGCCAGGGAACATTTAGCTTCATAGATAATGTACTAGAGCAAGACCTGGCATCATTCTCTGTCAATAAGGCAGTCTGGGTTAAATACTCAGGCAAATCTGAAAATGCTGATTCCAACAAGATTTTTTTTTTTTTTTAAATCAGTGTCAAATTATAGTGAGAAATGTAATCACTTATACTTGTGGAGCTAATATAAATTTGAAGTAGGCTGACCTTTGCTTGCCTGAGGAAGGAAGAGAAAAACACTTTTAGTCAGAACAGTAATAATTTTTGAAATATAATTCTGAATGAATTTCCTTAAATGTGTTAAAGCCTGTGGATGGTGACATTTATTTTGAACTAATACAAATGATGTTTTTTGAGTTTGGCATTTATGAAAGAGATTGCCTCCAGGTTTGAAGTCATGCGGTCATTGGACTCTCTCAGGCTGGGGGAGACTAACTCTTAGAGAACCACGGAAAAGCTAACATCAGTAAACCTTTGGCTGCTATAGTCTCCAAATGATTTTCCTCTTTTACATTCTTGAAAAGGCTGTAATTTGTATTAGAACGGACCATTACCAGATTTTAATTGAAATTTGGAGACCAGACAGCATTTCGTCTAATCAAAACCATTAAGAAGTTTGACAAACCTTAGTTGCAACTACCAATGATAAACCTTTTATGTACAATAATAAGAGCCATTCATGGGTGACTTCAAGGATGGGTATTTCCCTAGGGAGAGAAACACTGCTTTAGAAACTGAGGGGAAAGAAGAAGGTTTAATGTTGTGATCAGCGTATTCTCAAAATAGCAAAGAACAACGGCTGAGTGCATTTCAGGTAAATTGAAGTGAAATCAAGTCCAGGATAATACCAAGTTATTGTAAAGGTAAAAATCTATCCAGAATATCTAAAATCAGGAAGCAAAAAGGAGAACTTAGAATTTAACGGTTTATGTAAGAATCTTGATACATTAGATCAAGGTGGGAATCACTGTGATGTACCAGCAGTGAAATGACATTGTTTGAATATATTTGACGAATCCCCAATGTAAGTTGGGCCATGATCACTACTTTCTGGGCTTTATTCTCTCAGTCGCCAAATGAGTTAGGGGATTGACAAGCTGAATTAGGAAATCTCTAAGGTGCATTCCAGGTCTAAATTGGGATTATTTAGAAGATGTGAATTTAGTGGAATTCTTATGACCATTTACACTTGTTTTATTGCAAGAGGTGGACTTTTACATGTAGGTTCAAAGTAAGGTGAGATACATGGAGACAAATGGTTTCTGCTTTGAAAATATGCCCACGATTTCCCCAGAGAACACCTGGAGAATCTCGTTGGATTTTCACATTGGTATTGTTTGCTTAATTTTGTTTTTCTGATATGTAGATGTCTGTAGGTTTCCCAGAGTGGAAAGAGAAATGAAATACCTTTGTGAGAGGTAAAAAGCAAATCACCACCTTCACAACTGTGTTTTGACATTGGGTTTTCAGGTCCGTGGTTGGGTGAAGAACTTGGCCTTTTATTCTGCTCCCCAGCAAGTTCCTTTCTCTTCCCTCCTTGTGCATCCTTTCTCTCTTCCCTGTTCACAACAGCATTATTCCTGGCTTCTGTCCCTTGTCCGCCCTGTGGCTCCACTTGCGTCTCTCTGGCCTGTCCAACTGCTGTTGACACATTAAGCTCGAGTTTCTTCTTGGTAAGAACTTTGGCCGATATCGGTCTCTTTCTGTACTGCTGTTTTACAAGATTTAGCACTGAATTTCATATCACCTTATTGTTTTCTTTATTTTTGCCTTCTCTACCCCCAACTGGTTATGTGCTTGTCAAAGATAAGGTCCTCCTTTAACACTGCATATCCACGTAGAGTATAGCATTGTATTTGGTGTTTTTGGAGGGAGCCTTGAGGCTCTTTTGGAGCCGCCTCCTCAGAGTTCTGAAAGCCTAAATGCCATCCTGAACTCTCAGTTTTAGCAACTGTCAGCCACTGGTATAAAATGATCAATTCAAATTATGGTACATTCTAATACAGTTGTGTGTGTGTGTGTGTGCAAGTGCACGCGTATCATTTTATAATAGAAAATGCCAGATTTTGTCAGGTATTTCTCCTAGGTCATTGCACCGCTGTACTCCACATTCCCTGGGTGTAATGGAAGACCAGCTTATTTTATAGTTGACACCACTCTGGAAGCCCCTTGATTAAGGAAGTTAAAGGAGGTAGCATCGTGGGAGAAGTGTTGTCGAAGACATGGCCAAATATATTCCAGAATGCAAGGGGCTACTTTTTTTCCTTAACACAAGATTTTATCAGTGTTTTTCTAATGATCACCTAGGACTGAAATGTGGATTATGATGTGAATATTTTAAAAGCATGGTGTTTCTTACACTTTATCTTATGTTTTATTTAAACATATTTACACATTTTCTATCCCATTATCGGTTATGTACTTATAGTTAGGCTTGGCTAGTTTATGGTGCAATAACAAACATTGCAATCCTAAGGGATTAACAAATTGGTTTTTCTCTCATTTCACAGTTGAAGGATTGGGTGGTTTCTTCAATGGCTCTTCATATAGGGATTTGAGAACCCAGTGGTGATCTTACAGTATATTCCAGAAAAATGTTTGCCGATTCCACTCCCATTAAAGGATTATGTAATCAGTTTCTTGATGAATAAAACAACTAGCAGCATGCGTTCTCTTATTTATGCATACAGATCAGCTATCCTTACTGCCCCCCAACCCCAGGAGATTTTTCATTTGTTCTATTCCTTCATTGTTAATAACTGTAACTGAGAGACTGAAGAACAACAGGAACTTCTGGAATGTAGCACATGGGCATATAAACCTAAAACAAAATTTGTGCTCTGAGGAATCTAAGACTTGCAGTAACTGGTCATCTTTTCCTCTCAGCCCTAGAACAATGCCCGACACAAATCAGTGGCACAATAAATATTTGTTGAATAAATGAACTCAAAACTCTCCTTAGCTTTGCCTTCATCATAAAGCTACTTTTTTTATTATTTTAAATGTCTAAAATATTCCCTCGCTTTTCCTGTCCCAGCTTATATTTGTAGTGAATGCTTTGAAATAAATATGTAAACTTCATCTATTGTAATTTGACATTAAAAATTGGAGAAAGGAATGTTGTCCAAATTTAGGAATTTACCCCTATTTTTTTGAACTGACATGATATGACTTGAAATATAAGAAGAGACTAAGTGAAACCGTCACATCAAATATATAAACTGCAAAGATTTTAAAAAAGAGAAATAGATTAAAGTGACTGAAGATAGTTACCGAATTAAAATCCAGCCAGCAGCATTTTTCAAATGTCACCTGAATAGTCACTCTGTATAGTAATCTCTGCTGCTTTAATTATTACAGGGATAGTGCAGTATAGGGACAATAAAGATAAGATGCAAATTGTGGACAAAGGAAAAAAAGAATTGCATTTGTTCGTGGTTTAAATAGAATATTTCTGAGCAACTTTTCCCTTCGATGGCCCTATGAAAGTGGTTGTTTTTCTAGAGTAAAGAGCGGGGCTTGCAAAAGTGTAAATCAGGCAATCTACATTCACATTTTGATGATCTGCAAATCACTTATTCATTTGCTAGAGTAAAGCAGATTCATGTAATCAATAAGTTTGTTATTCATTTATGCCTTATACTCCCCCCCCCCATTTGGAAAAGAGTCCATAAAGCAAACTCATAACAACATTTCATTGAGCTAAAAAATGAGTATGTTTTTAGCAAATGTCTTCAGTTTCCTTTACTTGTGTTTCTGTCTTGTATGAGGAATACTCAATACTGTCTTCTCCATTGGCGTGAGATCAGTAGGTGGTTATATGAATGTCAGTGATAGGGACTTGCTGCAAACGTTTGTGAACATAGGCATGCTGGGACCTGGTCAGGGAGGAGCTTAGTTGTTACATTTATGAAATAGCGCCTGAAGTTTCTTAGGTATTTTAAAATAATAAAGTGTTGCTTTGGAGGTCACAAAAATGGAATTGAGTTCATGCAATGAAATAAAATATAAACTTACAAAGTAGAGCTTCCATGATGAATTTCAGATCAGAGTATTAATTTGCATCAACATTCATCCTAACTTCAGATTGTCAGGCATCAAACACGCCTCTTAAATGCACTGCCATCTTGCCTCTTGCTCTTTGGTGTTTCTCAAGCTGAACATGCACAGAGGAAGATCTGCTGCTTTAATATTAACTATGGAAATGTTCCGGAAATATGCTCTATTGTCACGTACATTTCACTATACCTGAAATATGTTTGTTCTTGGGTAATGAAGGAATTGCAGCTATATAGATGTATGGTGTGCTTGAATGTTTTCACTTTAATGAAAAAGAGTTACTGTCAAATTATTCCTGAAAATAAAACTACACTTTTCTCTGTGTGTGGCCCCTTTCCTGATGTAAAGCTATAAACTTGAGTTTCACTAGGGACCAGAAATTAAGCATGATGCCGATTCTGACCTTTCAGCACACACCTAAGCTTGTGAAGAAATGAAAACAAGTCAATTTCAAGTCTGCCCCTGGTGTACCTAGAGATTTGGAGAAAACCTGGGTCTCTTGTCACAGGCAGCCAAAATGAAAGTAAAAATTCAGCATAACTAATTATTTAGCCCTTTCATAGCCGTTCTCTGAATTATATCTTAATATCTGTAGATTTGTGACAAGAACAAACATTGCTCTTAAACCTTGAAATATTTATTGGGAAAAATGGGCAGAGCTGGATAATTGAATTTTTTTTTTCTATTCTTAGTATGACCTTGTAATTTATTTTGGTCATAATTAACATTACAAAAAAGTCTTAATGTGTGGGACACTGATTAGAAGTTCAAAATGCACAACAAAATAAGTCGAAAAGAAGAAATACCATGTTTCCCTGAAAATCAGACGGGGTCTTATATTAAGTTTGCTCCAAAAGATGCGTTAGGGCTTATGTTCAGGGGATATCATCCTGAAAAACCATGCTAGGGCTTATTTTCAGGTTAGTCTTATTTTCGGGGAAACATGGTAACTATCTCCAAGATGTTTAATGCTCTGAACACTGCATGGTGTGCAAAAGCCTGCAATATTGCCGCCTGTAAATTTCTCTAATTTTCCTTAAAATTGTACACTTGTCCCAAGTGCTTGTAGTTTCAGTGGCTTCTGTTACTGTTATGCCGGGGAGAAATCTCCTTTTTTTTAATAATAGAATAAGTAGTCATTTGAATAAATCAAGCCAGAAATACCCTGACAGTGTACTGAACAAGACCTGTGTGTATAATGTGAGTTCTTTCTTTTTAATTTTAGAATCAACCTTGTCCTATGTTAGGCAGCTGGAGGCAAGAGTAAGACAGCTGGAGGAAGAGAATCGCATGCTGCCCCAGGTGGGTGACTTCAGAAGCTCACAGCTAGTCAGTGTCTTTTGAGCTGTAGCATTGTATTTGAAATTGAAAGTCTCAATTACATTTTCTCCTTTAAATGATAGAAATCATTTTGTAAATAGCCATTCATCAATGTGGAGTGTCATTACTTTCCATAATGACCATCCTATTATTCAGATTCTTAAGTGTGATACTAAAGGATGCAGATGTCTGAAATAAGAATGTAAAATAACTTGGGAAGGAAGAAGAAAGAGAAAAGAAGAAAAAAATACTTTGATAGTACCACGCGTATATGTCATGCATGTAGTTGGTGAATATAGAGAAGGGTCTTGTATTTAAATAGAAAAATTGGCTAATTTATGAACTAGGGAAAGCTGTAGGTAGTTTGAAGATTTCGTATTTTAATCAAATTAGTACTTTCTAAAATTCTTTGTGATATGATTGAATTCTTTCAGCACAAAAAAGTGGTGACAGTAATTGACAGTTTTTACTTTGGGGCTTCATTTCTTTTCCCTAGTGAATGTGAAGTGGCACTTTTTCTGGATTTAATGCTTTGCTATATATTTAACTTAACAAAATTATTGCCACGGGCTGATATCTTGGTGAAAATGATGTTGGTCCTTTAAGGTGGTGGTTCTTGGGAAATGTTTTGTAGCGGAGTTGAACAATTCTACAGTGTTTGGGTTGGTTTCCTTTCTAGACATGTAGACAATAATGTATTTTAATATTTTATAAAAAAGAGTTTTCTAAGTTTCTAATGTTCTATCTACATTTTGGTTATTTGTGTTTTGTAAGTGACCACGGGAAAATCAAACCTCAAACAGCTAGTAAACAGTAGTTTAAATGAAAGTATAAAGACTGGTTTTAATGCAGGAGAAGATATATAAATGTTAAAGCAAATATGCTTCAGAAAGACATTTTAGGTGTTTTTAATTTTGTTTTGTTTTTAAACTACTTTTGTTCATTAATGATGATTTGGGGTATCAGATAGTGTATGTAAGAATGCTTTTCTCTTTCTTCCACTGGCTGGCCAACTTTCTAGAAATCATGAGATTAAATGAAATGAATCTACTTATCTCCCTTCTCAAGCTATACATATCTTAAAATTCATGATGACAGAAGGGATTATTTGTATCATGAAATAAAGTACTACTGATAGAGTTTTTTTCTTTGCTTTCCTATACTTTTCATTTTTAAATTTTCATTGACATTTATGACTGTGCTAGGACCCTTGACTAAAAACGTCTAAGTCTTTATTCCCCCAAACTAAAAATTATCATTGCTTTATTATGAACATGATGTATAGTTATACCATCTCTAAGGCAACTAAGAAAGGAAAAGAAAGAGGAAAAAAAAGATATTTCTTAATTTTACTCTGAGTAGGAATTGAGGCTCTCATCAACATTGAAATTCTAGCATGTATCTATCTTAGTGAAACAGAGGCACAATGAATGTGAAAATGATTATAAGATTGATTTTTTTAAATTCTATAAAAGTGAGCATTAGAGATCTTACAGGGAAATCAGAAGAGTCCTCAACTATACTTGATGTGTGTGTATTTAAATACACAGAGCTTGCATAGTTAAGAGTAGAAGAAATTAAAAAAAAATTTTCAAGGAAAAGTGTTCAAGCATATGTTGTTAAATACACTGCTGTCTTCTATCAAAGAAGATTGTTTTGTTTTTTCTCCACAAGAAATGACTAGGAAAGGTCATGTTTTATTGAATCTATGAGTAAGATGTTATTGATGTGGGATGCCACATTACCCTATTTACTATTAAGAAAGAAAAAAAGATGTCAGTGATTCCATGTCAGACTCTTGTTGATTTCAGAGATGTTAAGATGAAAAATGTTTTAGAATTGAACAACTATGTATGTGTCCAAATTACTTTAATGCAAAGAAGAATCCATTGTTTGAAATATGCTGTTGAATATATGCAAAGGATACTAGATCTGTCTCACTTTAAAAACAATATCTGTTTTAAATTTCTGTATCTGAGGGTGATGCCTCCATTTACAGCTAAGATAGATATGATAGAAGCATCAGTTGCAACTACTTGTATAAACACAATGGAAGTGAACATAGACAGCAAGAATCACCCAAAGGGAATCCTTGTGGAAGGCTGAGATTTGGGCTGGATAACATAAAGTATTTGCAACTTCTTAGATGGTACTGGGACTATTACAAATAATCATGAGATTTCCCTACAGAAACGATTTCTGACTGCATGATGTTAGCTGATTTGCAAGGTCAGTTCAGTGCCACAAGCTGACTTCCCTGCATAAATTAATCTCAATATCTGAATATTTGGTTTTCAATTGTAAGAGCTAGCTCCCTGTACCTTGATTAGAAGGTATTCTTTTTTTACTGCCAAGTTTTTAAAAATATGTCCATTTGTCTTTGGATAAATAGGAATAAGAACATAGTTGGCAACTGGAATTCCATGTATATCAGATTATCTTTTGTGGCTATGACGAGGTTCTTTGCCCATAGATTAGTGTTTAGATTAATTATATAAAGCATTTTCCCGGAGGAAGAAATCTCCTTTAATGCTCTTTTTTATTCTTTATGTAAAATTGTGTACAATGAACAGAAAGTCACAACTTTGCCCTAGCAATACATCGTTAAAAATAAATAAGGTGATTATAATAAATGCTTGTGGATTTCTCTCTGGTTAGGCACAAAGGTTTCAATTTTTTAATTTGTAAATGACAAGGTTCCTCCGAGTTCTTAAATTTTGTAGGTCTAAGGGTAAATAAAGCTTGGGTCCAGTCTTATGCAAAGTTGTCAAGTCCCAGAATGAAGGGTTTTTTATTCAAGAACCGATACAAAAATGCAGTGAAGATTAAGTTGTTTTTATCCAGTGGTAGAAAGGAGCCCATAGGAAGTGTGAATGAAATATCACTATAGAGGCCACGGCAGGTCATCTCCCAGTGAGCACAAAGCTCTTTGCCGTGGTCTCGACAGTATCCTACAAGGATCACTGAGCTATGCTTTATATCCAGTTTGTGAATACAATAATCAAAGGTGTCCTAAAATCAGAACAGTCTCATTATTTTCAGAAAATGCAGTATTATTGCTTGGTACTATTTGAAAAGAGAATGCTTTTTTATTTTTTGGATAGGAAGCCAACATTAGATTGACCCTCTTAACAGAATCTGAAGTGTTTAATAGATTATTGTTATTGATAGGTAGGATGTTGTACATTAGATCTTGAGATCTCATTCATCTTGCATAACTGAAATTTCATACATCTTAATTATTAGCGCCCCACTTCCCTCTCCCCCCAACCTGTCAACCACTCTTCTATTCTTTGTTTCTATGAGTTTGACTATTTTAGATACTTCATATAAGTGGAATCATGTGGTATTTGTTCTTTGGTTACTGGCTTATTTCACTTGGCATAATATTACCGTATGCTCCAACAATCTTACTTCTGGATATTTATCCAATAAAATTGAAATCAGAATCTCAAAGAGATACCTGCACTCCCATGTTCACTGCAGCACTATTTGCAATAGCCAGAATGTGGAGGCAACCTAAGTGTCCATCAACAGATTAATGGATAAAGAAAATGTGGTATACATGCAATGAGAGCCTTAAAAAAGAAGGAAATCCTGCATATGCGACAACATGAATGAGACTTGAAAATACTTTTTTTTTTTGGAAGTTGGTACAAATGTACATTAAAGATCGCCTGCACTTAGGGCATTCTTTCTTGAACACATAAACTAACATGAACATTTTTACAGATTAGAGTATTTCAAAGTATTGCATCGAACCTCTAATAATACACATAATGCTAAAATTGCTCAGACAGGTCTGTCAGCTCCACTATGTATATATTTAATGTGATATGAACCCTAAATGAAGAATGTGTGTTACTTAACTAAATGTAGCTGGTATCTATGAAATTTACTACCTTTTAAATCCAATGAGGTAGAAGTCACTCACAATGACGTAGGTAGGCATTTATGAGCTAAAGGACACAATATGGTGTAAAATTTTATTGTAAGGAAGTTTGTGTCAAATTTCAACACCTGTTTCATGTGTACATTTACACATAAACATAAATTTTCTGTAGCTATAGAGTCAGAGTTTCAAAGTTGGATGATAGAACCTTACATATTATATTGGAGAACTCCCTCATTGATAAAGGTATATAAGGTTCACAGAGGTTAGCAGTGTTGTCCTGGCTAGACTGCGAATTAAGGGCAGACTCAGGCCAAGATGTAGGCCTACTCAGTGTTCTTTCTAGCATGCTCACAGTGCCTCCATTAATCACTTTCTACCATTAATGTAATTCGGTGAAATTAAGCTGCTAAATCTGTTTTTATCTTATTGTCAAATGCTAACATTTATCTTAAAAATCAAAACAGGGTCTGCTTAGCCATCTAAGGTTTCTTAGGCATTTATTCTATTTCTGCTTTAAGGGAAATACTCTATTTTTCTTAAAACCATGGTAGCCATCATAAATTTTAACAAATGCGTTTTATAGTATCTTCTCTTCTATGACACATTTTAAAATTACTTCAGAATCATAAAGTTTTATTGTACAAACACATATACTCACATCTGCATAAAGAATTCATACTTAACAGAATGTGTTCCTAGAGGGCCTTTCTGTTCAGAGTGAGCTGGAGGTAGAAGGGTAGGAGAACGGATAGTTACAGGAGTGTTTTCAAGGTATATGTACATACATACCCATGAAATTAGATATTTTAGTCTAAATTCAAAAAACTTACTTAGATCTCTCTACTCACTCCATTGTCCTTTTCTTGATAGTCACAAGGATTTTTAACTCAGACTTAACCAATATATTTATGTACTATATTTGCAATGAAGTCTATTCATCTAGAAAAGTGGATGATACAGAATGCCTATCTGATGATTTTATAGATAATACTGCCCTCTGAAGACCTCAGCCACTATTCAGACATAACCACGATGTAAAAACTGTTTAAAAGCTATTCTCATCGATTCTGTATTGAGTTTGGATTTGGCAGCATTAAGAGGGCCCGAGACATGAAACACGCAGTTTGCTGAGATGCCAAAGCCAATTAAGTGCATTTGTTAGATAGACGTCTTCCTGGGAAATCTGTTCCCTTTATCCAATGCTCTGGCACATGTGTGGAAAGCCCAGTATATATCCGTGTGCCCCAGAGACCCTCTCCAAAACCACCAATCTCTGGAGACCAACATTTTAGAGAAGTTTTCAGAATCAGCAAAAGTGCCCTGACCTTCCCAGTGTCCTACGCCTGCCCGCGTGCTGTGGGTTCAGCAAAGGGGCTTGAGAGCCAGGCACCTTGGAACACCATTGAGTAGGCTCCTTTTAGCAAGTGTTTCTATTTCAGTTGTGCTAGCACACAAATAAAAGCCTAATTTTAGGAATGGAAAGGAAAAATCTCCCTCTTGTGTCATTTGGTTACAGTGTGGCCTCACAATGCAGTCTTTCAGTGCAGTGGGAAAGAGGCAGGGCTGTTTCCAGAGCAGTTTCTGAACAAAGGACAAGAACCTGTCCCCATTGCCAGAAGTGCTGAGCAGGGTGCACAGGAGCTAAAGAAATCGAGTTTCTCACTTCCATGGCAACACGCCCCAGGTCCAGTATCACATCGCTGAACAGCTCCCTCATGTGCTTTACCTTCTGTGCCGTGGAGATCTTTATTATGGTTATTGCTCTTTCTCCTTTTCACATTTTCTGACTTCATATTTTACAAGTCATTTTTGTCTTATAGGTACGTAAATATATGGCTGTTAATAGGGTTTGAAAAATTATCAGTAACTATTGCACAAAAAGCAGGCACAGAGTAATGCTTTCCAGGATGCTTAAAGCAGGTGGTGGTATTCTTCAATTGTTATTTGCATGGAAATTACCCTTCTGGTACTCCTGAGGAGTAACTTGTGCAAAAAAAAAAAAAAAAAAAAAAAATCATGGATAACAACTCTGTTGCTCAGCCTGAGTAGATTCTGGATGCTACTGATAGGAAAAAAGTTAAACCCATGAAGGGTTGGTTGCTGCTAGGGTCATATTTGGGGGGGAAAATTTGACTCCACCAAAGGAATAGTGCTATGAATTATCACTTTCTCTAAATCACCATGATTTATATAATTAAAGAAAAAGGAAGAAAGCTTTCATGTATAGTTCAGTAGAGTTTTCAAAGGACAGATGGAAGCTACACAAGTGGTGTGGGTATATTGGAATAAAAGACAGATATGGAAAATAAATTTATGGGGGAAAAGTTATGCTGGAAAACCTACATAAATGGGGACTGGATTAAGGGAAAAACTAAAGACTAGAAGAGAAAATATTGAAGAGAGTAAAAGTCATAGAAAAAATTTGTAAGGCAACATGTAATGCTCTCAAAGTGAAGAGATTTTACAACATTCTGTGATCCCCTCAGACTTGAGGTTTCTTGTTTGAGAATCTCCGATAGACATTTCCATTCTAATGAGAGAAAATAGGTGAAATAGAAATGTAGCAGAAAATATAACTGTCACGTATTAAGTTTATTAATAGAATTATTGAATTTAAAAAGTACTCAATTATTAGGGACTATGGTATCACTAATTCATATTTAATTCATGTTGCCTTCTTATACATACACTGGCATGTTAATAATTCTATCTCTAGGGCTTCCTAAAAAATTTTTTTATCTGTAGTAGACATAAAAATAGTAGCATTTTTGTTACCTGTCCTGGGCAGAATTTGTCACAAGAAAATTATAGGACTCAGCATCAAGTTTTGTTGTGTAGTAATATCAACTAGAAAGATAGATACATATATGAGTGAGAAGCAATGTGGAGGAATATTTAGGAAAAATTTGAGATGCAACTATAAGAGAAATTAAAGTTGCCTTGTTGAAATAGTTTTCTACTCTTGTATTGCTTTTTTTTTAAACTCTAAGTCAAAAGTTAAAAAAAGATGAAACAGTCTTTCCTTTTCTAATAAGGTAAAGAAACAAGCTCATAGAAAGTGCAGGAAATACTGTGTAGTGTTTGATTTGGAAATTAAATTAATGTGAATTCTATTGAAATACGGATATCAAAACAGGAAATTATGAAAACTTGGCATAGTTGAAGCTTGTAAAGTTTGCTGAGGTTCCTGTTTGAGCAGTCTCATTTGATCTCCATTTCCTGCTGGAGGTCACTACCTCTGGGACTGATGTAAAAGGGGCATCTACACCACGCTGTCCTCGTCGTCTTCTGGTTCAGATCTTTCCTACAAGGGAGTTTATGCATATTTCATTTGAAAGTATTTGTAGTTTCTTTCTTTGCTGTAGCCTGAACATGCAATCTGAACATGCTTAGAACATAAAGTGAGAGTTGATGCCTCTTGATAATTGGTAGTTACCTATATCCTCTAAATATAAAGTAGACAAATATAAATGTAATACAGGCAGTGTTTGTATTGCCTAAATATAAATATACTATATATAATAAATGTAATAGAGACAAATAATTACATCCTTTGACAAAATAAGACAGTTTAAATATATTTTAAGTGATCTGAAGCTTTACTAAATTATATTTAAAAAGCTATCATTGTGTAAAAAATAAGCAAAATATAACGGAGTCATTCTTTGAAAGCTGAGACGTAGTCAGCAGTGACTTTGGACTCTGTGGGTAATCAAGGGATTAAAGGAGGCCCTGTGAGTGTGCTAGACCAAACACTAAACGGGGATAATGAGGACTAGGTGTTGGTCTCATTAGCTGCTGGACCAGGATGATGCGTCTGACCTCGGTGAGCCTTGTATGCCTTGACTGAAAAAGAGAACTGTCCTAGGTGATGTGGAATGTTCTACTAAGTTCTGCAAACCTATGGCTCTAGCTAGAGAAAGTTTGTGTTTATATGTAATGTACACACAAAGTAGGTGTGCCCCTTTTTATTTGGGTATAAAATTTCTTAAAACTACAACTTTATACCATACTGGGTCTTTTATTTACAGGTGTTGATTTACGTCACTGTGGGTTATTGGATTCTAAAGTTAATTAAATTCCATCAGATATTAAATTTATTTAAGTAACAGAGGTATGGGTATATATCTTTAAGACTCATATCACATCAAATATTAATATAGTGGGGCTCTCATACTAGTCTAAGCAATGTTAGCTGATGTGTATTTTCAAAGAGAATGTGCAAGCCCCTAAACGTTTGTTTGTTCATTATATAAAATTATGTGTAATGAACATAAGGACACTAGTTTTCCCTAACAGAATACTTAACTTAAAAATAAGATGAGTGGGATAAATCCTTTAGGTTTCTCTCTGGTCAGGTGTAAAGTCCTCCGTTCCTTTATTGGTTGGTGTGGTTTCTTCCAGCCCTGAACATCCTGAGTCCATGCAAAGTTATCAGGTCTCAGAATGAGGGTTCTTGACTGAAGAACAGATAGAGAAACTCGGAGAAGATTGAGTTGGTTGTGTCCAGTGGTAGACAGGAGCTCACAGGAAATGTGATGGAATGTCATCATTGCGAGCACAGCCCTCGCTCTTTGCTCTGCCATGGTTTCTGTGGTCTCCTGGAGCTGAACTTAAATCTAGTTTGTAAACACAATATTTGAAAGGGACCCCCAAAGTATGAAGTCTTAGTACTTTTAGAAAATACGGTGTTATTAGGTGCTATTATTTGAGAAGGAAATGCCTTTTTAGTGTTGGTACATATTCTAAAGATCACCTGGACTTAAGATGTTCTCTTCTGAGTACATAAACTAATGTAAACATTTTTATTAAAATCACATGTAAAAATATTTCAAAGCATTTCATGCAATATATGGAGACATGACATTTCACAGAGAGAATTTTAAAAATTATGATGAGAGGATCACAACATAGGAAATGTTAGAAAATTAGTTTTTATTTACCTTTAATTTATAGCAAAACAATGTGTATTTTTTATTTTAAAATATAACATATATTTTAGGATTTCCATTTTGAGATAAGTCAAAATAAATTACTGTGAAAAAAAGACATGAGATATCATATGTTAGTTTTATGCAGTGTGACTAGGCTGTGAATAACAAAAGAGTGCCTGTATATAAATCAAAGTCAGCTGAACAGAAGAAACAATGTCCAGAGAAAGAAATATTTTTCAAAGGATATCTGATTTATTGGATTCATTCTGTAGACTAAAACATCTGAAATAACAGCAAGAAACTGGACTAGGACTTTCTTTAGATGCTCTTGTTGACATAGAGAACGAAAGAGAAATTGTAGGAAGTATACTGTGAGACAGTGATCAGTGTCACTTTTAGACTTTATGTGGGGCTTTTATATAGTATCTTTTAAATTGCGTGCCATTGAGCATGTATAACCTGGTAGCATGTTAACACATGAAGCTAATTAAAGTATGTGTAGAGAAGCAGTCTGAAGAACATATGAAATAAGTTACAGACCTTGCCTTGTTTTGACTTAACAGCCTTTGGTGGCAGGGTAAATCATTCTTAGGAGAAGACTTAGGGTTTATTTTCGAGTATATTACAGAAATTCTACAAAGTAGTTTCTACATCAATAAGCAGTAGAATATTTTGAAAAACAGCCCATCCCCCTTTGTAACTTTGACATTACTGAAAGGGATAGGTTGTGCGCAGGCTGGTTTCACAGAGATGGAATCAGTTCTCTTATCCCCCATAAGCCTACCTGTGGGAGCTGCTCCCTCATAAAGTATACAGGTTTTCCTAAAGTGTGGTCCTGACTTGGGCTGTTAACTGGAGCTACAGTGATGTTTGTCATTCCTGATGGCTCCCAACATTCCCTGGGCTGAGAAAATCCCCACTCCTGGCTTTGGTTCTGCCTTGTTCCAGGCCCAAAGCCTATAGAAAAAGAACTCCTTACCCAAAGGGTTCTAGTATTAAGTCCAGAAATGGAGCTGTGAAGGAAGAGTTACTATTCGTAAAGGGACAATCCATTCAAAGATTGTGCCTTGAAAATACCCCATTATCCTTAATTCAAGTGTATCTACCTGAGCTAACATTTTCCTTTGGGAGAGCTTCTCATCCTCAAACTTCTCGGTACCTGAGATATTTGTGATTTCACGAGTGCTTAATCGAAGCACACAAATGATCAAACCTTCTTTCAGAAATTTTTATCCTCTTTGGAGGTTTTGGAACTTCCATAATACAGGGTAGTAGAGTAGAAGCAATTTTAAATTATTATTTTAAAAAAAGAGAAAAATAATAAGGCGGCAGCTAATCTGTTTGCTTAAAACTCTTGAACTAGTTATTATTTGAGTAGTTTTGTTCACCTAGTTATTACTCTTAGCAATTATATTAGGAAAGAGATTGAATACAGAAATGGAAGGATCAGAAGAAATGCAAATCTGGCTCAAATATAGTATAGCAAATAAAGTAATTTGGTAGTCCCCCCTCCTTTTTTTTCCCCACCTAAAATGCCTCTAATTTGCAACAGAACAACATGTGAGGCAGAAGTTCTAATGTTTGACAGATAACAAATAATAAACCCAGGACCAGATGGGAGCCATCCTGGACTTACATAAAAGCTGGCTCTAAGAAAGGAGGTTTTTTTCATAGCGAAGATATATTGGTTGTTTTGACACCCAAGGCAGGTGTGTCATAATGTCAAAAAGAGACAATTTTTTTATTTATATACTTTTATACGCCAGGAAATATAATATCCATAACTACAGAAATCTTATAAAAGAAAAATATAAAATACATGCTCAGAAATAAATCACAATTCCAGTAAACTTGATCACAAATAATTGTGTGGGAATGATGGGTCTTTATCCTTTTGGGTGCCAAGCTCGTCAAAAGTTAACAGAAGCTACAGTTAGAATTTGGATGACATCTTTCTCACAAAGAGTTTTTTTTTAAAAAATGGGGCTATAGCAACTTTGCATGTTGAATTTGCTTATTATTTTGTTTGGGACCAGCCTCATTCCCTTTCCATTCTCTGTTCCCACCCAGTGCTATTTGAATACGTGGTTCCTTAACCAGCTAAATCTGCATGCTTTTGTCCATATGGTAAGAGTTGGTGATGACAGCTTAGGTTCTTTGCCAACTTAAAAGGACTTTGGAGAGGTCTATTTAAGACTGGACCCTCTAAATGGTCACTTGTGGAGAAGGTGGCTCATGTGGCTGCTCATTTCTTTGAAGAGAATTCTTGTGGTTTGGGAAACCAGTTAACCTGAGCCTTTGGCCCTTAGAATGAGATCAAGATGGGCATGAGAGTAGGTAAGGGCAGCTGCCCCTCCAGTGTCTTTCCTGAGTACCCTGCACAGGATCTTGACGTTGACAAAGTTCTTCAGAATCAGTCATGTGAATGTGAGGAGACATCTCTCAATTCTGGGTGGTTTCTCAGGGCTATAAAGTGATAGAGTAATTTAGAAATAAGACTTTAATGGGTCTTTAAACCAGTAGAAAATGTTCAGTGTTATCATATTGATTTTTAATACTTTTTGCCTTATGAAATTATACTTTTCATTTTAGATGTGTCTTTTATGTTAATTCTGTTTGAAGGCATTAATCCTACTGGTCTTAAGTGCTCAGAATCTGAAGTCTTTAGGGCCCAAGGAGAGACACTATTGGTCATGAAAAGGATAGTTGTTGTCCAATTCTTTTTTTATATGCTCTTTTTTCTTTTAAATGATGGGGTTACAGCCTGTAATGGACCTTTCTCTCTGTGAGAAACATAGCTTGAGACCCAGAAAGATGGATGGTTTATAAGAATTTGTACCCCTTGCAGCTGGTCCTGCCTCCGGGTATAGACAGTGCACAGAGTGGAATAACTAAGTCACCCACTCCACCCTGGAAGTTTTAGTCACAAGCATTAGCTACAACCTGAGTATCAGCGGAGGTCTGGGACACTGGACCAACATGGAGTCCATCTTGATGCTAGTTCCCATTCTGACACTGAACCCTATGGTTATCTGTTTTGTAGGTGAGAGAATGTCCAGTAATGGGACGAGGCAAGGTTTGTGTCCAAATTTTCTGTTATCACTAGTCTTAGTGATTTTCTTCCCTCCTGAAACGTGTCATGACTTGTGTGTTTCTCGTGAAGCAAGATAGCTAAGAAAACACCATGACCACCACTGTCTCCACTACTCCTGTCCAAACCAAGCCTCTGGGATGGTACCATTAGGGTCTGCATTGGGACTTAGCCAAGAAACTAAAGCCAAGAGACACAGTTTAGTTTCTAGTCCATCTGTTTTGCTATTCACTGAGAGAGTGTATCATGCTGATAATGATTTTTTTCAGCATGGGAAGATCTCATGCTTTTTTATTCTTAAGGACATTCCTAGCCCCTAGATAAATGATTACATGGGAAAGAATATTTGTCTACCTATCACTTATCTTCTGGTTCCGTTATAGTTTCTCTTTAAGCTGCTTGTCTCCTTCTAGAGAACCTTCGCCGAGTATTCCAGGCTGCAATGACCTTTTCATCCTCTATAGCAGGGGTTGGTACTTTTTTAGTAAAGGTCCAGGTAGCAAATATTTTCAAATTTGTGAACCAAATAGTGTGTTGCAACTACTCATGTCAGCAATTGTAGCAACCAGACAGCTGAGAACAGCCACAGAGAATATCTAAGTGAATGGGTGTGTCAGTGTTCTAATAAAACTATTTCAAAACAGGTGAAGGGGGCTGGATTTAACTCTGGCAGTAGTTTACGCTTGCTCTACATGAAAATAATTTGTCCATGACTTGGGTTATCTTTTAATATATATTTGTTAATTGGTCTCATTGTTACATACATTTTCATTTGTACCTAAAGAATTTATTATACACAAATACTTTTCTCAATAAGTATTATTTTTGCATTGGTTTAAGTTTTTGTCCTAGCATCCCCAAACCTGCCCTAAGTTATCAGTATCTGGGGTTTGAAATGTGCTGTGATTGAAGCAGAGGAGTAGTTGAGCAAGAAGTCAAGGTATTTTTTTCCTATCAGACCACTTAGCTTTGGGATGAAAAGTTGTTGGAGATGAAGAAGCTTGCCCTTGATTTGAAAAGGCAAGTCCTCCCAATACAGGAAGGCCAGGTGTTGTGGTACTATCGGAGAGGACATTTATACTTTTCTGAGACACATATGTATGGTGACTGACGCTGTACTTTAGAGAGTGACTGATTATATTGCTTTTGTGTCCTGGCTATTTTTGCATGTCTTAGACAGATTACTGGGAAGATAACATGGGGCAGGCTTGTCTCTAAAATAGATACCACATGACTGGCAACTTGGAAAGAACATGAATTTCTATATAGTTCTTCCAAGACAAGTGAAATTCTAAATCCATATTTATCAGTGAATGAGGAAAACCATTTCTGGCTTAAGAGGAGGTCAGAAATTAATCATCCTTTCCCCTTAAATGAGGGCATTTTGTGAAAGAATGAGACATCAGGAGATCATTGGTAAGAATGAAGTGAATTCTGTGCGTTTCACGTCCTTCATGTTAATATTCTCCTCCCCGATGGTCTTTGTCAAATATGTGGTTTTTAATTATGTTGTATTTCCTTTCCGTGGAAAGGAAAGAAAATGAAGGAAATGCCTTCAACTGGCTGTTGATTCAGTGTCTCTTCATCAGGGACCTGCGAAGTGCTCTGGACAGACCAGAGGACAGCAAAGGCTCAGTGGTGTCTCCAGCACGTGTGTGTCCTGTGGATTAGGATGAGACCTGTAGGAAAGTGAGAAGGATCCTCACTTGTCCTTGTCACTAAGACTGATTGACTTCAGACGAGCCAAAGGGTAGCAGAGAGCTTCAAAAGAGCCAAATGCATTCAGTGCTTAGACGGTGACTGAAAGCAATCTGGCAATTATCAAGCCTCTCTATAGCACTTAATTTCTCAGAGAGCCTTGCAATCAGGTTTATTAGCCACTCTTCACAGCCACCACGTGAAGCTAATTGATAGACATTGAGGACAAGTGACTTGTCCTCATTTTAGCATTGAGGACAAGTGACTTGCTGAGGGTCAGGCAGTGAGCTCATTAGTCTGGGTTGTTTTTCTTGAGTAGGAAAAATACTTGTTATATGTGTTATTGTCTAAGACAGCTCTAGCCAGTGTTAGAAAACTTATTACTACTAATCTACCTGATTGTATTTCAGGATGATACTATTACTAAAAGTCTAATTTTAAAAAAGTTCCTTCTTAAAGTTTGCCTTTCCCAAAGCATTACAATATCTCTTTTCAGAATTTCTGTCAAGTTTTCAGAAAATTTTAGCTGTGCATTTTATAGTTTAGCCAGATCCTGTACTTGGTGAGATTCTCAGAATGTCTGCCCTTTATTACTCTTAATTCCTTCACCCAGAAACTTCAAGAAAATAAAAATGAACCAGGCAGACTTGGTTTGTGGCATTAGCTATGATCAAACTTATACAGAGGGATGAGGTAAAACTATTTTAAATTTCAGTTATTTATGCTTTTATCCCCAGAATCTAGGCTAGACAAAAGCAGTGATCTTGCTCTTTGGAAAGAAAAAGGTTGACATTTATCATTAGATTGGTACAGAGATATTCATTCAATGGGAAATGATTAGTAGGTTTTCACTGCTTTTCTTAGTATAACCAAAACAACCCTTAACACATATGGAATGGGATTTCTGTAGGTCATGGGAGGATAATGTCTTGGCCATTCACTCAGTATTTCACCCTTTGAATACTTTTTGTGTCTCTTAGATACTGATTTAGATATGAAATTTATGCAGCTTAAATTTTAGTAGGTGGATCTTTAAAAAAAAACACCATAAATATGTAATATCTGGGAGTGATAATCACTATGAAGAAAACAAAAGCAGGGCACAGAATTGGAGAATGACTGAGTGACAGGGTATTTTACATGGAGTTAGAAAAGACCCTTCTGAGGAAGGGACCTGAAGGAAAGAAAGGAATATGGCTGGAAAGACTATTACAGGAAGGAAGAACAGCGAGGACAAAGCTGTAGGTAGGAATGAACTAGTCATGTGTGAGGAAACAGGAGCAAGAAGGGCAGTGTGGCAGTGAGTGGGATGGGAAGTACCAGGAGATGAAGTCAGAGTGGCAGGCAGAGAATAGACCCAGTGGGCTTTGTTAACCAAGCTCAAGTATTTAGATTTGGGTTTGAGTTGATGAAAGCCACTGGAGGAACTGGGCAAGGGTGTGATATCATCTATTAAAATTTTCAAAAGGTCACTGTCATCATTGGTAGAGACCAGACTGAAGCAGGGAGAGGGGATGGACAGAGGTACACTCAATTAGGTAGATAGTTTGCTAGTCTAAGAGGGATGGTGGTAGCCTGAACTAAGTGGTACAGTGGAGACTGTGAGGAGAGTAGTTGGATTCACAAACATATTTTGAAGTAGAGCTGAGAATGCTCTGTGACAGATTGGATGTGGAATATAAGGGAAAGAGACCCATATGGCTTCACAGGTTGGGCACTGACAACCCCTGGAGGAACTGTTCACATAGATTGTGCAATGAATGGCAACCCAGGGTTGGTGTTCAGTGTGGTAGCCATGGGAAGAATCACGACGACTCCTTGGATTGTGATCTAAGCAGCTGTAGGATTGGTGGTGCTATTTACAGAGATGAGGTGATGAAGACTGGGGGGAACAGGTTAGGAGGTGCAGGGCAACTAACTTCTATTTGGGGCATGGTAAATGTGAGATGGACATCTCCGAGGAGATATCACATACACTTAGATATATACGAGCTGGAATACAGGGGAGAGGTCAAGGTTGGAGATAAAAATTTGGAAGAATACACGGCTATGGGAGTGAATTAGGACTTCCTGTGACTGCGTATTGAGAACAAAAGAGAGAGGCTGTGGACTGTGCCCTGGGACAGCCTAAGATTTAAAGATAGGGAAGGAGAAATGAGTGCAGTGCAGACCGAAAGGAGAGGCCCATTTAACATTTTTAATCTCCCAAAATGATAGATGATTTTTGAACTTATTTTGTTTACTAATTCTGCAAAGTTGTGTTATCTTTTATTTCAACTCTCTAATGGGTCCTAGACTTCCTTTTTGAATATTGTTTACTTAAATGAGCATATATAGCTTGAATCTAAAACTCGGTCTTATTTTCCATCATCAATTATTTATGTTAGGAGGTAGGGCCACAAATAAACATATTTTTAAATCACTTATTTTCTTTCTTCCTAGTAGGAGTTGTTTGTAGAAATAGAGCTCATGCTTTCACGATGCTTCCTTGTGTGCTCTGATGGTGTTCTCACTAATGGGAGATTTCTCCTGCTGCTGATTTTATTGCGACCACATATGCAGAGGCTACACTGCCTAGATTGTTTTGGCCACTTGTGTTTCTGTAAACCTTTCCGGGTGAGATCATTGGGAATACTCCAAGATAGATCTTCCACCAAATGGCATGGATGGAACTGTCTATCAAGCACCTGTACTTACTTATTCGTATTATTAATCCGCTTCCTAGAGAGGTCGCTGCTCTTGTATGAAGCCCACTCTTTCTGCCTCTGTTGACCTTTCTCTTATCTTGACCTTCCCATTTTGTGTGGGAGCTTTGTACCTTGAAGAACTGAAGACCTTTCCTTTTGCTAAAGCCAGGGCAGCAGAGACCACCTCACAGTGTAGTGTTTCTTAGTCAACTCAACAAGCTATTTATCTTAAATAGCTGTTTAGTCCCTGTGGCTCTAGCTCTGTGCACGTCTTCACTGGGCTCTGAGGGAGTCCTGAGGTATTTAATGCCATCATTAATAGGCTCTACTCTACAAACTGACTGCAGTGTGGATCAGCAGGACCTTTTGCTTTTGCATCTACACTGGCGATTCAGTTCCATGCCCTGACTCTCTGGTCTACTCATGTCCACTTCACCCCCTGGTTTATAAGCCCAAGACCTAAAAGTATTCAGATATGTTTCTCTCAGCAACAATGCGTTAACTTTTATTAGTGCATGTCAACCTGATTGGAAACTCATTTAGAGGTATCATTCTTCTTTGCTTCCAGAAATTTCAGTGTTTCTCACAGTGGTTAATAAAAGACAAGAATTAAGCACATCAGCTCATTACCTTGGAACAGAATGTATGTAAACGTAATTGTCCACATTTCCTACCTATTGTTTACCAGCTATTTCTTACCAGGCCCTCACTGTTACTCTGTCTGCTGTCACTGACTACAGATACAGGGTGTTTGCTGTCTTAGCCCTTTCAGGATAACAATTCTTTTCTTCCTTGGGTTTGCCCTCTCTAATTCTTATAAAAAGGCATCCTGCTACTCTCTGTAATTACTTTTATTTATTTTTCTGGGAACTATATTTATATATCTGCAATTTTTACCTGGAGTCACAGATATTTCAAAATTACTTTCCTTCCAAGAACGTTGTATCATTTGATCAGCCACTTTCATCATGGCTTGAAGTTAAAATAATTACAATTTGAATATTTTGCAAACTTTTACATGTCAGGAAAAAAAAAACATTTGTGTGGGTGGTGTGAGAAAGATGATTTTGGGCCTTTATTAGTTGTTAATCTTGATTTTAAATCTGATGAAGGAATTAGATATATTACTTTCCTGCCATTTCCTATCCTAGTTAATGGCATCACAATTTAGCTGGGCCTCCCAGAAGGCTGGGAGCCATCCTGGATCTCTCTTGCCTACATTCAAATACACATTAGGGCTAGTAGAGTCCGGTCTTTTAATCCATTAGTATCATCCTTTTCATTCCTTCTGCTATTGTCCAGTGTAGGCAATAAGTAAACATTGTCACTTGAACTTCTTTCTTAATATCCTAATTGGATGTCATCCCAGCTCGTCTTGTCCCACCCAAATCATTCTCCACATTGCAAGAGCAATCTATAAAACACAAATCAGGTCTGTCAAAGCTCATGCCTCAGAACAGAATAAAACTCAAATCCTTCATATGGTGTGGAAGGGTCTCGGTGATCTGATTCCTGCCTTTCATGACTGCCTCAGTTCTGCTACTCTGTCCCTCACATTCGAGGCTCATGTCCTTCTGTTTCCCTTAACAAGTCAACTGTCTAAAATTCAGCTTCTCTGAATTGAAGCTCCTTACCACCTCTACTGTCCTCTACTACAGACCTCAATCTTAGCTATTATTTGGCATAATAAGTGAAGAGTGAGTGAATAAATATTACCTTCTGGCTTCCTTAGCTGGGAACACTTCAATATTTATAGATTCGCCTACACTTAACACGTTGCGTATGGATCATGAGAATCTTCACGAGGGATTTAAACCCCGCCGTACGCAACGTGTTAATAAGGCTGAAAAGATCCCTTTTGATAATTTTTTATTTTACCACTTGATGTTTGGCATTACATAATGATTTTGATGGGAATTAGCATATACTTTGGATGCCCCATTAAGAAAGTCTATTTCTACTTTTGGTCTGCTAACTATCCCTAGTGATGCTTTCAGTTACTGTTTTAACATTCAAGATGTGATAGAAAATTATGGTCAATGTTTACATAAAAAAAATATTACACTAAAAGACACATTGCCATTAATCCCCCTCAGAATGCTTTCCCTCGCTTCAAACACACTTGCCCCATCGTTCTTGCCACTTTCTGAAGCAGTTCTGGAAGTCCTCTTTTGTATCTTTACTTCACCTTCCATCATGACAATGTTCCATGTCACACATCGCTTCTGGTACAGCAATTTCTGTCAAATAAAACCATTACAGTGTGTCCTCATCCACCTTATTCACCGGATCTGGCACCGTGTGACTTCTGGCTCTTCCCCAAAGTCAAAATGACCATGAAAGGTAAATGTTTTGAATCAATTCAGGACATCGAGGCAGCCAGGACAGCGCAACTAAAGACATGAAAGAAGACTTCGAGAACTGCTCTGGCAAGTGGCAAGAACGATGGGATAAGTGTGTTCGAAGTTGAGGGGGAGTATTTTGAGGGGGATTAATGGCAATATGTCTTTTACTGTAATAGATTTTTTTACTTAAACATTCACTGTATTGTTTGATCACACCTCATATTTAGCTGGAACCCTACTGTATTTCATTTTTAGCACGCCTCATATAGTATTCCAAAGTGAGCTGTCAGGAATTCTCAACACATTCCTTAGGCTACTTTGTAAAATGCCAAGTTTCAGAATCCTTGTGATATTATTATAGGTGCAGATTGTATGTAACTGTCACAACCATAGTTATGTGCCTGGAGTGGAGAAAATCAAATGAGCACAGAGCTGATGTTCAGCTGGTGTGCACCACTTCTGAATCAGTTATTAATGTTAACACACTTCTCTTCTGATCTTCCCGAGACCCCTGGGCCATTCCACCCCTCCTGATCCTTCCCAGGATCTCCTGGGTCTCCTTGTGGCCCAGGAATTACATGATCAGAACACAGAAGAGGAGACCTTGAGGGCCCAAACCAAAAAGAAAAACATCATTATGGAGTGTCAATTATTGAAAACAGCACCAGGCCAACCATTACTGTCTTAATAGGTATTAACATGTGATGGGAGCTCATATTAACTCGTCTTAATATATTATCTTCTAATTGGTGGCACTTAGGGAGAGCCCTAACACGTAACAGGAGCTTAGTAATTGAGTTATGACTAAGACAAGGCCTCAAGGAGTCTTCTATCTATAGAGGAGGCAAACATGTAAACAGACTATAACCCGTAGTCACGTGTGAAGGAGACAACGGTCGCTGTTCTGATCCAGGTTTCTTTCTGATTTCCCTCTGCATGTCACACATTGTTCTTATCTGCACTGGGATGTTGTTTTCATGTGTCAGAGCCCTCATTTCTATTTGCTGGCAATTTTATTCCTTCCGAATGTGAGTACTTAAAGTTAAGTGCGGGATTTTTACCTGTTGTGTTGCTAAGGAAGCTTTATTTTCTTCCATAATATGCACACAGCACCATCTGCCAATTTAATTCTCTGTGGAATTGGTGTCTTGATTTTCAAGGTGCCACAGTGTGCCATCTCTCTCCACTCTGAGAGCGCTTTGTTCTTTGGACCACTGCCCTGCCCATTTTTATAGCCTCATTCTGCTAGCATTGTTACAGTAGGATGTGTTGGGTATTTTTTAATTCTATTCCTTTTGTTAGAAAGAGTAATTTCCTACTTGAGGGTGGGAATATGGATGTCTTTATACTTAGACCACCCAAGGGCAGCAGCTTAGATTTTTCTTTAAAATCATCGCAAGCTCAGAATCATGTGGGTGACCTGTCCTCAAATGCAAAATCTGCTGCAGAGCTGTCACCATAAATTTTGCTTTGCCGTTTTCCAACATAGTTCTTTCTCTGAATTGGGGTTTCTCAACTTTCGCGCTACTGACATTTTGGGCTGGATAATTCTTTGCCGTGCAGAGTGTCCTGAGCATTGTCAGATGGTCCCCAGCATCCATGGACTCTACCCACTAAATGCCCATAGAAACAGACTAGTTTGGACAACTAAAAATGTCTGCAGACATTTTGCCAAATGTCCCCCCCCCCCGGAGGGCCAAATCACCCTGAGTTGAGTGCTGCTGCTCTAAATAATAAACATGGAGAAGTGGAATGACAAACAAGTTATAAAATGTGTTGACAAACAAAGCAAAAACATTCATGACGATGACAGCAAATACGTACAGAGCACTGAACATGGGCCAGGCACTGTTTTAAGAGCTCTGTTCATATAAAGAACCAAGCCCATCGAGTGAGGTATCATTGTACATTACTACCCACAATTTAAAGGTGAGGAAACTGAAGAACAGAGCGGTCATGCGTCTGCTAAGTGTCAGATCAAGAATCGGAACCTAGGTATTGTGACCCTAGAGTCACTGATTTAAATTTACTCTGCTTCTGTCTCAATACCAATTGGAGTAGATACTTGCCTGGCATAGCAGGGGATGTGATATTACTTCTGGTAGGTGCTCAGCAAATATCTGTTAAGCGAATAAATGACTCTAAATCCGGGAAATTGTCTTAAAACAGTATTGGATAGATTTCCTTAGTTAAATAAAAAAATATTTTTCTTTGAATGCAATCAACTAAATATTTCCTCAGCAAAGCAGAGGGTCTGTTAGCATGTCTAAGCCCATTCACAGGCATCTTTTGGGAAAAGTTTGTCAAGGTGACCTTGAAAATCTCTTCTAATCTGAGCTTCTGTTTTTATGCTAGTGCAGTTTTATATGTCAGAATGAAAACTGGTCAAATTGAACAAAAGATTATTTTTCTGATGAGATTAAGCAAAACATCTGCCATTGCCCTTAATAAGGAAAGACTGAATTAATCCTTCCTCCTTAACTAAGTTGGGTTCTGATGAGGGAGGATGCACTGTATGACAGTATGACCTAGCTTCAGGACTTATAAAAAATTAAACACCTTTAACTAACAGGAAACCACTTTAGCCGATCAATTTTCAGACTTCCATAGTTGGCTTTCTATAATAGATAAGAGGGCTGGGCTCTAAAGTTTCTTACAAATGCACTACATCTGATTTATATCTGAGCGGGAAGCCTGTATTTTACATAATAATATAAAAACAGTATTCTGTTATTCTTAAAGATTTTTTAAATGTATGCTTCTGTAGGGCAGAAAAATGGAAACTTCCAAAGTGTTAATTAAAATATTACTATGATAAAATATCAATAAATAAAATACAAGTATAAAATAGAAGATAACTTATTCAGAATAGCTTCATCTTGCCAGTTCCCTTAAAACTCAAATTATGAATGATAATTATTTCACTCAATGAGACTATAAATGATATATTTTCTTTTTGTTTAGATAATCTTTTAAAAAATTGAATGGCTTCATTTCTTAGTTCTGAAGATGTCATTTATTTTAAGGACAATATTAGGAAATGTCCCACATGTCAATTTTCATGCAAGAAGATCTTCCAGATATCATGTGATAAAAGGGATAGTATAACCAATATATTTTATCTTCTTCAATGATACGAAGGGATACTTTTGTTTCCTGATCTAGACTATTTGCTCACAGCATTAGAATTCAGGATTTCTATAGACAGAATTTACCACACGGTAAGTAATCTGTAATTTACCTCCCACACAGTCTTGTTGCAGAGCATTACTTTGCTATCAGCATTTAGGGTGGACTGACACCTGAAATAATTTGTGGATTACTCTACGTACCAATATATTAAGTGGCTAATGAGTACACAGATTTCTATTGGAATGGTAGGTTCATTCAGGTATTCCTTTTTATATACGTGGAATTTTGAAAAACTGCAGAAAATAAAACTAAGCAAAATAATTACTCAGAAAAGAAAAAGCGACTTTAGGTCGTTTGGAATTGTTCTCCCAACTGAGGGCCAGAATCTGTTTGCCCCATATTGAGCTGCACAGTTGCCAGAAAAAACTCAAAGCACCAACTTACTGGAGGCTTAGTATGTTTTATGAAGCTGTCTTCAGAAAATAGTGTGATTGACAATTGTAGGGCAAGCAAAGATCTAAGCCTTTATTAGCATATAAATCCCACTCAGATACAGTTTACTTAAAGGTCAAAAATGATGGCTGGTCCAGAACACACTTTTCCATGACCAGGATTACACAACAACAACATGTTTCTGACATGAGTAGAAAGTCAGTAATCCTGATTCTGGAAGAGTACCTTTCCTTTCAAATGGTTATATCATCAAGTAGTTTATTCTTCCACCAAAATCTGGTCCATGTATATTGCCCCCCTCTTATGAGATTAATAATACTATACAATCACATTTTATGTTTGAAAAGAACCTTTTACAATATCCTGAAAAGCATATCTATCATTTCATATATCTACTTTCTGAAAGTGGGAACATATGTACATTATTTACATAGCAACTAAATGGCTGCTCTTTCTAACTGGCTTCTAAATGGTTATAGATGTTACTTTCGATTCCATGGTTATGATAACGAACTTGGTTACAATGGACAGACATTGGGATTTAATTTCACCACACATTTTAAAGAAGAATGACAGTAGGGATTCTTATGTTTTACTCAGTTGTTGAATCTGAAAAACAAGATCTGAGAGATGTGTAAGTCATAGAGAGAACCTAATCCTGAAGATAGAATTCATTTGTAAAAAATTGCATTACTCATAATGATCTTCTCAGAAATAAAACTATGCAGATTGAGGTGAGAGGTGAATTTTAAGTCATCGGCCATATCATAAATTACTAGATATAATTCTTTTGATGGTGAAATAAATTAGACACTGACATGTGAAGTGATTGCTAAAAGCAATATTCAAATTAGTGTTGCTATGATGAAATGATCATTATGGTCCAAGTACAAATATATAATCCATTATATGTGAGGAATATGTGTGACTCATTTAATAGGTAATTGGTACTGATTTCATAGATTCAGAAAAGAGTTTTGTGAGTAGCAACTGCGATCATTATTGCTTCTCATTTTTCCCTCACTTAAGATCATGGTATATTTTCTTTATTGTTAAGTCTCCAAAAGTTAGAGGAGAGTGAAAATTAGACCAGTGCTATTCACAATACAGCACAGATTTCTAGGCAATGGGTCAATGAGAACTAAAAAATTATGTTTTCATTTTTTTGTCTCCTAAAATTAACTTAAATATTTAGACACTGGCATTTGGGGAATATTTTGTGAATTTTTCATATTACATTTTTAAATATTTTATTATTCCTTAGGACATAGCATTTTTAAAGATCTTAGTGAAAGCTGGCAGGGAGAATAAATTATGTTCATCTTGCTTCTGATCATTTTAACAGAATTACACAGTTTGGTCATGGAAAAAAACCTGAAATTTAGGAACTTTTTTTTGTATTTTCTTTTTCTTTTAGTTATGTGATATCTAGTTCCCACTAGGACAGAAATTTGGGAATCAATGATTAATGGAATCAATGATTAGAATCAATGATTAACAGAAATTTTGATAACTATGTATATGTCCCATGTGAAATAGTTATTGTAATGCAATAGTGTCCTCTTAGTTCATATACATATATATTTTTTCAATATGCAGAAATTTTGCTGAGAATTTGATGCAGGGTCAATTTTTTTATTAAATATACCTACCCAACTTGTATTTCTTAACAAAAGGGCACAGTTCTGAAGTTACACAGTTTTAAATCCTTGGAAGACTTATGGTAATTCTCTATTTCTCATAAGTAAAATCCACAAAATAAAGTTGTCTAAATAGCAGTATCTTCTACCACTTTTTGATAGCTTGAGAATGTTACACCTTTGCTAAAATCTTAAAAAGTCAGTATTAGTTCTAATTTTCAGGACTTCAGTTTGTTCTTATTTTAATGTTTTCCCTAGTTATAGGTGCATGCTTCAACTTGCCATTGTGGTCATTGTGGTTCGTTTCATTCAGCTTCTTGTTCTATCTGCTTTCTTGAGACTTGGGAAACAGTATTTTTCTGAGTGATTGTACTATATTGTTCCAAATATAAGGCCACCCAGAATAGAAGGCAACCTCCAACTAGAAACAGCTCAAATATGGAGAAAGGCTGGGGGCCCAGAGCCCGGCGGGTCTTGCAGTGGTGGCAAGGGTGCCGAGGAATAGGACGATGCCTGCCCACTCTCCCGGTGAGTGAAGATGAGTCAGCTGCTGCATTTGCTTGTGCATAACCAGATGACCTCTGTTGCTAGACGAAAAGTTATTCTGGGGAGGGGAGGTGGGATAGAGGACAAGTCTGTATACACAAAAGAAAGGTGCTGTGTGTCTAAATCTTGGGAGGGAAGTTGGGAGTAGAGTCTTTCCTCTCCTAAACAGTCATTCTTCAGTGTTTTGGTTTTTTTCCCCCTGAACCTGAGGGTGAAAGTTGAGCCACTCGAAACACTGGAGAAGAACAAAGGTACCCTGCACCTTTCCTGAAAGGGACTTTGAAAGGTCAGTGGCCATGGAGATGGATTGTTAGACACCACCAGGAGTCTCCAGACCAGCCCAGAAAATTGCCCTTTCCGTTTGACCGCTGACTCAAGGGACGGTGATGTGCTGTATGATCACGTGTAGTTTGAAATAATCCACCCTGAAGTTGGAAGTCACATTTCCAATTTTATTAAGATTTTCCTGTTTTTAAATTCCCTGTCTCCTGAGCCAGCCAAGTTACAATTTAAACAGACAGGCTTACTCTAATAGAAAGAAAGTCCAAGAGTAGAAATAGAAATAGAGTCCAAATGTTTAAAATCATTTGTTTCATTTCACTCAGCACATTAAAAAAAAAAAAAAACTTCAGTGAAACCGTATTAGTCAACTGAGAGTAGGTATTGATTGAACCTAGATAATTCTCCAAATATTGGTTTGATTCTACTGAGAACATAGAAATCTAACCTTTTATTTTATAGTAACTAAATCAGATGTGATTGAATGAGGTGCCTGATTCTGTTATAATCTAGAAAACTGTTTAACACCTGTTCATGCACAACTTAACCAGACATTTGGTTACTTTTGTGGCCTCACAAAAGTCACATAAAACATGAATCTTGATCTTTCTAGTAATTATTAGTCCATGGCTCACAAAGCACATTTGAAGTAGAACTTAAATCCCTAAATGGTAAGTTTTCCTCCATTGTGTAGTTCCTATTGTACCAATTATTTTATTACTATTATTATTATTAGCATTAGTATTACTGTTTTAAGGAAGCTTCTTTAATAAAAGAATGTTTGTTGTTTTCTGAACAGATAAGTGTAGAAAAGAACTGCCCTTAAGTTAAAACAATGCTAAATTGTCCAGGGATTTGGTTTCGGGAAGCTACCTATCATTGATTTCAGAAATTCCCTTAAACCAAAATACCCTGAAAAATAGAGGCCTGATGCCCAAGCAAAATCATGTTAGGATTGATACGCTTACCATTTTCCCAAGTCTGGGAAGGGAACCTTTGAAACAGAAGGGCTGGGCAGAGAAGGGTTTGAAAGAAAGAACTGGAAGGAGGGTGGCACAGAGCCGGAAATGAAATTACCAGCCAGAGGAAAGATGGCGCTGCAATGGTGGGTCCAAAATAAGAGGTTTGAAGTTAACTGTATAACCTCAGAAGCCTTTTCACAAGAGTTCAAAAGGGTGGTAAATAGTAGGGAAAGAAAGTAGTAGAGCACCAGAGCTATGCAGAGAAGAAGAGCTTCCTTTATAACTCCTTTGGTTTGGAAACACTTGATGTCTAATAGAGGAAAAGAAGTGTTCAAAATTTGGTGGTCGGTTTTAACCATCTTTAAACTTCAAATTGTTTTCCTTCTGTTATTTGTATCAGGTACTATTATGTCTGATTTACTGTGAATTACAAATACAGGAAAACAAATTTTATAAGTTTTTTCCTAGGGATAGTTGGGGCTATTATAATTGGTTGTCCTCCCTGCTATTAATTTAATCATTAGTAGCAATGATGGACAGAAGCTAGAGAGGTCACCTAAATGTCAGATTCTATGGCTGCTTCTCTCTGTTGGCTTCTGAGGTGGCAAGGATAGCCTTCAAAGACATAAGAAGTGACAGCAACAAGGGAAGGGAGAAGATATTCTAAATTACACAGTGTATACATGATAATTTTTATAAAAATCAATGGGAGTTGTCAATTTCTCTAAAAATAGCATGGTTTGCATAAAAGCCATACCTAAAACTATTGGGACACTCACCTTATCCTTCCCATCCCTAAAATGTACAACATAGAAGCTCTCCTATAGATGCAGGAAAATAAATGTCCCAAACTATAGTTGTTTCTTCCCTCTATGAATCTACACTTGACGCTCTTTCAGTGGTTCCTTCTCAGAGGATTAGATTCACAGGATCAGGATAAATGGAGCAGTTATTAATCTATTAGGCATGAAAAAAAAAATCTGTAGGCTTGTTGATGGACAGAAATTAAAATCTCTCAGGTCCTCTCTGTGTGTAAAGATCTCCATAAAAACAGGTTTGGAATAGTCCCATTAGACTGCCTTTTCTAGAGGGTAGATAACTGCTGTTCTGTTTCTTTCCTGATCCCTTAGTGTTTCTCTAAGCAATCCCTAGGAAAAGCCCAGTTTTCATTTTTTTCCAGTTACTGTACGGTTGACTGACTCTCACAGGTCAAATTAGCAATGCCTAGGTTCTGATTTCTCAGCAATTCAGTTTTAGAGTCGCTAAACTACAAATGTATAATTTCTGATCTATTTTGCTCTTCATTTTTAAAATGACCGCAAAATGCTAAATTTGGTTAAATCTCTTTTGAGTATGTTCCACTATAGGTCTTTCCCTCAAAGCGTTTTATAAGAGACACAGTTTCTCCAATGCAAGAATGTGATGTGTCTGCATTTTCTGAGACATATGGAATATGGCATTTGTCTTGCTGAATGAGCATGTTTAACTCAGCTGTGGAGTAACTCACAAGTTCCCTATTCTTGAGTATCTTTACGTTTCAAAAATCGCTCTTAAAATGTTCTTAATGGCCAATCCTCATGGGGCTCTGCTCACTTTGGTAAATCAGAAATGACACCTGGACATGCATAGTGATAGTTCTTGGTTGGCTTTTCTTACTGGTCAAGCAGCAAGTGTATTCCAAGTAACAGGTTGATAGTATCGTAGGACAGGCTCAAAAAAAATTTTAAAAAAATGGCTAATTCTCATTTGACAGTGAAATTGAGTATTGAATTACATCTATGCAGTTATAAACGACTTTTGTTTTAATAACAAAGTTGTTGATTTTCTACTAAGGGTTCTTTTAGGTTGTCATCAGGGGCTGATGGGAATAACAGTTCACCCAACTCTCCAGCTAGCTTCAGTGGACATACCACACCTTCTCAGCAGCCTGAACCGGTGGTACATTCTCTTAAGGTAACCAACTGTGTACAATCATTTATCCAGAAATTCAGTTGTGTTGTGGTTTGTTTGCTGTAGTATGGTAGTCCTCACAGTCTTGTGTTAACCATAGATACTTTGTTTTTTGAACCCTTGTGGTATATAACTTTATCTGATTTTTAAAGTATGATTTTAATTTTTTAAATTAACAATGGGTTTGAGTCCTTATGGTTGAATCTCTAGTGTTACCATTTTGTTTTGAGTAATGTGATTCATTATCTGCATCGAAGTTGAAATCTGATGTGCATGTCTATTCATATGTGTAAAATATTGTTATAAGTATTTTATGTGCAATGTTTGTAGCATGGATGTCTTCAAATATAGGGAGGTAATAGTCGGCCAGAGGAAGGAAGGTTACCATATTTTTTCTTTCCTTATGCAATTGATGTATACATTGTGCAACTTACTAAAATAAAATATTGAAATAAGCATAAACCCGCTCTATCCTCCACTAAGTAGAAATTAGGTCTTCAAACTCTAGTTAATGCTCATTTAGAGATTATTAGAAAATAGATATATGGTCTTGTTCATAAAGCTATTTTATTTTTGACTTTTACTTCAGATTCTGCCAATGACTTCAAAAAAAACTTGGCTGAAATTTAGCATTTAATTTTCTTTACCAATAATGAGCTTTCCAATAAATAATAAGTACCATACGTAAAATTAATGGTAAGTGACAAGCAAGCAATATAAATATCTAAGAGAAGAAACTGATGCAGGTAATAAAAATCATCTTAAAATTGAGATAGTTCCTTGAAGTTGTATCAGTTTCCAAGAATGAAACGTGTCCTTCATATTATCTATAATTCCTAACATGTAGCCTTAGTGAAACTTTGAGCCCTGAAGTAGGTCGAGTGCTTCAGTCCTGCCTTGCCACATGAGTTTCACAACTTTTCTAAAACTGTTCTCGTTTCAGAATGTTTTATTAACAGCCTGCAGATGCATTCTTTTGGAGTGGGCCACACTTTCCCTGGCATGCATTAAGCAAATTAGTAGCTGAGGACTTCAAAATATTTGATTTGAGTATGATTTGGTTGTAGCAGGAGATTTAGCTCCCTCATTATATTTTGCTGTAACTTCGATTAAATGAGTGTGCTTTTTCCAAGCATACACTGCTGATAAGGGAAGGCAGCAGAACCATGCTGGTGGCCAGGGGCAGTGCACTGGACTGGGATAACTCACAAAGTGGGCAATGGAGCGGAATCCTTGGGAAGGCACAGCGGAATGAGGGGCGCTGCCCTCCGTCTAGTGGGTGCCGGTTTATCCACTGATGAACATCTTGCTCTCTGCAGCAGCATTTGAATGCTGTTTAACACGAATGGCATGTTAAACATGCTGTTACTTTAGCATGAACTAGGTAGGCCCTAGCTGTCTGAAACACATTTTACAAATGAAAAATGAGAGCAATCCTATAGCATTAGTGTCTGTACATACTCCCAAAGCAACACATTGCCCTACTTTTCATACTGAAAGCTGATTTGGCCTGTTGCCTTGTTAAATGGCAAGTGCAGTTTGACTCAGAGCAGTATAGCGGGTCGCACTGCAAACTTGCCCCCATTTCTCAATGCAGCTGGGTTAGTATGGCCTAACAGGAAGGGAAGGGCAAGGAAGAGCTCTTTAATTTTCTCTGAATTCATTCTCCAATTTTCATATAAAATTTTATCTCAAGAGAGGAAGATATTATGTTATCATCAGGACACACAAGTGTCCTCAATTGGCAGATGGGTAATACTGAGCAACTGAAGTATCTTTATTGGATAACTGGAGGTTCTTGAATACAGAATATGTTTGCTTCCATGAGTTAACTGTGTCTGAAACAGAAATATGTGCAAACATAGCCTATAGGAAGAAACATAACCACTCAACATGTTTTGTTTTTGAAAGCCCAGTAATCTAGAGTTGATTTATGTAATAAGATTTTTCTGTTCTGAATGGAATAATTAGAGCCATGGCTCAGTTTCTCATCTTCTGCTATATATCCCAAAAATCTGTAGGGTTTAATAAACTGTGGTCATGGTTGAGGTGGGGGGGAAGGTGGGAAGTGTTGTAAATCACTGAGAAATTAGCTCACTTATAATAACACCACATTTTTCTTGCTTTAAAATTCATAATTGGAGCTTCACTTCATGTAGTAGTAATTAACTGACTTGAAGTACACTTCTCTGAGGTGCATTATAAATTGAATTTGTAGGTAAATGAGCTTGTTCCAAGAGTACTTTAAGTTTCCTATGAATATTCACTGAGCATAGTCAATGATTTCCCTTAAGAATATAAAGAATATAAACTGACTGTAATCTGAGTTAACCGGGTGAGGCTTTTATTCACTACCGTGTTTCCCCGAAAATAAGACCTAGCCGGACAATCAGCTCTAATGCGTCTTTTGGAGCAAAAATTAATATAAGACCCGGTCTTATATATTATATATTATATATTATATATTATATATTATATATTATATTATTATATTATGAGACCCGGTCTTATAGCAAAATAAGACTGGGTCTTATATTAATTTTTGCTCCAAAAGATGCATTAGAGCTGATTGTCCGGCTACGTCTTATTTTCGGGGAAACTCAGTACCGCCATAGCCTATGTTAAAGAAGTAGTATGTACATAGTAATAATAGCTAGAAGTTTTATGTTAACCAGAGAGTAGTTTGTGAATTAGAGTATTCATGACAGGATTGAACTCTGGTGAATATCAGTGTCATCTCTATCTGTGCACTTGACATGAAGGTCCTACTTCATGCTTAAGTCATTTATTTTGGCCTGTTCATTGGTGGTAATGCTCAGGTGCCACCTTTAGGTGTGGCCATGAGCATTGTCCATGAGGACAACAGAACAGGGAGTTTAGCAGTGTTGATTCTACAGGAGCTTTCAGGAAAAGGTTTTTTTTTTGTTGTTGTTGTTTAATGCTACGTTAAAAATGCTTTGATTATAAGCTGATACAGAGAAAAATAACAAACAGCACTCGAAGCCAAACTATTGTCCCCTTTTGTACTATAGAAAGTATTGACATGAAAACTTTACAGACATTTTTAAAGGAATATTATTTTCAGTCTATTTAGTGGTAACTTAGAGAAATGGGATCTAAATTTATTTAAAAGCATCTCATCCCCAGATACTTTGCTCTAATGAAAAATATTTAAAGTGCTCCCCAAATATTTTCACTATAAGGAGTCAGTGTTTTTTGTTGCTACAATCAAAGAGCCATCTGCATATTACGTTCCTAGCACTGAGAATGTCCAGGCAAGAACTATGAGGTCAGGAGTGTTAATGTTAACAAAAGTTCTTATGTACATATTCCTGGGTTCTGATCAGTTTCACTTGTCACTGTCATCTTTTCTACAGGCCATGTCTACATATCATTTGGACTGTTTGGTGTATAATTAATTATATTGCTCATCTTCACAATGGAGCAAGAATTATTGACTGTCTCCAAATGGTGGACACAGTCGGGTTACCTTAATGACCCAATTAACTAAATGCATCTAATTATTTTAGACATTAATGAATTGACTCTTAGTGATGCAATTTATTGCTGTTAATGGCCATCTGAAGATCAAGCAGAGTTGATTCCAAATAGTTTTCGCAACAATCAGCTATTTAAAAAGGTTTTGCCATATATGTATCCACTCTGATATGCAGACATGGAGAAAACTAAAGGTTTTACAAAGTGGAGCTCCTTGATGGTTTTATTCATAACTAACAAGTTTTTCTCCATGTGAAATTTGCTTTTTTTCCCCCCCAACAAATCCAGGTCTTGGATGTTCAGGAAACTATAGATCGTCAACAGGGTAAAGAGTATGAACATGACCTTAGTGAGACAGAAAAAGCTATAGTCAGAGAAATGTGCAATGTAAGTTTAATGTGCTTTGTTGTGTATTCTGTGTTGAAAGCCTCATTACAGCTTAGTTATTGCTTTATGAATACCTATTTTTAAAAATGCTGGTCAAATGCCTTTATATTTTTATTTGAAAAGAAAACCAACTCCCTTTGTTCTTATCTTTAGTATATCTTGTTGGAGTTTTAGTAACACAATAATCATGTTATAAAATATTCAGGTAAGCAATAATTACCAAATTCTATATTCCAAAATGAATTATGAAAGTTTCTAAATAATAAATTTATTGTCTAAAATGAGTTATTAGTTTTGATAAAATAAATGGGTTTCTATTTCATACTTTTAAGAAGTTCCTTAAAAATCACTGTTTAAAAACCTCTGATAAAGAAAACAGACTTCTTCCCATTTATTTGTAATTATACTTAGGGGAAAAAAATCTCTTAATAGGTAATACTCTTAGTTCTTCATGTATATGTGTGCTTTATGTCATGTGACCTAGTATCTTTACCTTTCAGTGGTTGACACAAGCTCAGAAAATAGTAAGAGGAGATAGATATGAACTTAAGAGATAGTTAGACACACAGAAATCTATCTATGAAGTCAGAGGAATTCAGTAAAAAAAACTGACATGCTGTTTTCATGATGCATATCCTACGTAATCATTAATGTGATTTGGATTTTATTAATCCCTGACTAAATTTTAATTTTTTGAGTAGTATGCTTAGATGTATCACTTAATCAAGAATATAGTGGTGAAGCTTATTGAAAAAGCTAAATAGAATGAACACATTTGTTAAAAGCAAAAATCATGGCAGATTATATTAAGGAATGGTTTTAATTGGCTTTATATTTTACTTTCTCCTCATATTCTTTGTCTACTAGGATATAAAAATTGCTTAGAAATCCCCTTAAGCTTTAGGCTATTAGTATCAGATATTCTCACTTAACGTACTTATCAACCTCTTTGAGGTCTTCCTGGAATCCAGTAAACGTTACATAGTAAGTCCCGTGGGCATTTTATATGCCGGGAAAAGAGTTTTAGTTTCCTGCTTGCTTGTGTTGTGACTGTTTGTTTGTTTTTTCGTTTTGTTTTTTTGCAACCCTTACCAAGTTTTTCTTTTTCATTTCTGCATATATGTTTTTGTCTGTTTTCAAAAGGTCATTTTAGATGGCATCATTTCCTAAATGCATCAATGTTCACCTTCTGTAGCTTTTCAATGTTAGTATTTCCTTCACATAAATTTAAAAATTTGAGCCACGCACCTAAGAATGCCTGCCTGTTTCTTCTCATCTGTTGACTATGGAATGAGAAAGTTTAGACATTAGGAACTATAGAACTAAAAGGGCTCATCCCCTAAAGGGTTGTATTTGGAGCTCCTCCTAATTCAGATGTCTGAGTTTTACCGTAGACTATGGGTGATTGTATAGGAACTACTACTGGGTAAGACCCCACACTCGCAGTTTATGTTTGATGAAAAGAAACCTTCTGAAATTAGTCAATGACTCAAATTACTTGTTCAAATTATTCTCTAATGAACAGTGAAGTTAGCAGGGGTATACTGAAATCTCTCATAAGGACTAGCTCTTTCCACTTTCTCAAGTGTGGTAAATCTGGGGACTTCCATACTCTTTCATGAAGAATGACAAGCTATGCATCTTATAGAGGGGATATTCTCCATTATGCCTAATGCCAGAATTTCTGTAAAGAAATGCCAGGATTGTTTCTTGTCTCATTTTTATAAATGATTTCTAGACATTAGAAAATCTTAATCACAGAGGAGACCTACTAATGGACTGACTCTTGGTTAGTTCATTTTGATCTTTTTGTTTGCCTGCATTTTCATGAAAACAAAAACTTGTCCTCCTTGTTTACCTTTAAAAGTTCTCTAGGACACCTTTTCTATGTGTCCACTTTTGCCTTTGATCCCCCAAATTTGAGAAAAAATACAAGCCAGCCCAAATATTATAATTAACACTCTTATATTTGGAAACTATCTAAAACCCAAGAGAAAAAACTGTTGAACTAAAATATTTGTCACCATTATGAATTATATGAACATTGAAAATAGTGAATACTGGAGAACAAATATTTTTATTTTCAAGACATTTTCATAGATAACTAATTTCTTACAATTTTAGCTAGTTTCTGAAACCTATTAGAGAAATTATGCTTTTATAATAGTCACAGAAATATAAAGGTTTCTCATAATGTGAGATCAGTTATAAGACTGAGCTAGAACGTAATAGAAGTTTTGCCTCAGTTCCTGGTATTGCTCCTGAAGAACGTTGTTGACATCTATCCAATGAAAAGACTGTTATTCACAGCAGTGTCATGTTGATTAATAAGCATGGAGTGCCTTTATTCTCTTCCCACACTGTGCCCAGACATATACTGTCCTCTAAGAAATAGTAAATCTTTTTGTAGTAATGGTTTTATCTTAGTCTGTTTCATTCTTATAAATTCCCTGAGAACAGGTGAAATACTTGACTGGTCATCTAGGCCACAATCTCAGACACCGACCTATTCTGCTCTTTTAGTTAATAGGTTACTACTCTGTTACTGTTCATGTTAGCATCACTGGCTGATTTCAGACTTCAGCCTTCTCTTGAATTTCCTTTCACCAGGGTGCGCTCAGGATTAAGGCTCACTGCCTTCTACATTTGAGTACTTGAAGAGGGTTGCACTTTTGAGTTGCAACCATCTCATGCTTTGTGTCTACGGGTATGATCCTTTGAGGTTTTCCTATCCTCTGCTCCTAAACCAGAAATTTAAAGTGTTCTGAGTAGATGTAATTGTATATATCTTGTTTCCCCGAAAATAAGATGTAGCTGGCCTATCAGCTCTAATGCGTCTTTTGGAGCAAAAATTACTATAAGACCTGGTCTTATGTTAAGATAAGACAGGGTCTTATGTAATATCGGACCGGGTCTTATATTATTAATTTTTGCTCCAAAAGACGCATTAGAGTTGATAGTCCAGCTACCTCTTATTTTCAGGGAAACACAGTATATCCCTTGGCTTCCTGATTAGGTGTTTGTACCTCTTCTCAGTCAAGAAATGAGACTCTCCTATCTCCCTTCTGTACAGTTTGAGCTATCCATTGCTATGTCATTCCTTTCCAAAGAGTTAAGGATTGTAACTACAACTCCCTTCCAATATGATAAGACATTTCTATAACATAGTAGTGTCTGCTAAAACAGAGATTAATAGTTACATTGACTTACGAATAAAGGTAGACAGAACTTTATATTCTTACTGGGTGTCCATGGAATATCTATTCTAAAGGAAAAACAAAAGAAACGGTCTATAAATAATTGATGAACCAACTGGTTTTGTGTTCATGTTAGAGCCATGTAAATGTTTGTGGAATTAATCAATCTGAACATAACCCTTATAGTGAAACACACTAGGAGGGTTATGACTGTTACTGTGTGTGTGTGTGTTTGTGCACAAGTATGGCTTCCAATTAATGTTAGTATATCATTGAATTCAGTTGTTTTACTTTACATTTATATTCTTAATGTAAGAATAAGTGTACAGTAAAACACCTGATTTTTTATATTGTAATATTATATATTATAGTATAGTATAGTATGGTATATTATGTTATATAACACCTTTGCTGTTGTCCCTCTAATATGGCTCAATTTTTAACATTGTATTTGTATCTATTTCAGTGATTCTTGATTTTATTCTTATCTTCTCCCTGCATTTGGATGCTTTCTGTTTTGGTAATCCGAGAGATCATATACTGTTTGGTATACTAAGACTTATGATGACGGAGGCCCTCACTCTGCAGGGAAAGCCAGGGAAATTTACTAGTGGCCCTAAAGCTATTAGCTCAGGACTTAAATAGCTCAAGATCAAAGACTTTTCTTAGTGGTTTAAACATTTTGATATCCCTGTTATAGATGTGTAATATAGGAACCAGGATGCTTTTGTTTAGGGATTCTGAATTCCAGCTACACATTAGAATCATACTGGGAGCTTTTAAAAAATACAGATGCCTGCGCTTTATCTCTTATCAATGCAGTCAATCTCCAAGGGTGGCAGTTACTATTTAAGGGTCCTCCAAGTGCACAGTGTTCAGCTATAGCTGAGTATCACTCATATAACTACAGTAAGTTGGCACATCACTCTTTAATTTTGACCCTGGTTGCTAACAAAGTCAAGTGGTCTCATCTACTGAGCAGTTCTGGTGAGTTAGAAGCTTGCATCACATTTTGTTTGTGTTTGAGCTCATTCATGTGGATATTTTGTCTCTTGTCTTCACATTCCTCTTTGCCCCTCTCATAGATTTCCCTTTCAAAAAACACACCCATCTTTTTTGTGGTAGAGGACAATTAAGTTTTGTTTTTTTTGTTTTTTTAAGGTTGTGTGGAGGAAACTTGGAGATGCTGCAGGTTCGTGTCCTGGAATTAGGCAGCATTTGTCTGGAAACCAGTACAAAGGACCAATGTGAGAAACTCTCTAAAACATGAGATCACCACTGCCAGAGAGGTAAAAGAAGAGTGGATTTCCACAAATCTGAACTCATGGAGTGATTGTACATTGCACATATTTTCCCTTTAGTGTAACTAAAGCTGTATTTTATGTCTCTCGCTTTGATGTCCACAACAGTCACTTTTGAACAAGGTAGCTTTGAAAATCACCATTTTGGTACCAATATTTTCATTAGAACTAAAATGTTTTTGACTCCTCAGATCTAAGATTATAATTGGGAAACATGCATCATTGGAAAAGTCCAGTAGAGCCTCCGTGGTTTTGATAGAGCTGACTTTAATGGTGGGAGTTTTTTTTTTTTTTTTTTTTTATCATGTTCTATTAAAGATGGGAAGCTGGAAGACACCTCTCCTTAAGTTTGAGAGTTGAGTACCTATTTTTTATATTTTAATCCACAAAATACTAGTTCCTGATACATAATTTAGATGCAAGATAAGATTAGGTTTCTGGGTTTTGTTTTGAGGTGCTAAAAATACCATATAAATTCTCCTTACCAGATGGGAGCAAGAATTTATAGAGTGCTTATCACAGTACCATTTCTTTCAAAGGATCAAAATATATCTTTTCTTTTAAGCTTATTCATGAAGACATCTTGGGGACATGTCAACCTTTATTCCTTCAGTGTATCCATTGATGTTAATATTAACAATTTCAATTAAAAAATAAGCAAAACAATTTTTCTAAGTGTTTTTGACTGTGAGATGTCTATTTCTACAATTTAGTTTCTAGACATGCTGTTATATTTAATAAACTTCATGTAAACTTTAAGATATTGCACTGCATTTATGAAAAAGCTTTCTTTGTCTACGCAGCTATCTAATGGTTTATGAAACTGACGCATGTCCTTCATTGAAGCTAAAATCTTTGTTCAGACTGAGGTTTGAAAAAGAGGTGTGCTAGCTTTGCTTAGTTTCATTTTTTTGGTATATATATATATATATATATATATATATATATATATATATATATTAGACTGTGTGTATTGGAAATGCTATGATAGGTATTTTGTGTTTATTCAAATGCAATGATAGTTCCTTGTATGAATGTGCAAGAGGCCTATGACAGAATGCTAAGTTTTTACTGTAGTTTATAAAAAGTAGGAATGCAACAATTCCTAGTTTTCAGATTTCTAAATTACTCAGATTTGATTCATAGCAGATACTCTGGTGGTGTTTTTAAATGGGCTCATTACATAGTGTATTAATTGCCATTGTGCAAGGAATTTTGTTATACTTTTAAAAATGTTATTGTGATGAAAAATCAGCCCTCTGCTTTCAGAAAATATTTATGAGTTAATTTACTATAGAATGATCTCTCTAATTATTGTAATTGGGTTACCATTTAAACCAATCTTTCTTTTAAAATGTTATATATTTTTAAAATATTACTACTCTGTAAAAGAAAATTGCTTGCTATATTTACACCTTCTCTTGTGAGAAAAGCTTTCATCCTTAAATTGTTGTATTCCTATACTCTGAAGACATTTAAAATAAGCTTTTGTGCCTGCAGTAGAGCCTGCAGAAGCTAATACAAGAAACACTGGTCTTTTGACAAAATACTTCTGTAAATTTTGATACTGTATTAAAACTATTTTTTTAAAGTTCGGCATAAAATTGAGTATCAAGTATATGTGTTCATCTTAGCAATGGTAATAAATAATTTAATCTGTGTTTTTTTCTTGATTTCTAATAGTCACTAAATATTAAGTATCATAATCCTGCTGTATGATAATGATCGTAACACAGATAATGAGCTGCACAGATGACTTATTATCTTAAATATAAAACAAAGGTATGTTTTAAATATGCTTATAAGGGATTTAATATTTAGAGATTCAATTCACACCATTCTCTATTATAATGTAGTCAAAATTTTAGAGTAAGAATATTTTAAAATTAGTTATACAATCTTCATTTGTTTTAATATTGTTTAACATTATTTTTGAATCATCAGAGGAAATTTACTATAGGGGAAATACTACAATGAAAAACAGCCTCAGTATTTAGAAGCTTATATAACTAAGTCATAAATTGGAAAACACATGCATGCTCGGAGAACACACATACTTCTTTGAAATTACTAATAAAGTGGTAGAATAAGGCTTCCTACACTTAGCATCAGCCCTAACATTTAATGACACAGTAGATGGACAGCCCAGAGACTGAATCTTGCTATCACCTACTATATTTATCAATAAAAATAAGTGGTACTGTTCTCTTATGTGAGTAGATTATTAGTTTATGATCTTATTTTCCGTAGAACAAAAATTAATTTATGCGAACATATCTTGGCAGAATATTGTTTCCAGCTTTGAAGCTGGTAGACATCAGAATCTAAGCTTTTAAAATGAATGTCTTAAGTTTCTAGCACATGCTTAAGGCACTGTAAAAATTTAGATCATCATATATGACATCTGGTAAAATGCTGACAGTTGATTGGAATGATTGTGCCTTAGTTCAGTGAACTTTTAATGAATGCCTACCACTACCAAATAAGTAAACACAGTTTTGATTGCTGACTGCTCTCAAGAAAAACATGGAAAAATAGTATCTTGGATGCCAGCTGGAGATTCCCTTATGCTTAGGATCTAGATACGATTGCCTCACACTTCCATTTTCATAATCTGAGGAAGTGGTGAGTTTCCTAATGACTTCTACTAATTTCCAGAGTTTTCACTCTGTGGTAAGCTTCCTGTTGCTTCATCGCCCCCTCCACCCAAAATGCAAACTAATTCTCCATTAGAAATCTTGTTATCAATGCCTGGAAAGCATCTGCCGACCTTAGAGTGGTTTATCAAGGTAGATTACCAACAAGGTGAAGGCACCTCTATGAAGAATTCATATATTGACTTCTAAAAGGTCCATCCTGGACATCAGCATCACAGAAAAGTGAGGAGACTTTCTTTCTCCCTGTAAATTTACAACAAGTTCAACAACTATAACTCAACAAAGGATCCTCTGCTTAACACACAAACATACCTGAAAGATCCATACATCAGAACATCTGAAGGTGGGCAGACTAAATGAGTAGGGGAGGCAGAACAGGGGTAGTAAGGACAGGGATATGCAATTTGGTGTCCAATGAGGTTCTATTGAGTGTAATAGGGGTAGAAGTTGGGCTACAGGTGCCACACTATGGCCTGGATTGTAAGAGGGGCAGTAGCAGTAGTTCCTAAGAAAAGACATCTTCCTCCCTGTTCCCATTGTAGCAGACCCTGGTAGAAGTGGCCAGGAAGCTTAAAACAACACAGCACTGCCAACAGCCATTACTCGACAGGAGGTGGCACTGCAGATTGAACACTTGCCTCTCTAGCATCACCCATCCCAGTAGAGCCTGGTAAAGAAGGTGACAAGCCCCAGCAGTGCAGGGGTGCTAATGGCCATTGCTGGCAGGGGAATGGAGTCACAAGATCACAAATTTGCCTCCTTTGCCCCACCCAAACTGACAAACCAGACAGAGAAAACTGAGATGCCTTAAACAGTATAGTGGAGCCACAAAATCATGAACTCGCCTCCCTGCCCCACCCATCCTGAAAGAGCCCAGTAGAAGTAGTGGAGAGACATCCAAAAACAGCAGGGCCAGGGACCATTAGTAAAAAAGGGGTAGCACTGGGAGCTTGCAAAACCAGTTCTCTGCCACCCTCCACATGCCCCCACCACAGTAGTGCCCTATAACTGAGGCAAGCTGGTCACAGAGGGGACACCCACCATCCCAGCTGGTACATAGCATTTTTCTTAACTGAAGTGGTGCCACTCCACTGCATTCCCAGAAGTGCAAATAGTGCAGGTAAGAGAAAACAAAAACTTCTGCTATAACACAATCTATTGGAAAACAAACAAAATGTACCCTGCCTATGAACCTGAATCACTGATAGCAAAACAGTATATAAACAAGAAAAGACCTCACCACCTCAAATGTGCAGGCAAACAAACAACCCATCAAATAACCATGAAAAACCAAGGTAACATGGGACCGCAGAAAGAAAATGAAGTCTCCAGAAACCAAACTCAAAGTCATGGAAGACTGAGACTTTAGTGACAGAGAATTTAATATTGCAGTTATGGAGAAGCTCAATGAGATCGAAGAGAACTCAGAAAGGCAGTTCAACGAGTCAGAAAGAAAATAAGCAAAAGAAGTACTTTACTACAGAGCTTGAAACTATAAAAAAAGAACCAAAGAAATTCTGAAGCTGAAGAACTCAGTAAATGAGATGAGGAATGCATTAGAGAGCACAGGAAACAGCGGACCAGATGGAAGAGAGAATTATCGAGCTCTAAGACAGAAACCTAGAAATGACTGAGAAGAAGAGAACTAAGAACTTTTTAAAAATGAAAGAACTCTATGAGAACTGTCTGACTCCATTAGAAAGAGCAACATAAGTATAATGGGTATGCCAGAAGGAGAAGAGATGGAAAAGGAAGCAAAGAGCCAACTCAAAGAAATAATTGATGAGAATTTCCCAAATCTAGGAAAGATGTGGACTCTGGAATAGAGGAAGCTAACAGAACACTTAATTATATCACTGTAAAAAGACCTCCAAGACACATTTTATTCAAACTGTCAAAAATTAATGACAAAGAATTCTCAAGGCAGGCAGGTAAAAAGAAACTGTAACCTACAAAGGAAACCCCATTAGATTATAATCAGATTTGTCAGCAGAAATATTACAAGCCAGGTGAGAGTGAAAGGAAATATTCAAAATACTGAAAGATGAGAACCATGAGTCAAGGATAATATAGCCAGCAGTTTACCGTTAGATTTGACGGAAAAATAAAGGCTTCTCTAAATAAAAGCTGAGAGAATTTACCACCACAAGACCTGCACATATGAAGTGTTGAAAGGAGCACTTTACTGGAAACAAAAAGACAAAAATAGACAAAACTAAACTTTGACTTAAAATGACTAACAGATAGACAGAAGCAGGAAATTGCAACTCTACTTCAGAACAGGATATTAAACACTTAAATGTAACATAAAGGTTAAAGGGGAAAAAGTGAGCATTAAAAATAAGTACAATTTGGTAATGAATGCACAATATAAAAAGAGATAATCTGTGAAAACAAAATCATAAAAGGGGAGGAGGAAAAGGACTGAACGTGTATAGTTAAATGACGATGAGAGGCAATAAGAAAAAGGGCTATTGTGTGTATGAGACATTTTATACAAAACTAATGTTAACCACAAAACAAAAATGCATTGTTGAGAGATAAAACATAGAAGAGGAAATGGAGGGAAAAATCATAGAAAACTACAAACTAAAATAGAATCACAAGGGAAAAGAAACAATGGACCTACAGAGCAACTAGAAAACAAAAGAAAATGCTGTAGTAAGTCCACATATAGCAATAATCACTATAAATGTAAATGTACTAAATGCACCAATCAAAAGGCGCAGAGTAGTGGGAAGGATTAAAAAACAAGATCCAATTATGTGTTTCCTGCAGGAGACTCATCTCAGCTTCAAATACAAACATGGACTCCAAGTAAAGGTGTAGAAGATGATAGTCCAAGCAAATGGTACCCGGAGAGAAGTGAATGTAGCAGTACTTACATCAGACAAAATAGATGTCAATATAAAATATGTGACAAAGGATAAAAATGGATATTATATAATAAAGGGGACAATTCACCAAGAAATGACACATTAATATATATGCACCCAATCTGGGAACACCAAAATATATAAAGCAAACAGACATAAATGGAGAAACTAACACATACAATTATAGTAGGGGACCTAAATATCACACTCATAGCAATGGATAGTTCATCCAGACAGAAAGTCAATAAGAAAATATTAGCCTTAAATGACACATTATACCAAATGAACTTAATTGATACTTATAGGACTTTCCATCCCCAAAGGACAGAATACACATTCTTAAGTGCACAAAGAACATTTTCAAGGATACACCATATGTTAGGGGACAATGAATTTAATAAGACTGAAATCATATCAAGCATATTTTCCAACCACTATGGTATAAAAATGGATATTAACTACAAGAAGAAAGCTAGAAAACCCACAAATATGTGGTGATTGAACAATATGCTACTGAACAACTAACAAGTCAAAGAATAAATAAGAGCTCAAAAGATAAGGACAAGTGAAAATGAAAACATGGCATACCAAAATTTTTTGAATGCAGCAAAAGCACTACTAAGTGGCAAGTTTATACCTTGCAGACTTACTGCAAAAAAACAAGAAAAATCCCAAATAATATAATATTACACCTTAAAGAACTAGAAAAAGAACAAACAAAGCTCAAAGTCAGTAGAAAGAAATAATAAAAAATCAGAGTGGAAATAAATAGAGAACAAAAAAAAAAATAGAAAAAACAATGAAACAAAGCTTGTTCTTTGAAAGGATCAAATTTACAGACCTCTGGCTAGACTGACTAAGGACAAAAGAGAGACTACTCAAATGAGTAAAATCAGTTTTGAAAGGGGAGAAGTTACAATGGATACATTACAAATAATTGGATACGTTACAAATAATACAAAGGATATTATGAAGTGCTATACACCTAGAAGAAGTTGACAAATGCGTACAAGTATACAACCTTCCTAGTCTGAATCATGAAGTGGAAAATCTAAGTAGACCAATCACTAGTAAGGAAATTAAAACAGTAATCAAAAACCTCCAAAAAACAAAAGTTCAGGACCACATAGCTTCACTGGTGAATTCTACAAAACATTCAAAGAAGATTTAATACCAATCCTCAAACTGTTCCAAAAAGTTGAAAAAGAGAGAATACTTCCTAGCTCATTTTACAAGGCTAATTTTACCCTGATACCAAAACTAGGCAAGAACATACACACAAAACGAAAATTACAGGCCAATATTTCTGATGAACACAAATGCAAAAATCCTAAACAAATCACTAGCAAATCAAATAGAACAATATAGTAAAAGGATCATACATCACAATCAAGTGGGGTTCTTTCCAGGGGTGCAAGGATGGTTTAACATCCTCAATCAATGTGATACCACATTTACAAAATAAAAGATAAAAATCATGTTCATATCAACAGATGCAGAAAAAACAGTTGACAAGATATAACATGCATTTATGATAAAAAAATACTTGATACAATGGGGATAGAAGGAAGGACCCTCAACATAGTAAGAGCCACATATGACAAACCCTTGGCTAATATTATACTCAATGGTGAAAAACAAAGCTTTTCCTCTAAGATCAGGAACAAGATAAGGACGCCTACTCTCACCACTGCTATTTAACATCACACTGGAAGCCCTAGCCAGAACAATTAGTCAAGATAAAGAAATAAAAGGTATCCACACTGGCAATGAAGAAGTAAAACTATTACTATTTGCAGATAACATGATTTTATATATAGAAAACCCTAAAGACTCCCACCAAAAATAGATAATAAAACTATTAGGTACAATAATACAGAAAAGTTGCAGGGTACAAAATCAAAGATCTATTGCATTCTTATATACTAACAACAAAAGATCAAAAAAAGTCCCATTTATACTCACAACAAAAAGAATAAAATACCTAGGAATTAACTTAACAAAAGAGGTGAAGGACCTGTACAATGCAAACTACAAGACATTCTTGAAAGAGATTGAAGAAATAAAGAAATGGAAATACATTTTATGTTTATGGAATTAAGAATTAACATTGTTAAAATTGCCATATTACCTAAAACAATATATAGATTGAACGCAATACCTATCAAAATACAAATGATATTTCTCACAGAAATAGAACAAAAAAATTCCTCAAATTTGTATGGAACCACAGAAGACCCCAATAGCCAAAACGATCCTGAGAAATAAGAAAAAAGATGGAAGTGTCACATTCCCTGACTTCAAACGTTACATTAACACAATACAGTATGGTAGATGAGGGCAAAGGGGATCAAGTATATGGTGATGGAAAGAGAACAGACTGGGTGGTGAACACACTATATATATGATGTATTACAGAATTATACACCTTAAATCTATGTAACATTGCTAACAGTTGTCACCCCAATAAACTTTAATTAAAAAAACAACAACAACCTAGTATGGTATTAGCAGAAAAACAGACATAGACACCAATGAAATAAGAGCATAGAAATAAATCCATACATATATCAGCACCTAATTTTCAATAAAGGAGACAAGAATATGTACTAGAGAAAGGAAAACCTCTTCAATAAATAGTGCTGGGAAAATTGGAAAGTACATGCAAATGAATGAAACTAGACTGCTATATAACCATATACAACTATTAACTCAAAAGTGGATTAAAGACTTGAACATAAGACCAGAAACAAGATACACTGAAAAAAACACAGGCTCTAAACTTATGGACATTGGTCTCAGTGGTGTCTTTGTGAACTTGACCCCAAAGGCAAGGGAATTAAAGACAAAAATAAATAAATGGTACTTAATCAAACTAAAAAGCTTCTGTACAGCAAAAGAAACCATCAACAAAACAAAAAATTAACCAACACAATGGGAGAAGGTATTTGCAAACGATGCCTCTGATAAGTGGCTAATATCCAAAATATATAAAGAACTCAACAACAATGAAACAAACAACCCAATTAAAAAATAAGCAAAGGACTTTTCCAAGGAAGAATATAGATATCTAATAGATATGAAAAAAATGTTCAACATCACTAGCTATAAGGAAATTGCAAATCAAAACCACAATGAGATACCATATCACACCTGTTAGAATAGCTATTATCAACAAGACAAGAAATAAGTGTTGGAGAAGATATGGAGAAAAGGGAACCCTTATACATTCCTAGTGGGAATGTAAATTGGTACAACCACTATTGGAAACAGTATGAAGGTTCCTCACAAAACTAAGAATACAACTACAATATGACCCAGCAATGCCTCTTCTGGGTATCCACCTGAAAAATTTGAAAACACTTTTTCGTAACGACATACATACACCTGTGTTTATTGCAACATTATTTATAATAGCCCAGACAAGGAAAGAACCCAAGTGTCCTTTGACAGATGATTGCATAAAGAGATGTTGTACATACACCCAATGAAATGTTACTTGGCCATGAAAAGATGAAATATTGCCATTTGTTACAACATGGTTGGATCTTGAGATTATTATGCTAAGTGAAATAAGTCAGACCGAAAAGGACAAGAACCATATGATTTCACTCAAATGTGGGCTATAAAACAAAAAATAACAAACGGATAAATAAAACAAAAACACAAACTCATAGATACAGACAGCAGAATGGTGGTTACCAGAAGGGAAGGGTACGGGACGGAGGGCAAAGAGGGTAAGAGGGGTCAAATACAACATGACAGAAGGTGATTAGACTTCAAGTGGTGAACACACAATAGAGCATGGAATACATAATTGTCGTATTATAAAGTTGTACAACTGAAATTTATATAATGTTATTAACCAATTTTACCAAATAAATTTAATTTAAAAAATGTCTATACCATTACACAATTAAAGGACAATATATTCAATTGAACTATATGAAATTTCCAATATTTAACTATTTTGGACTATAAAACAACAATTTCATATGGTGCAACTTCATATGATGAATAGACTTTTTTGGTTGGAATTAGAGAGTAAATACAATAGAAGTTAGAGAAGAGAGTATCATTACCTAGAGCTGAAGCCAATGTAGAATATGCCGTACTAAGTGCAGCATTGAATAAAGGCTGCCTGACTTAGGCAGATTGTGGGCCAGCAAGGTCCACATTTGATTCTATAATTAGCTCTGTGAGTTTGAACAATTTAACCTCACTGAGCCTCAGTTTCCTGACATGCCAAATGGAGACACATCTATCTTGCTGAATTGTCATACGGTTCTTTATAGCCTCCCTAGTTCCAAAGTTCAAAGGTCTTGATAGTCCTCAATGAATGATGGTAAGTCCTCTAAGACATAGGAGCCTAGACCCATGGTCTGTGCAATTTATACTGTCAGGCTGGGGGAGGGAACCACATCAACATTGAAGGGTCTATTAGCTGCCATGTAAAGAGATTGTAGCTGCACAGTTACATACTTTCAAGCTCTGTTCTTTATAAATTATTCAGCCTACCATAGGCCTTGGCATGGCCAATCACAGATGGTGACTGTGGGAATAGAGGAAAAAAGGGACACTGGTTTGATTCTCACATAGGAATAGTATGTTTGGAAACAATTTCCAAAATTATTTTTTTTACGTCACAGTGAAAACATTTGAGAATAAAGACTTTCATTTCAAAATGGCAGAATGAGTACTTGCTGCAGCTTCCTCCTCTTGCCTCAAACCCTAAAAATATATTTTAATAAATAAATTCCTATTTATCTTAAATAAGCAGGGAATAGTGTATCCTATGGACCAGAAATTATGACAATTCTTGAAAGATCAGAGACAGTGGCTGATTGAAGAATGGACGCACAATTCCAAGTACATGATGGAGAGTATTGTTGAAAAAGTGAGAATGACTGCAAAAATGAGAATGACTGCAAAAATGAGAATGGCTGCAAGAGTACTCCAAATAAGCAAAGTTTGATACATGCATTGCATGGGATTCTGAGGTAACTGACAATAACCAGGCATTTTGACCCCTGCACATAAACTTTTCCTTCTTGGTACAACCACTATTAACGTTGTTTGTTCTCTCCCAGATCTTCTTGGATCTGGGAGAGAACAAAAGAGACAATTTCCCCAGGCCAGAGCAGAGAGAAAGGATATTTAAATTGGAGACACAGGGCAAAGTCTTCAGGTTAGTAACACCCAAAGGAAATGGGGCTCTGTGCCCAGATCATTAGGCAGACATAACCTATCTAAAAGTTGTCCCACCACCTCCTTTATATACTTAATATAGAAAGCGGTCCTACTACCTACTTAATATAGGAAGGCTGCAGTACCGTGTTTCCCTGAAAATAAGACTGGGTCTTACGTTAATTTTTGCTTCAAAAGATGCATTAGGGCTTATGTTCAGGGCATGTCATCCTGAAAAATCATACTAGGGCTTATTTTCCGGTTAGGTCTTATTTTCGGGGAAACACAGTATCTCCCACACACAGTGTGCTGCCTTGCGTCTCCTAAAACCAAGTTGTAAAATAAACACAACAAGCTAATAAGGAAATTTCAATCCTAAAGTGAGTATACAATCGAATATCACCCAACATTGGAGGGAAGCCACAACTATGAATCAAAAGCACAAAACTCAACAAAGAATATATACCAAGGAAAAAAATTAAGACTTCATAAGTACAACCAATATTCTCAGAAAGATGGTAAATATTGCATTCATTAAAAATACTTTTACATCTTGGGAATAAAAAAGCTCAGTACATTGGCTATATAGCAGAAAGGACACCACTGAGAGCAATTTAGTGAGATTGAGGCCAAAAAACTTTACCAGATTTTAGAAGATTTTTAAAAGTCTAAAAGAGAAATGGAAGCTCTGTCCCAGCATTGCCAGTGTTTTCTTTCTTCCTGTCTGCCATTTCCCTTAATCCTTCCCTCCTCCTCGTTCCTAGTTGTTTCTTAATTACCCTATTTTATATGAGTGTCAATGTCAAAGACTATCTCAGAACCCTTTGAAAGTAAGGATAAATCATAAATGAAGTATAGTCTCATTTCATTGAGATTTAATAATGTCCCTTTAAAACAGATACTCTCATTTTGCAATAGAATTTCTCATAGTTATGATGTCCAAGTTTTCAATTCCATTTGGTCTTATTACCAAGAAGGTTTTTGTTTCCTATCCCAGGACTTTTATTTTTCTAGATCCTGTTCTAAAGTGGTAGCATATAATATACAACATCATAATTGCCATGGCAACATATTCATATGCTAAGCAGGAATGCAGTTTTATAGAAGCACAAAGGGTCTGAGTTTGGCCTTTGATTCTAAGAACCATTGTTCGGTATGGGCCAAGCTGCATGAGCTTAATATAGCATTTCAGAAAGACTTATATAACGGAAATCTCTGTTTTCCCTCTGCAAAAATCTGGTTTGATAGGGATGGGTCTCTGACAGGCCAGATAAGATAAATCTATGGTATTCTTTTTATTTTTTTTCCAATACCATCACCATTGCCTAGGCTCAGTGTAGCCCTTCCATTCAATAGTGAACACATTGACTGGCTACCCAGGATTCATTTTTCTCTTCCTTTCTAAGTGAGCCTTTTTTTTTTTTTTTTCTTTGCTTTGGAAACACACCCCTCTTCCACATTGTCCAAGAGAATCAGGAGAAACTATTTCCAATTCCAGAGCTGAATCTTGATTAGTCTAAAGCGTAGACTCAAAGCCTATTTTGGTTGTCTCATCTTACTTGTTAATAATTGGTTCCTGAAGCCAATCTTAAGACAGTGAGCACCTGGCATCCTATTGTTCAATGGTGGCAATATGACCTAACAAGGCTCAGTTAAGCTCTTAGGGAAGAAATTTTCTGTTATGAGTAGGGGAGAAGTTTTCTTCTCTCTCTTGTCAGATGTGCTAAAGAAGAGCTATCTGTTACCTCTGAGGAAAAAGCATACACACAGGAAAGGGTAGAGAGAACCAAGAGAATAGTGGAGGAACTGAGCTGAAACATTGAATATACCTTGTCTAGAATCTATTCTGCTTCTGGATTTTCAAATAGGTAGATTAATTTTTTTCTTATTATTTTAAACTAGTCTGAGTTGGGAATTTATTACTGACCACCCCAAATTCTACTCAATAAAACTGTACACTTTAAACGTTACGATTTGGATATATGTTCTCCTAATATAGCAAATTAGAGGATAAATATTCTACATGATGATGGATTAGTTTTAAGTGTGTTTTAGAGAGTGTTTAAACAACTGATTCAACTACTCTCAGGAAAGAGAGGTTCTATATTATCTTTATGTAATGGAATAAAAAGAAATAAGCAAGTGGGACTTCATGGTTTTCCTTATTCCTTCTGCTTGTTTATTTTGATCTACTTTGCCATTCCTCTTATGACTCCTGTATCCTCTAAACCATTTGGGAGAAAAGGTAAGAAATAGTGCTGAGGCAGAATCTCAACAGCAAAGGAAGACTGCTTATGGCAATGCAAGGCAGAGAGTTAGGAGCAAATACCTTAGACAAAATTATGCTGGAGGCTGAGAATAAGGGGGAGGTGAAGATGGAGGGACCAGGATGGTGGGCCCAGGCTGATTCGGATGAGAGACTGCCACTGGGGAGAAAGTAAAGGCATCCTAGGAATTTTAGAGTTTCAAAGACTAAAAGTATACCGAAGATGTTAATAGGACTCTGGATTTGGAGTTTCCCAATTTTCCCAAATTATAAAATGTTTCAGACATAGTGAAGATAAAATTTTAACAAATGCTGACATTTTGCTATATGTGATTAGATTTTAACAAAAAATATTTTTTTAAGTCCTTTTTGAACCCCCTTCCTTATTCATCTCCTTCTTACCATCTTAGAGGCAAAATCTGTTCTAAAGTTGGCATGTATCCTTTCCATTCATAATTTTATAACATAAATATCTACATGCAAACATAGAAAATTGTTCATGGATAGAGGTCCAAAATGGCAGCGGCGTAGGAGGATGGTGAACTCGCCCCAACCATGAGCCAACTCAAATATACATATATAGAGAGAGCAATTACTTTTACAAGATAGCAGAGGCTAAGTGAACAGTTTCTGAACAACAAACAAGAGAGACAGAATCGAGAAGGCTGAGAAAACTGAGGGAGGCCTCTGAGCTCTCTGAACAAGAGGAGGCAGTGAGTGCCATTGTTTACATTCCCTTCTACTTCAATAGGGTGGGTGTGAGCTCTATTCTGGTGCTGTGACCTGTCTGGAAGATCACTGCATCACTGTCCCAGCCACACTGCCCAGACCCTTTACCTCTGAAAAAAGAGAGCAAGCAAGAACAAGAGGATGCCACACGCACCTGGCCCCGCAAGTCAGTGTCCCAGGCACCTTAAGTACTTTTCTGGCTCCAACCAGTTTCCCAAAACTACCTGCCTACAATAAAGCCTACACAGAGGTTACAACTACACAAGACCACTTTCTCTACAACAAATAAGAGACTGTAGAGAGAAGGCTGGGGAGCTGCAGGAGCTTTCCAGAGACTGCAGGAATTATCTGGGGTCAGAGGTGCCAGTGAGCACCAATAGTTATGTCCCCCTCCACTTCCATATGGTAGCCAAGGGCTCTATCCCAGGGGCTCTGGCCTAACTACAAGGTCTGCAGCACACTCCCAGACACATTGTTAGAGTCCGTATTGGTCCTTAACAAAGGGACCAACCAGCAAGAGCATTACTACATGTACCTGGCCTCCCCACCCAGAGCTGCTCCAGCTCAGTAGGCCAGTGCCCCAGACGTATTAGACACCTATGGGCCTGTTAGTACCACCAGGCACACACAGCCTACAAAGAAGCCTCATATAAGACTATTTTTTGAAGACTAGAAGAGACAGCTATTTTGTCTAATTCATATAAACAAACATAGAAAGTAAAATGAACAAAAAGAAGAATATATCTAAAAAGAAAAAAAAAAGAAAAAAAAAGAAAAATCCCCAGGGGAGAAAAAAACAAAGGAAACTGAAATAATTAATTTGCCTAATAGAGAAGTCAAAGGATACTCTCAAAACTTGAGAGTAGCATAGGAGAACTTAGGGAGAACTTCAACAAGGAATTCAAGTATAATAAAGAACCAACCAGACCTGAAGAGTAAAATAGCTGAAATGAAAAATAACACTAGAAGGAATCAATAGCAGATTAACTAACATAGAAAATTGGATCAGCAATCTGAAAGACAGACTAGTGGAAATCAACCGATCAGAAGAGCAAAAAGTAAAAAGAATTAAAAAAAATGAGGACAGTTTAAGGAATCTCTTGAATAACATCAAATGCTCAAAAACATACATTATAGGGATCCCAGAAGGAGAAGAAAGAAAAAGGAACAGAAACTTTATTTAAAGAAATAATGGTTGAGAATTTTCCTAACCTGGGAAAGGAAACAGATATCCTGGTCCAGGAAGACTGCAACAAAAGACTGCAACAAGACAAAACAGTATGAACCCAAAGACACCCGCACTAACACATAGTGTAATTAAAATGGCAAAAGTTAGAGACAATCTTGAAGTGGCGAGAGGAAATCAAGGAGTTATATACAAAGGAAACCCCATAAGGCTATCAGCTGATTTCTCAGCACCAACTTTATAGGCCAGAAGTGAGAAGCAGAACACCTTCAATGTACTGAAAGAAAGGAACCTACAACGTAGAATTATTTACACCCAGCAACTGGAGAAATAAAGAGTTTCCTGGACGAGTAAAAAGCAAAGGAGTTCATCACCATTAAACCCGCTTTACAAGAAATGTTAAAAGGCTTTCTTTAAACAGAAAAAGGCCGTAAGTAGAACTATATATGAGGTCTGACAGTTAGGTTGACAAACTTGCCACTGTGCGCTTACATTAGCAGTACTGTACAAATAGCTCAGTAAGTTTCATAACCCTAGTATATCAGTGTCTCATAGCTGTGTTCGTGTCAATGTGTCACAATGTCTTGCTTAGTGGCGTTCATTATTGTTGTGTGTTTTTGTGTGCTGTTGCGAGAATGTCTGAACTTGAATTACAGCAACAAACAAACATTAAATTTCTTGTTACACTTGGCAAGAGTGGAAGTGAAATCAGGGACATGTTAGTCCAAGTTTATGGGGATAACGCCATGAAGAAAATGGCAGTGTATAAATGGATTAAATGTTTTTCTGAGGGGAGAGAGTACATCACTGATAAGAGAGGTCAGGGCTGCCGGTAATGAGCAGAACTGATGAAAACATTGCAAAATTCATTGAATTGTGCATCAAAATCGTCAGCTGACTGTGAGAAGCACAGCAGACCAAGTAAACATTGATAGAGACACAGTTAGGAAAACCTTAACTGAAAGCACTGTCTGTGAGGAAGTTTTTAGCCAGTAAACAAATAACTGTATTGGAACACCCTCCTTACTCCACTGATCTGGCCCCCAATGACTTCTTTCTTTACCTGAAGATAAAGGAAATATTGAAAGGAAGACATTTTGATGACATTCAGGACATCAAGGGTAATACGATCACAGCTCTGATGGCCATTCCAGAAAAAGAGTTCCAAAATTGCTTTCAAGGGTGGTCTAGGCACTGGTGTCAGTGCAGAGCTTCCCAAGGGGAGTACTTCAAAGGTGACTATAGTGATATTCAGCAATGAGGTATGTAGCACTTTTTCTAGGATAAGTACACAAACCTAATTGTCAGAACTTTGTGTGTGTGTGTGTGTGTGTGTGTGTGTGTACACATATATATGAAAGGAAAAAGTCTCATTGGTAAAGACAAATATTTAATAAATATAACAAATGAGACATTTAAAAAGCTACTACGAGGGTCAAAAGGAATAAATACCAAACTCCAAACTACAATAAATAGTTAGGGGATGCACAACCCAACCAGATCTAAAACATAACATCAATAACACAAAGTGTGGAGAGGAGTAAAAATGTAGTCTTTATAGAATATATTCAAATGTAAATGCCTGTCAGCTTGAAATAGAATTGACTCCTATATAGATTGCCATATATGAACCTCATGGCAACCACAAACCAAAACCTACAAAAGATATTAAAACAATACAGAGAAAGAATCACAAATACTAAAGAAAACCAGCAAACCACAATGGAAGAAATCGAGAGAAGAAAGGAACAGAGAACTATAAAGGCAACCAAAAAATTTAACAAAATGGCATTAAGTACATCATAATCATAATAATAATAATTACTGTAAAGGTAAATGAACCAATGCTCTAATAAAAAACATAAGGTGGCTGAATGGATTAAAAAACATGGTCCATCTATATGCTGCTTACAAGAGACTCATTTCAAATTGAAAGACACAGACTGAAAATGAAGTGATAGAATAAAGACACAACAAAAATAGAAACAACAAAAACAAAAAACCTTGGGTAGCAATATCACATCAGACAAAATAGACTTTAGACAAATGAAAACTACAACAACAAAGAAGGACATTACATAATTATAAAAAAGTCAATTTAAGAAGAAGATATAATACTTGTAAATATCTATACACCCAACATAAGAACACCTAAATATATAAAGCAATAATTAACGGACATAAAAGAAGAAATCCACCGTAACACAGCAATAGTAGGGGATTTTAATACCCCACTAACATCAATGGATAGATCATCCAGACAGAAAATAAATAATAAGTGAATAGAGGCCTGAAATGTCACATTAGAGCAGATTGATTTTAAATAGACATTTACAGAACACATCATCCAAAAACTGTAGAATACACTTTTATTTTTCCCCAAGTACACAAGGAATATTCTCTAGGCTAGATCACATATTAGGCCACAAAATAAGCCGCAGTAAATACCAGGATGGAAAAAAAACTACATTACTATGCTATCCTAACACTAGTCAAAAGCAAGCTGGCGTAATTATATTAACTTCAGACAAAGCAAGAATGAATATAGGCATTACATAATAACAAAGGAGTCAATTCTCCAAGAAGACATATCAATTATAAACATGTATGTACCTTACAAAACAATGTCAAAATATATGAAGCAAACGCTGATAAAACCACAAGGATAAATAGATGAATCCACTACTTGGGTTGGAGGTTTCAACATATCTTTGTCAGTAATTGATAGATCAAGTAGGCAGAAAATCAGTAAGAATATATATGACTTGAATAGTACTATCAATCAATTTGATATAGTTGAAATTTATAGAATACTCTATCTAACCATACTCATTCTTTTTAAGGTTATATGTAATTTTCACTAAGACAGAACATATTCTGGGCCATAAAACACCCGTTGGCAGATTTTAAATAGAAAAAAGTATATTCTCAGTCCTCAGGAGAATTAAACAATACCAGAAAGGTAGCTGGGAAATCACCAAATATTTGGAAACTAAACAATATTCTTTAAGCAACCTATGGGTCAATGAAGAAGATTTGAGAGAAAATTTTAAATGTCTGAAATGGCATGACAAGTGCATTGAACTCTAGTGTAATTTGCTACATGGAAGTGACAGAAAGCAAGACTGGAAAATGGACAGGGTTCAGAATATAAAAGGCCTTCCAGATCATACTGAGAAATTTAGTCTTTAGTCTATAAGTGAAACTGTTCCACTGACATCACTGAGATCATATATGTGTTTTAGAACAATCTCTACCAGAAGTATAGACTAACCATTGCATAGGCTATAACAATAGGGTAGGCCAAATATTCCAAACTAAGGCTGAGGCAGCATGATGGGAAAGGAAGAATGCCAAATGGTACCCAGAAGATGAAAGGTGAAATCAATAAAAGCTTCTGCTTTACTACAGATTGAGGTAAAGAAAGTGGAAGATGACCTTCAAGTATTTGGTTTGGGCAACTAGATTGATGGCTATTTATTGAGAGAGGAAGTGAAAACATTTATTCGAAGTATATGTATATTAATTTTTAATTTAAGTACAAATGGCTATTTGTTATTTACCAGCTGGTAATCAACTTATTCTCGTAGTAAGGATTCTAAAAGCCTTATTTGGAAACTCTCATTTCTATTATTTGATAAACTCCTAGAGAGTAAAACTATCTTTTTTATAAGTATTATTTTCCTTTTTACAAATACGTTTATTGAGATATAATTCACATATGAGTACCATAAAATTTACCCTACTAAAGTTTACAGTTCAATAGTTTATAGTATATTCAGAGAGTTGTACAACCATCACTACTGTCTAATTTTAGAACCTTTTCAGCACTCCAAAAGAAACCATATATTCATTAGCAGTCACTCCCCACTCCTCTCTCCCTAACCCTAGGCAATTGGCAATCACTCATCTTTTCTATCTCTATTTGATTTGCCTATTCTAGCCATTTCATATAAATTTAATTATATCATATGTGGTCTTAAGTATTAAGATTATTCACTTAGTATTTTTACAGTTCATCCATGTTATAGCATGCATCAGTATGTCATTCGTTTTTATTGCCAAATAGTTTTTGATTGTATAGATATACCACAGTTCATGTACTCCTCAGTTGATGGACATTTGGATTGTTTCCATTTTTAGCTATTATGGATAATGCAAATATAAGCATTCCTGTGCCAAATTTTGTGTGTGCATATGTTTTCATTTCTCCTGGGAGAGGAATGACCTAATTTAAAAACGGGCAAAGGATTTGAATAGAAGATATATAAATGGCCAAAAAGCTGAAATGACCTGAAAAAATACTTCTTGACCTGAAAAAAAAGGTACTTACAACATAAATATTATCAGGTATTAGGGAAATGTAAAACACAATGCGATACTTCTCACATCATAAATATATATATATATATATATATATATATATATATATATATATATTTATATTTATATTTATGTTTATATATTTACATATATATTTACATATATATGTAAATATATATATGTACATATAAATTTGTGATGTGAGAAGTACCTCTATATCTATACTAGATATCTATAGAGAAGTAACTCTATATCTATATATATATGGTGGATCTGTAGATATGTAGCTCTCTACATTATCACTAATGTTACTAACATGACAATTCTTTCCTATATGAATGCTCACTATAGCAAGTTTTTATCACTTGAAATTACATTGAACATCTAGCATAACAAAATAATACTCAATTCTTCCACACTGGCTTTACTATAGCAAGAACATTTTTGTTCCTACCTGTCAAAAACCTCTACTTAAACACGTAAAAACATGATTTCACTTTTTAACATTTTATGTTTTTGTAAATGAACACTGCTAAAGGTATCTTTTGAATATAAATCTCAAAAAGTGCACCTATAAAAGTACAAAGGAATCTGATGCAAATAAACACTTGGATCATATAATTCCCATGTACCCAATGGTACTTGTGATGTACACAGTGAGTTTCCAAATGCCAGAGGCCAGAAGATACCAAGAACCATTAAAACCTTTGAAACTTCTATACAAAATTTTTGGCTATGGATAAAAGATTATTTTAGCCCCTTTTATCCTCAATTTCTAAGTTATATAATTATATAACCATAAAATATAATTCTGAAGTTCATATAGAAAGATGATATGCTGGAAAACCAATACCACTAGACCAGAAATTAGTAATTCCTTTTTATTATGCCTACTTCGCCTCTTCCTAGATGAGAGACTTTGGGTAAGTCATTTAACCTGCATTTCAGTGTCCTTATAAGAAAAATAAAGGCATTGTGCAGAATTAACCATAAAAATCACTGTCTATTCTAGATAATATGATTCCATCTATAGTCTTATTTTTGAACATTGAAAAAATTATAAATATTCATGCATCGAAATAAAGAAAAAAAATTCTTGTTTTAAGGAGTATTTTCCATAAGATTTAGAGTACTAGTTTTTATTTTAGATGATTCTTTTGGAAATAGGTACTGGGAGGAAAGACAAGCAGAATAAGAGTAATGAAAATTTGTATCATGCGTCAGTACACTTGGTTTTTATTACAATTCTATTCATTATTATTACTTTATTTCACAAACCTGAAAATTTAACTAATGATAGAAGCTTTCTAATTTACTTAATTGGACAATGCACAATTTTATGTCAGATAACTTTTAGGATCAGCACAGATATGACAAGCTACAACCAGCTTACTTCTGATAAGCAGAGTAGAATCTTAATTTGTGCAAGCTGCTGGAAAGCTGAAATATGCCAATTAATAAATCACCTCGATGTAGTAGCTGCACAATAGATTAAATACATGCCACTTGGCATCATATGAGAGCATCAGTGAATAATAAAGCCTTGGAATATCTTAAGATGGGAAGATGTTTACTAAGGTAAGGACTATTCTTTATGAATTTAAGCAACGAACCACACAAGAAAATATAAAACAAAGTGACAACAGAATGAAGTGGTTTAAGCCAAATCTTAATAATTAACCCCGTGTCTTATAAAGCAGAGCATTTTATAAATGCAAAGCACTAGTAATGGATCATGTCAAGTCAGAGGAAAGCATTAAACTAATTCAAATCCCTGGCATTTGGCCCTCTTAATTGAACATTTTATTTATTCATATACCAATTAAGTGCCTTTAACTACCTCTCTGGGTATTATTCATCCTTTAATAATGATACTAGAATAGCGGAGTAAAGCAAGTTCTTAGAAATGAGCATAAACATGCGTGGTGTCTTTCACTAATGAAAGCCAGCATTAATGCTTGTTACTGATAATAGGGTCCACAGTTAATGCTGATTTACATTAAGTTTCATTTTAGTCGAGGATTTACCAAAAGTCCCTGAAGTGCCTACTCCTTTCGAGTAGAAATCGTTTTTTCATTCACACTACTATTTCATTAACTTGCACAGGAAAGTGATCTATGTTTTCATGCTGCTTCAGAGTCAGAACGCAGAAGGTAGTCCTATGACAGAATGATGCTTCTGTAAAAAGAGGTTCCTGTCTCATGATTTTTTTTGGATAATCCCCAAACATGTCTATCTGCATGAAAACATCCAAATATCAATGAGGTTGAGGAACTGATCTTTCACCATTGTTTCCCCTTGGAGACCCAAATGAACATATCTCTAAAACAGTTGTTCTCCACTGCCAGCAATTTTGCCTCCAGGGGCCATTTGGTAAGATTTGGAGGCATTTTTGGTTGTCACAACTGCATGGGTGAGTACTACTGGCATCTATTGGACTGAAGCCAGGAATGGAGCTAAATGTCTTACAATGCACAGAACGGCCCTCAACCACAAAGAATTCTCCAGCCCCAAATCAATAATGCTAAGGTTGAGAAACTCTGCTCTAGAAGAACCAACTGTACATTAATAGATAAAGGCAAGGTTAGCAGCCTGGTGGGGGTGAAACTGATTTTAAAAAGAAAATGGGGAAGAGCTCAATAGATTATCTTTTGTGAAGTTGTATATTTTTTTTAGGAGTACAAGCAACCTTCAGACAGCTAGAATGAACTTGAGAATATGTGAGATTCAGTAGAAGACAAAAGCAGGAGTCTTCAATAATAAATGGAAGAGAAAGGTATTATCTGTAAGTCTCCCTCACAATCTTGATTACCTAGGATCAAAACCCTGGAATATTATTAATATAAATTCTTCTTAAAGCTCTTCCTTTAACTATGTAGATACAGGTTGTGATTGCTGAGAATGAAAATCAGCAATACCACCTCACCCCTGAAATGTCTGATTAATATTTTCAAACTTTCTTTGTATGAAGTCTGTGGACGGTATACTTTCTTACAAGGACAGACAGGCTTTTGAATCTTTCCCTCTTCTATCAAGATCTCCTTTTTGTTTTGTTTTGTTTTATCTTGTTTTTTCTCTATGTTCCCACTGATGGATTCTTGGAACATAACTATCAGAAATGTAATCTGTGTTTGGTCTTGGTGAATAAAACATATTAGCAAAATTTTTATTCTTAACTAAAATGAACCCTCAAGCGACCAGGATTATCTATTTTCTCCATACACGTTATTAAACTGCTCAAAATTAAATATTATATTTAGTTTTAAACATATACTCATTTACGATTCAGAATAAGGGACGTGGTCATAGAAATCAATATTGGAAAAGTGGCACATCTCCAATAAGAGTGATATGTATGAATCTAGGGTATCTTATAAGCTGAGACTTTGTTCTTAAGCAGTCTCACTTGCTCACTTTATTAATACTTAGTGGCATCCATTAGCGCTTTTCATACTGTTATAGCAATGAGCACCAGCAATATGAGAGGCGAAACGTAACTTTCTGCTATTTGTCAAGAATTGGATCTGGCACCAAAAACAAAACAATACAACAACAACAACAAAATACAAACAAACAGAAAAGCAGCCCAATGGCAAAATCTTAAATAACTTTGCGTTATAAAGATGAGAAAGAACTGTTCATTTTGTCTTCTTACCATGGCTGAAGAAGTATTTTTAAAAAATCCTATATCTAGAACTAGTGTAGAAATACAGTGACCGCAAAACAACATACAGCAAATTCTGATCCATTAGCAGCATCCACAGAAGTCATGCTGCGGTAAAAAGTGCCTGTAGCACAAATTTTTCACCTGAATTCTTATCAACAATGAAAGCCTTGCACATTGCCCTCTTTAGGGCCCTCTCCAGTATACAGATCAGCACATTCCACATCCTCCAGTGAGCATCTTTAGGCAACATCCCTTTCCTAACAGATGATTCTCAGCTGCAAGTACTATTTCAATCCAATCAGCATTTCTAGTCCGAAGCCTACATTGTCCACAAGCAGGACCAAGTAATGGATCTCTCCTAGACCACCTCACGCCAGCCAGCTCAGTACAAACTGTGAATATGTCATTTGAAGGAGTCTAGATCTTCAAGCAAACAAAAAGTAACTTGGACTTTCCAAAAGGGGGCAAGCCACATCAGAAAAGTTCTTCTGTTGGACTCTGTAGCCAAGGATCCAGGATGCACTTATTAGGATACACAACACATCAAGGAATGTTGCAAGAAATAGAAATTGTGAATATTAAAATTTAGGTTGACAGGCGGTCTTCTTGCTCTGACTATCAACATCACCCTTTCCACGTGTATTTTCTAGCAACAGGAGTCATTTTATTTTCCACTCAGAGGCTCATGAAAGAAACATGAGAACCAATCCTTGCACCAACATTTTCAAGTAATCTCCATAGGCAACCACTCAATCTCCTAATGGTTTTCAGATTCACTATTTTCTTCTATCTGCTCCTGCAGTAATACTCAATGTCAACACACACCTCCTCTTATCTCCTCTATTATCTATACAGTAGCAAGGATGGTCTTTTAGAAAATTATATTTTTTAAAATATTCAGGAAAAGAAAATAACAAAAAATTTATAGATTATCCATTTTGCCACGTATGCTTCATTCAGATAGGTAGATGAAAGATAGATGATGATAGGTAGACAGATGGCAGACCGAGAGATAGGAAGGATAGAATAGACAGATCACTGTGAAACATTTCAGGCATTAACAATCACAGAAATCATACAATAAACAATATAACAAACTCTCAGCTTAAGAAATAAAATATTTGAAACAACTGAAACCCCTGTGCATTTCTCCCATCTCTTTCCTTTCTTTTTCCCCAGAGGTAACACTGTCTTGAATCTGGTATTCATTGCTCCCATCCATATTTTTATCAATGAACTACTTGTGTATGTGTGAATAAACATTATATAAAAGGGTTGTTCCTGTTTTCAAACTTTATATAGACGGCGTAACTTGCCCATCATTGGGAAACTTGATTTTTCTATTCACTGTTATGTTTTTGAGATGTAACTATTACGTAGCATGCTAGTTCATTCATTTGAACTATGTGGAGTATTCCACTGTGATGTCATTTATCTGTTCTCTTGTTAATGGATGTTTAGGCCATTTTCAGTCTTCACTATGTCAAACAACAATGCCATGAACATCTCATTTGTTATCCCGTGTTATCAAAATCTTCTCTAGGATGTATGAATGATGTGAAGAATCATTACTGACATTGCTCGATCATGCTAAATTCCATTCCAAAGCCATCAGTAAACATTCCCACCAACATAAATAAGAGTTCTCCTTGCTCCATATCTTCATCAACTAACTAAATTGTCAAAGTGGATTTTAATTTTTCAAATTTGATAGATGGGTAATGGAATTTCAGTTTTTTAATTTGTATTCCCCAAAGAATCAGTGAGAGTCAGAACATACTTCTGTGTAGGTTAGGCTTCCCTTTCTGTTCCCTCTTGCTCTCCTTTGTTCGTTCACTTGTTGCATTATTACATTTTTTCTTACTCATATGTAGGAATCCTCTATTAATTCTAGATCCTAACTCTGTTAGATGTATTTCAAATATTTTTAGATATTAAAAAGATTTTCTCTAAACCTGTGGCTTACAGGTTTTTTTTAGTGTTTCTTGTTGACCAGAAAATTTTAATTTTAATATAGTCAATTCATTAATCTTTTAAGATTTATGCTGTTTTGTAATGAAATAAATCATTCCTTTAATCGAAGATCATAAAAATATTTTTTCATAATTTCTGTTATTTTGGTCAAAAGTCTGCCTTTCCTGTTTAAGCTTTTCATCCACCTAATTGTTTATGTAGATAGGATGAAATAGGAATCCAATTGTTTTTCACATGGATAACTAATTTTCCCAGAACCATTATATACTTGGCCACTCTTTGCCTATAATTTTAATGATACCTGTGGACTATATTAAGTTTCCACGTAGGTATTTCCAGTTCTCTAAAATTCCCCATCTTTCTCTTTACTTAACCTCAAGCAACTACTATACAATGTAATTATAATTAATATGCTGTTAAATAAGTTTGGTAAAATCTACCTATCTTGTACTTCTTTTCAAAAATTGTCTCAGCTATTCTTGGCCCTTTGTAATTTCACATTAATTTTATGAGTCATTTAGATCCACTCCCCCAAAAGCCTTTTGGGTTTTGAGTAGACATTGCATAAAAAACATATTAATTTCAAGTAAGTTGATGTCTCTTTAAAATAATGAGTGTTTTGATTCTAAAACTTTGTCTGCTTTTCAAGTCTCATATACTTAAATCTTATGTAATTATTCTCTTTTTAAAAAGTATTATAAAGTTTTATTAGAGCTATTACTGGATACTTTACGATTATATGTAATATTATTATATATATTAATTTCTTTTTTCTGGTGGATAGTGGCTATCTAATCTTTTTTTCAGTTGATCTTGAATCCAGCAAACTTGCAAAACTCTATTACGAGTTCTGTGGTTTGTCTATATATGCTTTCTAGTTTTCTATGAAAGCAATTATATCACTGGCAAATTAATTTTTTCTTTTCCTTTCTAATTTTTTAACTTGATTTCTCTATATTACTGCACTGACCAGAATCTGCAGTATAACACTGAATAGAGGAAACTATAATTGGCATGCTTTTTCATTCCGGAATGTAATGGGAGACTTCTAACCTTTTATCCATAAGCATAATACTCACTGAAGAATTTGAATAGATACCCTTTTCTGGTTAAAGAGTTTTTCTTCTGCATGTATTAGGAATACTTTTAGATGAAAGTAAGAATATATAACATTGATTTTTAAAAAAAGTAGTTAATTGTCTCATACAGCAATAAATTTGAGGGTAGGTAGTTCCAGGTTTGGACAGCAGTTCATTAATATTAGTGTACTGGATTAGGATCTTTGGCCTTCTCGTAGGTCATAATTCCAAGCATAACATCCACATACAATCATAGCTATAGGGAAGAAATGGGGGATCTGGAGAACAAAAAAAAGGGGGAGAGTCACACATCTTTCTATCAAGGAGGAAAGTCATTTCCAGAAGCTCCCCCTCAGGATTCTCTTTATACCTCACTGATCAGAATTGGGTCATATAGCCACCCTTACACAAGAGATGCTAGGAAAGTGAATACAGTTGACCCTGGAACAACATGGTTTTGACCTGCACAGGTTCACTTATACACAGATTTTTTTCCAATAAATATATTGGAACAATTTTTGGAGGTTTGGAACAATTTGAAAAACTCATAAATAACATAGCCTAGACATATCAAAAAAATTAAGAAAAAGTTATGTATGTCATGATGTTTCTTTAGGCCAGTGTAATAAAGAAAACAAACAAAATAAACAAATGAGATTATACATCAAACTGTTTTTACACAGTGAAGGAAACAATCAACCAAATGAAAAGTCAACCTACTGAGTGGGAGAAGATATTCACCAATGATGCATCTAATAACGGGTAAATGTGCAAAATATAGAAGGAACTCATGCAACTTAACACCAAAATAGAAAAAAAAAAACCTGATTAAAAAAAAATGGGTAGAGGACCTGAATAGACATTTCTCCAAAGAGAACATAAAGATGGTCAATAGACACATGAAAAGATGCTCAACATCACTAATCAGAAAATACAAATTAAAACCACAGTGAAATATCACCTCACATCTGTCAAAATGGCTACCATCAATAATTCAATAAACAAGTGTTGGCAAGGATGTGGAAAATTGGGTACCCTTGTGCACTGTTGGTGGGATTACAAATTGGTGCAGCCACTATGGAAAACAGTATGGAGGTTCCTCCAAAAATGGAAAATAGTACTACCATATGACGCAGTAATTCCACCTCTGGGTATTTATCTGAAGAAATCCAAAAGACTAATTTGAAGAGATATATATCCCTATGTTCATTGCGACATTATTTACAATAGCCAAAATATGGAAGCAACGTAAGTGTCCATCGATAGATGAATGCATAAAGAATTGTTACATACATACCATGGAATGGTACTCAGACATATAAAAAATGAAGTCCTTCCAGTTGTGACAACATGGATGGACCTAGAGAGTATAATGCTTAGTGAAATAAGTTAGACAGAGAAAGACAAACACCATATAATTTCACTTATATGTGGAATGTGTAAAACAAAATAAACAAAACAGAAAGAAACTCATAAATACAGAGAATAAAATCATGGTTGTCAAATGGGAAGGTGGCTGGGGGATGGGTGGAAAGGGTAAAAGGAATTAAGAAGTATATAAAAACACTTATAAAGAAGTATAGAAAAACAATTATAAAAACAGTCATGGGGATGTAAAGTACAGCATACGGAATATATTAAATAATATTGTAATAACCATAGATGGTGTCAGATGGCTACTAGACTTATTGGGGTGATCACTTGATAAGATATATAGATGTCTCATCATTATGTTGTACACCTAAAACTAATATAATACTGTATATCAACTGTAATTGAAAAATTAAAAAAAATCATAAAGCAAAGAAAGAATGCTGATAAAAAATGGACAATATGAATCACGACTTTCAGGCAAACAAGTACAAGTTTAAGAACTGAGCCTTCTATATGTACTACAATTATATCACTGCAATTCAGACCCATCATTTATAATTCTTATCAGATAGAACAAGACAGAGGTAGGTTGCATATTTGTTATTATAATAAAGTTATGAAAGTCTTTAATGAATGAATTAGAACAGATTCATGATTAAACATAATAAAATCACTCTCATTCAGTTACATTATATCATGCATTCTTAAGTGGGAGAGAAAGAGATGGATACAGTTTAGGAATGGGGAATTTCCTCAATGACATATAACCTCTCTACCAAAAAATTAAACAGAAAATATGTTGGTGAGGATGTAGAGAAATTAGAACACTTGTGCACTGTTGGTGGGAATGTAAAATGGCACAGCCCCTATGAAAACAGTCAGCAGGTTTCTCAAAAAATTAAAAATAGAATGACCAGGTGACCCAGCAATTCCACTTCTGGGGAATTATTCAAAAGAATTGAAAGCAGGGTCTCAAAGAGATATTTGTACACCCATGTTCATAGCACTATTATTCACAATAACCAAATGGTGGAAACCATCCAAGTCTTTATCAATAGTTGAAACGATAAACAAAATGTAGTATGTACATCTGTTATGGACTAAATCTATTTCTCCCCAAATTCATATGTTGAAACTCTACCGCTATTGGGATGGTATTAGGAGGTGGGGTCTTTGGGATTAGGATTAGGATTAGATAAAATCCTCATTAATGGGATTAGTGTCCTCCTAAATCTGGAGAGAGCTTGCCTACTCCATCTGCTCTCTGCTGTGTGGATACATTGAGAAAATCGTTACTGTGCAACTCAGAAGAGGGCCCTCACTGGAACTCGACCATGCTGGCACCCTGATCTCAGACTGCAAGCCAATAGAACTGTGAGAAATAAATTTCTGTTGTTTATAAGCCATATAGTTAATGGCCTTTTGATAGAATAGCCCAAGCTCACTAAGACAGAAATTGGTACCAAGAAGTGGATATGCTGCTGTAACAAATACCTAAATGCATGGAAGTGGCTTTGGAACTGGTAATGAGCAGGGGCTAGAAAAATTTTGAGGTGCATGTTAGAAAAAGCCTACATTGCCATGAATGGACCATTCAGGGAGATTTTGTTGTGATCTTAGAAAGAGGAAACCTGTAGAGAAAGCCTTTCCTAGGTAATCCTGAACAGAATGTTGGTAGAAATATGGGCAATGAAGGCCATTCTGATGAGGTTTCAGATGCAAATGAAGAACATGTTATTGGAATCTGGAGGAAAGGCAATTCTAGTTATAAAGTGGCACAGAACCTGGTTGAATTGTGTTCGTATTCTAGTGCTTTGAAGAAAGTAGAACTTGTGAGAGATGAAATGGAATATTTAGCTGAAATAATTTCTAAGCAGTATTGAAGATGCAGCTTAACTTCTCTTGACTTTTTATAATAAGATGTGAGAGGAGAAAAATGACTTAAAGATCAAATTATTAAGCAAAAATGAAGCAGAATTTAAAGATGTGGAAAATTCTCAGCCTACCCATACTACAAACAATGAGAACACTCAGGGTTTGGTCAAGCAATCCTTTGATAAGGAGACTAGTATAAATCAGCCACTTCAACAGAATCCACGAGCTATTCTTCAAGAAAATTGAAGAATGACCCCCCATAGGTGAATCAGACATCATTAAGATTGCCACTCCATCACAGGCCCACTGTGCAAAGACCTGCGGGGCAGACTTGTTTCAAAACCTCGAGGGGGTCAGCTCTCCAGTCAAGCCGACCACATTCTCCTCCATACTGTTTCAGAGTTTGGGCTCCTGCAGAGAGGTCAGCATGGGCTGTAGGCAGCAGAGGCTGTGAGAAGCACCTAGATTTCAAAGGATGGGGCTACCCACCAGAGCAACAGCCTAGAGCAACAGATTAGGGGAGTCACACCACAGGACACCAACCCTGGACAGCCACCAAACCCAGGTAGAGAGCTGCTATGGGAGTAGGGCCACTGCAGAAAGCCACTGTAGGGCTATCTCACTGAGGTATGGGGGTGACATCACCCCCTGTGGAACTGGAAGGCAGGCAGAGCATCAAGCAAAGAGGATTATTCTTGAGCCTTAAGATGTAATGCTGTTTGCCCTATTAGGTTTTGGACTTACTTGGAATCTATTACTCCTTTTTCTTTCCATTTTTATCTTTTGAAATGGGAATGTCTACCTTATGCCTGCCCCACCATTGTATTTTGGAAGAAGCATGTAACATGTTTGGTTTCACAGGTTCACAGCTGAAGGGGAATTTGCCTCAGGATGAATTTCACCCATATCTGATTTAGATAATATTTAGATGAGACTTTGGACTTTAGAGTTGATGCTGAAATGAGTTTACTTTTAGATTGTTAAGATCAAATGAATGTATTCCACACATGAGAAGGATATAGATTTGGGGGGCCAGCGATGGAATGTTATGGACTGCATATTTGTGTTCTCCCAAAAGTCATGTTGAAAACCTTCCCCAGAAGAGATGGTACTAAGAGGTAGAGCCTTTTGGAGGTAATTAGGACTAAATGAGGTTATGCGGATGAAACCAATATGAAGAAACCAGTATATAGACAGAATCAGAGTCAAATGCCAAGGAAATCCTGATGGTGTCTAAATCTGGATTCTGGGTATCCCAGAACCACTGCCAACACTGTTCTTGAGATTTGGCTATGTGACCTTTTTCTTTTTTTTTTTTTTTAAACTTTAGGCTACTTTGTCCCATTTGAATCTATCATATCACTTGAATCGGAAGGAGAGCTAACAATTATGGCTTCCTCTTCCCTATGTAGTGACAGAGCTGGAAATATTGCTGTGACGGCAGACAATTTAAGAAAGGGGAACTCGGGAGTCTCCTCCCAACATTGCTACACTCTCTTGAGAATTATTAAATTAATGTGTGGTAATAAAAGTAATTTATGTCTATGGTTCAGTTGATAGTTTAAAAAATATCTTTCATACTTATTCCACCGATATACTCAAGATAACCCTGTAAGCAGTTAAAACAGATTAGCAAACCGAAACAAAAGGGTCTGGCTTGAAACCCATTTTCCTCCACTATCCACTCATCCAGACATGCTTCCCCACAGAAGAATGCTTTTGGTTATTGCTTTTACAGAGACCCAGAACACTGACTTCTTAGTAAATCTTCTTCAGGTTCATAGACAGAGGTACTTCATTTTCTGTATGACTCAAATATCAATAGCGTACTTTTACACCAAGCACACTTCTATTCTCTTTGGTTGTTTAGACTTATTTAGTTTGGTATCTCCAAACTCTGATACATATTAAATATAATTTTGAATAGTGATATGACTTTTGTTCTTCCCCCAAGGTTGGAAAGAAAGGCTTAAACAAATTTAACCCAATAGGCATTTGAAATTTACATAGTGAACCAGCTTTTAAACTTCTCAGAGCAACTAATCCCTTGGTTGCATTTATATCACAGGCAATTAATTTGGCTGAAACAGATATGCTTTGATGACCATCAAGCATAAAGTAATTTTAATTTGATAGAATTATTATTGACTGGGGAATATTATGTAAAATTAGTATAACCAAGCAAGATAAAAAAGGCTCTGTGATTATAAAACATCAAAGGTTTCAGGCCAAGTTCTTCCTCAGAGAAAAGCCTGAAATGTTGAAAACCCATTTACACCACTACATGAAGGGATGATTTTAATGATGGTCTCTCTCTCGGAGATGACAGAAAGAGGTAGAATTTCAGAATTGCACTGAATCAATTGCATGAACTGCTTAATTAGAGAAATGGTTCACACTAAGCATCTGCCACTCAAGCATGTACACATTATTTTTACATTTATGGTGTTGGGAAAAGTATATGGTTTTTAGTTAGTCCCAGTTTGGCCAATTACTAGACATTTGATTCCACATTTCTGAACATTTTTCTCTTTTGTGAATACATTTTTGTGAAACTGAAGGACAGTGTATGGAGAAACCATAGAAATTTATAATGATAAATTTATAAACCATAAATTTCTGTATCAATATTAGTTACTATTATCTAGGATATATTTTTCTAAAGTAACAGATAGGAATAACTTTCCAAACCTTCCTTTTTTTTTTTTTTTTTGAATTAAACAAGTTGAAACAATATTCTGGAACTTCAATAGACGTCAGTAATGGCTTTAAACATACACACACACACACACACACACACACACACACAGAATATGCAAACTAACTTTACTGTTCAAAGTAGCAAAATCCCTGTTTACAATTTTATTAATAGTATCTCCCTGTTCTATTTAGTATAGCTGCAGAAAATTGTATTTTGCCAAACACTTAATTTTAAGTCAATGCACATCTCCCACAAAATTCACTGAGTCTTAATGTGATGCGATCATATTTGAGAGTCAATACTGCTGGGAATTACCTAGAGAGAAGGGTTTGATATTTATTATGTGATACTCTAGGTTCAGTTGACCTGTCTTGTTAACTTCTTGGATCAAAGGGCTGGCTTTTATCTTGACTAACTCGGAACTTTCTCAGTGCTGAGATGGTTATTTGAGGAGACATGTTTATTAAATATACAAGCAAATATATTATGACGGCTGCCTAAGGGCAATGGATGACAGTTGGGGCAAATGATAGACTAACCAAAAAGCTTGGGAAGAAAGGCTGCAGAATAAGATGCTTTGATGAATAATGGTTTTGAAAAGCTACAACATAATATTGGGAATCCAGAAGGCTATGTGTGCAGGTGCAGAAAAGACATAAAAAGGCTCTAAATTTTCACCTCTGGCTAATCTTCTGGCTCTGCACAAGAGGAAGTAAGTAAAGGTTAGGGAAGAGTTGTAAACTTACTGGCTGAGTACTGAAGGCATGTCCAAACTCAAACATGTAGTCCATCCAAAAACTGGGCAATTTTTTTTTATTTCCAACTATTTAAGAAAATCTTTGTCCAATTACCAGTTGATCACAAAGTTAACAGAACAGAGAATTCAGTGGCCAAACATGATAAGGAATACAGACTATGCAAAATAGTTCAAAAAGCCACTAAACAAACAATTGCAATAAGAAGCAACAAAAAGCCAAGGGGAGGAAGGAGAATATGATTTTCAAATTTACAAAACCGTAATATTAAAAATGTCCAGTTTGCAACAAAAATTATAAGGTATGTAATAAAACAAGAAAGTTTGGCCCATAAAAAGCAAATAAATAAATAGATAGAAAAACTCCCTGAGGAAGCCCAGACATTGGATTTACTAGACAAAAATTTTAAATAGCTATTTTAAATATGTTCAAAAACTAAATGAAATCATGTCTAATGAAATGAAACCATAAGAATGACTCCTCACCAAACTGTAGATATACACTACCAATGAACAATCTGAAAATTAAGAAAATAATTCCATTTACAACAGCATCAAAAAAAATAAAACACTTAGGAATAACCTAACCAAGATGGTGAAAGACTTCTACACTGAATACTATTATATAAAACATTGCTGAAACCAATTAAAGACACAAATAAATGGAAAGGCAGACTGTATTCATGGACTGGAAACTTAAGTATTGTTAAGATGTCCAAATTATTCAAAGTGATCTATAGATTCAATACAATGCCTATCAATATCCCTACTTTTTTTTTCAGAAATAGAAAAATGTCTATTCACAGATGACATGATCTTATACATAGAAAACCCTAAAGAATCCAAAAAATAACTATTATAGTAGCTAATAAGTCAGCGAGATTATAGGACACAAGATCAACATAAAAATCAGTTGTATTTCTACATGCTAGCAGTGAGCAATCTGAAATGTAAACAAGAAAACAATTTCATTGATTAAGGCATCAAAAGGAATAATTAAAAAATAAATTTATCCAAGAAGAGCAAGACTTGGAAACTTAAAACAACAAAACATTGTTGAAATAATTTAAATAAATGAAAATACATCCCTTGTTCATTAATTGGAAGACTTAATTTTGTTAAGATGGCAATAGTCCCCAAATCGATCCACAAATTCAATGCAATCCCAATTAAATATCCAACTTTCATTTTTGCAGAAATGGACAAGTTGATCCTAAAATTCATATGGAATTACAAGGGACCCAGAACAGCCAAAATAACCTTGTAAAAGAAAAACAAAGTTGGGGAACTCACATTTCCCAGTTTCAACACATTATGCAAAGCTACTGAAATCAAAACAATGTGGTATTCACCTAAGAAGAGACATATAGATCAATGGAGTGTAATTGCCAGTCCAGAAGAAATTCATGAAACTGATTTTCAACAAGGATTTTAAGATCATTTAATGAAGAAAGAATAGTATTTTCAAAACGGATCTGGGGTAACTGGATATCCACCTTGATAAGGATGAATTTAGACCCCTACATGATATAACATATGAAAATTAACTCAAATATAAGACCTAAGTGTAAAAGCTAAAACTACAAAATTCTTAAAAGGAAACAGATGTAAATCTTTGTGACCTTGGATTAAGTAACAGTTTCTTAAATGTGACACTACAAGCATAAGCAACCAAAAAAGAAAAAAAGGGATATTGGACATCAAAATTAAAAAAACAAAAAATGTGCATTAAAGAATGCTCATCAAGTCAGTAAAAAAGACAATTCACAAAATGGGATGAAACATTAGCAAATAATATATCTGATAAGTGTCTGGTGGCTAGAATATATATAGAACTATTACAACTCAACAAGAAAATTAACACAATTTAAAAATGGGCAGAGATTTTGAATAGACATTTCTCCAAAGAATATATACAGATGGCCAATAAGTACATGAAAAGATACTCAATATCTTTAATCACTAGGGAAATGAAAATCAAATCACATTAAGTTAACCACTACACACCCACCAGAACGGCTATTATAAAAAAAATAAAAATAAAAAAGTGTTGGCAATATATACATATTTCAGTATATGTATGTATATATATATATATATATATATATATATATATATATATATATATATATATATATATATATATATATATATACTGAAATCCTCATATATTGCTGGTGGAATGTAAAATGGTGCAGCTGCTATCAAAAACAATTTGGCAGTTTCTCAAAATGTTACACACAGAGTTAACATGTTACCCAGCAATTCCACCCTTAGATATATAACTAAAAAAATCAAAGCATACAGCTGTGCAAAAATCTGTACATGAATGATCCTAGTAGCATTATTCATAATAGCCATAATGTAAAGCTATGCCAATCAACCAGTAAATGAATAAACAAGATGTGGTATACCTATACAATAAAATATTTTCAGTTACAACATGAATAAACTTTGAAAACATGTTAAATTAAAGAAGCCAGAAATAAAATACCACATATTGTATGATTCCATTTATTTGAAATATTCAGAATATGCAAATCCGTGGACAGAAAAAGATCAGTGCTTCCTAGTAGCTTGGGGAAGGGAAGAACGGGGAATGACTGCTAATGAATCTAGGGTTACTTTGGGTGGTGCTGAACACATTCTAAAATTAGATAGTAGTGAAGGTTGTACAACTTTGTAAATATACCAAAAAGATCACTGAATTGTACACTATACAATGATTACAATGATAAACTTTGTTAGGTATTATCTCAACTGTAAATTCCTAATATTCATTGTGTTTAAAAATTAAACATTAAAATTAAATGTAAATAGTTAAGTCTACTATTAATGAGAGGGAAATGCATATGTTCTGGAAATTTTTTATAGTAGTTATATACGTAGCACATTGTAAATTAGAGGTTTTACTGAATACTTCTTTATATATTTACTGAATACTTTTCATGACAGCTTTTATGGGAACTATATTTCCATATCAATCAATTTTCATTTTTTTAAAATTTTTACCCCATCTTATTCCCAAGAAGATTAAAGAATGTCATAAGAAGTAGCAGACTCTATCATATTTGATTCAGTTATCCATCAACCACTCATTGGTAGACAACAGTTTGAATTGTAACTCATGCTTAATGTCATAGAAAGGAGTCTAAGAATTTTAGCATGACCCTATTGAGACACAATGATAGTGTCCTAGGCAGCATCTTGTTAGATGGCTTCTATGTTTTGGTCACAAAACATTAGTATATCAAGAAATCACAAAATTTCTGGAAAAGGACTCTGTATAATGATAATTAATCTAAAGACAAATATTTGCTTACTTACGTGTAATCATTCATATGAACTGAAATTTTCTACTGATAATAATGCCAAAGAACATCTTTTCAAAAGGTTATATCCTAATTCATTGCAATGCATATTATAGACATTGCATATGTTGGGTTCTTAGCAGTCTCTTGAGAATATGAACCCTCTCTTAAAAAAAAAAAAAATCATGTGAGCAACTCAATACAACTACTGCAAGATTCCTTTTCTCCATAGTGCAGCTTATCCAAAAGTACTGGCCGAGTTTCAATTATGTTATACACTCAAGCAGAAGCTAAAACAGATGCTACTGTATATATAACGAGCCTTTGTAAAAGATCTTGTGGCTTCACTCTTTTGTCAGACTTCTTGCTCATTGCCTGATTCCCCAAACACATCAAGCAACTGATTGCTAGGCAACCGAGCAAAACATCCAGAGAATTCTCCTACCCATCTCAAAGATGCCATTGCATTTAGTTACAAAGGGGTTCAAAGCTTCAGAATTTGTTGATGTGACCTAATAAGTCAAAGTTATTTGGTGGTTCACTTGTAGCGAGTAAACCATAAAGGTGGATCACATCAAAAATGTTTATATTGAGAAACTTCATCATCAACCCTTAATGATTATATGGTGCAAAATCTTTTTGAAAACATGTAAATGAAATGTAGCTAATTTTAAAATTGTACTTTCTTCATTGCTGACACAAAAGCTAGAAACCATGTAAATTTTGCTTTAATTGCTTAGAAGGGTTTTACTTTAGAATTATTTGATAAATTAATAAAATTGATAAACATTGTGTTCTATAAGACTTACTACAGTAAATAAAAGCATTTTTAAAACATGGTATCTAGCTTTAAGACCTCAAAATGTGTTCAGAAAATTGTGATTTTCCCCAACTGCTCCTAAATTTATCAAATTCAGCTGACACCTCTCATTTAATTTTACTCTTCATATAATCTAGGATCACCTGTGCACAGTTAATCAACTCTTGTACAATTTTTTTTTGACATATCAGTTCTCTTTATAGCCATCAACTGATGTTCAGATAAAAAATATTTCAATAAAAATGTCTTTGGTAGTATTCTTTTAGTATGTTATAACAATCCCTTACCAAAGACTGTTGGGGTCTCTTAATGTATAGAAGAATCTTTCACTACATCAAATAAGCAATCATAAAACATATGAAATGATGGTATCTATGTGAAAGATGACAAGCTCAAAGATTTAATTTTTCTCCCTTGGACTTTAGGATTTCTTTCCAAATCTGTAAAGAATGTGTGTTTTTAGAGAACTCGGTTGTCTCAAACATGTAGGTTTCAACTCAACCAGAAGTTACTCAAGTAGATGATTGAAGTTTGGGATTTCCCAAAAGAAGGTATTAAGTCAGTAGCTCCCCACCGTGAAGAGCTCACTTTTTAATATAAAAAGAATGAATTAGCTAGATATGGAAACCTTGTTCAGGTGCAAAACAAGAAAAAAACTGCATATTAAAAGGGAATTAGAAATCATTTTCTGGATGAACAAAGATTAAGTTAATAATTACATATTTAGTTTGAAAAATGACTGTGATGACTAACACTTGCATAAGAAGGGTCATGTGCAATGCTCTTTGGCAGATACATTTTTTATTTCCTGGAAACAGCCATATTACCGTGTTTCCCCGAAAATAAGACCTAACCAGAAAACAAGCCCTGGCATGATTTTTCAGGATGATATCTGCTGTACATAAGCCCTAATGTGTCTTTTCGAGCAAAAATTAATGTAAGCTTTGGTCTTATTTTCGGGGAAACACGGTATGTAGATGTGTTTTTCTATTTTAGGAAAGAATAAACAAGTTCAGAGAGGAAAAGACCTCAGGATTAGAACCACAGCCATGTGACTCACAAATCAGGAGTTTTGCATCTACACTTACAATCTAACAGGCAAGAACATGTACTTAAGATATTTTTATGGGTGAGCACCTCCTTTTTATTTAAAAACTCAAATTGTGGCATTTTTCAATGTTTAATATCATCTGGGAGAGAAATTAAATTGTTTATTACAGTAGATATTGGAGTCGGTCCGAACATCCCCACCATAGCTAAAACAGACTAAGTTATTATGAAAACTAACAAATCGGCCACATCACGGGCATCTTGCTTCTCTGCAAATAGGTTCGTAATCGGAAAATCAAATCAGAGATGATCAAAATAAACTCCAACAGTCAAGCAGTTTCATGCAATCATAAACCTGACTGCACTTTTTGGATGTGGATTTGGGCCACTCACATTCTATTCTTCTGTTGCAAACAAAAGTTACTGTATGAGGCTGAGACTTACTCCTTTTCTGCCTATGTCCTCACAAATACTATGGATTTTATGAAGCCTGTTTATGAAACAATATGTATTCAGTTTCTTCTAGATAGACAGACCTTGAATTAAAAGTATTTACACTAGCATAAATATTCATGGAATTGATACGTATGTGTTTAATATGTATTTATATATTTAAAATTGCTAATTCTTTGGGAAAGCTAGGGTTAAAATTATTCCTACTGAGATTCTTTCAGTAAATCAACCGCTGAAAGCACTTCTAAACAAAGCTTTTTTTTCTCTTTCTATACAAAACCTGATGTAAGCTATAACTAAAGTAGTGATGATCTACATTGAAATGGGGAGGAAAAAAATGCTCAACTGATTTTCTAAAAAGAATTTTCTTACAATCAAAGAAAATCATTATCACATGACTTCACTTTTATACAGTCAAATGGGTCCATCATAAATCTCCAGAGTCCTATTCATTCAGACTGAATGCAGTTATTTATGAAATTTGTGAACTTCTAAGGTACCACGGAAAGAAGCTTTAAAATAAGGGAAAAACTGAAGATGTAGTATTAAGAACATATATTAAACAGCTGTCCATTAGGTCGCAGCCAGGCATTCGTTATGACATGGCTATTTGGCACATAATTTGATAGATATTGAGAATATTATAGTCCAATTCATTTTGCAAGAATTCAACAATAGCTATCATTTTAAGCCTTACATACAAGTGGGGAGGCTAAATTGGTACACAGGCAAGCAGGGGATCAGTTTGTATATACATTTCATTCAAAAGAGCACACATTTAATCAATACATTTAAAAAATCTGTATAGGAAAAAAACATTTGAGTAAATTTGCATAATTCTGGACTTTGCTATCAAATTGGAGTTGTAAGGAGGGGGAGGGTTAAAGGAGGAGATACAAGAGATGAGGTAGAAGGTGGTCTTAGAGCACTCAAGTATCAAGATAAACCCAAACACTTTGTCTTTACCATTCCTTTGGCAATTAATCATTTACTGCCCACAATAATTCTAGGTTGTTATACTAAGCTATGATATAGCTCATGTACTTTTTAACTCTTCACATTTTTTGACTGTAAAACTTATGGAGGCAATAGGCTGTGGAAGTAAAGAGAACAAGCCCTCTTATAAGACTGGCTAGAAATTCCAGCAATACTACTTAATAATGGTGTGATCTTGAATAAGTTCATTAAACTCTTTAGGCCTTAGTTTGCTTTGTAGTTAAACAGGGATAATAACTACATCTACTACATAGGGGTTTTGTGATGGTTAAATTTTAATTTTATATATATTTAAAATATATAAAATATATATTTAATATATATATATATTTAAAATATATAAAATATATATTTAATATATATATATATTTAAAATAAATTTTAATTTTATATATATTTAAAATTTATATATATATGTTAAGTTTCTTACAGTCTTCATGTAAGAAACTTAACATATAGAGGTACAACATAGAACTGAGTATCCTACATAAGTTACCCACAATTAAGTACAATTTAATGTATTAAAATTATGTTATTATAGAATATCTTAAATATTTAATTTAATCCTTTCGTTGCAGTTACTCAGGACAGTTTTGATTGCAAAAACTTCAAAAATGTAACTTCCACAAGAAAATGCATTTCAATTTTGATTGACAGTTATATATATATTCATATTCCTTGGCACAGTGTTAGACACATATCAACATATAATATTGTGATTGACAGTCTCAAAATTAGGAGCAGTAATAATGGTATTGTCTTGACATCAAGCTATAAGCATATTAGAGGCAAGGATTCTTTCTAATCAATCCACCCTCAAATTTATTGCACATCATAGAAACTCAAAAAGGATAACAGATTTATTAAGTCTGGTAATATTGTCATTGTAAACTCTTCAGAAGAATTACAAGCCTAGTCTATGGAATATGAGGGCAAAAAGATACTATTTAAGTAATAGAATCTGGATACACCCAGTAGCAATTCATTCTGGATCCATGTTTGGTTCTTGGTATGACCAAATCAAGAGATCAAATAGCCCCTTTGAGCAACAAGCAATTCGAGTGTATTTTAATTTATCTCACTTAATTCAAGATTTCTTGCTTAAAATTTCATCAAGGACCATTTGTTTTTTAGCACATCTTCAAATAAATTTATAGTAGATAAAATTTCAACACTCTCAAGTACAGAATTACATTTTATGCACAGAAGGCATTTTTCAGTAGCTAAAGATTGACAGCCAGTTCAATTTCTACCATTATTTTGAAGTAAAAGAACAAATCAGGTGTATATAAAGTTCATAACAGTTAAGTCAAAATACATCTACAGACCATGTGTGGTACAATGCTAGAAAATCCAGACAAAGAATTGTTGAGAAGTTGAATTCTTTTAAAATGAATAAAATATATAATATTTGGTATGTTTTCTACATCTGATTTATTTGAAAACATTTTAAAAGCTAATCCTTGTCTTCATTCAATTGCAATGCATTATGAGCCTAACTCTGCTCATTCTATTTCATTCTATTTATTCAATCATTTTTACAGTGAACCTTCCATGTGTCCAGTTTTGAGCAAGGGGTTGGAAAAACAGTCTAAAAAGCAGCCAGATATGTTTGAATTCAAGGAAGTCACTCTTTAGTGGAGGAAAACAGACATATGAATTTAAAACAGTAACACACTTGTTAAGCACCCAAAGGAGTACCACATAAGATGGGATATGTGGAGTGCTGTCCCTCTAGAGGACAGAATGGCAGTTAGCGCTCAGTGAAGGCTTTAAAAATTAGGTGGAATTTCAATTGTGTTCACACCAACAACCAACTGGAGATATGAGAGCTTTCATATGAAAAAATACGTACAAAAACCAAATGATGTAAACAATTTAGAAGAACTGTTAGTATGACATCGATGAGTGCATTTAATGAAGTAATCAGAAATGAGACTAGTTCCTCAGAGGGGGGACACAAAGAAGGGTTTCATGTGCTTCCCAATGAGAATGAATAATGTGTTTTAAACATAGGACCTACCTGCATGTTGGATATACACTTCTGGAATCATGGTAGGGGATGATTTTGAGAAAAGACATCTAGTTAGGAAACTATTGCACCAGCTGAGGCAAGGTAATTCTCCCAACACAACTACATAGCTAAATGTTACTTGGCACTTTTTAGCCTGGTGGTTGGAGCTGTCATTGTTGTTCTGATTAAGCCCCAGCCTTAGGTAGTAGGCACAGTGTCCATTATTCTATTGGTGTGGCCTTTTCTCAGTTCTTGCCTTCCTCCATCTGTTGTAGTTATCGGCTGAGCATATATTCCTTTACCTTCCCAGGAGTTAGCAGGATTTTTTGCTTTCCTTCCCTGGCCTGAAATGGTTTTCATGTGTCCTAACTGTGACAGTGTTCGTTGCCCTCCCCCAGCAGTTGAAGATGATATAAAGGGAGAAGGATCTGGGAGGGATTTTGTCCCTTTCCTAAGGTGACTGTTCTTCCCCCACGCCAGGCCTATACCATGCGGGACACTTTCTTAACTCTCCCCCCAGTCTTTCTGTGAGTGTCCACTGAGGTCATAGAAAAGAATCTACAAGTGGGTGCAAATTCCCTTACACCTTTGAGTCTGAGATTCTATATATACTGTTTTCTAGCCCACACTCAGCCCTTACCCAACTCCTTAACGATTTTAGCAACTTAGCGGCTGATGGCTCTTCCCATGTAAGCAAATACCTGTGTCCTATATCTCCTTATAGGCACGTATATTTACTTAGATTTCAGAGTTACTGGTTGCTCTGAAACCTCAATTCTCTAATGGATTTGAGAAAAGATGTAAATTTGCAGATCATCTGTCTTTGTTGTTGTAAGGATGGGAGTGATGCTCTCTCCAGCTTTCCACATCCCAAGTACACAGTGGAAGCCCCACTAGGCTATTTCATTCTTAAGTGCACTATTTCATTCCCTATATCACCAAATCTTACCAACTCTACCTTTAAAATATCCATATTCTGACTACTTCTTACTATCTCTGCCATCACCACTCTAGTCCAAGCCACTCTCCTCTCTCTTCCGGATTTTGGGATGGCTTTCTAATTGACCTTCCTGCTTCTGCCTTTTCCTTGCTCTATGGCCTTTGTTATAACACAGAGGCTAGATGATAGTGATAAAAACCAATTAAGATCACACTGTTCCTCTGCTCAAACCCCTCCACTGGCTCCCCATCTCACTCAAAGACCAAAGTGTAATAATTGACAAAAATGCCCTGTGTGATCTGCACCACCTCTTTCACTGAATGCTCAAGCCATGTTGACCTCCTCATTGCTCTTTTCATATGGCAGCCATGCTCCTCTTTATACTTGCTGCTTCCTCTGCTAAAATGCTCTGCCCCAGATCTATGTGTTCCACAATTTTCCCTCCTTTGTACGAATATCCACTTCTCAGTCAAACCTTTTCAGACTACCTTATTTTACAGCAAACTGTTCATTTGTACCTATCGCCATCTGCTATATTATGCAATTCCTTATTTTAATTCTCTTCTTTGCACATCAGAATTTAACTTACATGAAAGGAGATATTTTTTATCTACTTCATTCAATACTGTACCTCCAGTGCTTAGAAAAGAGCCTGTCATCAAGCAGAATCTTCAAAAATAGTTGTTGAATTAATTAAAATTTATGAACTGAAAGGAACCGGTGAAGAGCGAGAGATTAACAAAGAAGAGAGCAAATGATGATGGATGTAATAAGAAAGTAGAGGTGGCAGGAAGGGATGGGGAACAGAGCACCAGGAAGTGGATCAGCCTTAGTCATTTCCCTCTATAACTGGTGTATACAGAAGTAAATAAATGTATGGATAGTGGGGCAGAAAGCTGAGAAATTGAACTTATGTTGGGGAGCTCCTATTTTCCTTCTGACACAGGGTCATTTGCTGAGATTTGGGCCGGGTATGTGGGTGGTAAAGGGCAGCATTTCTAAAGGACATCCAAAAGGCCAAGGTCACGCTGGTGTTCTCCTGAGTTACAAAAATTCTGCTTAATGAGAGGAAAGCACAAGTTTAAAGAAATATATTGCTACATATTATCCATGCACGTAAAACCCTGGAATGATTGGCAAGTTTATTTTCAAGCTATCTATAACCTGAATAAAAATAGTTTATTTTTGTGTTGTCTATCTTCTCTTTAAGCAATGTTGAATCTTTGCAAGGTTTTCCAGCTTAAACACTGTTTTAAACACCAAATTTACTTGCAGTCTGTATACAGAGGGTTGTTTAATCAAGTTTATGAAATATTTGCTTTACATGACCTATTAACCATATGCAAGTAGAAAACAGAAATTTAGCTACGAATGGGAGAATGACAAAGTAATTTGACTTACTCCATGTCTGAATTCTCCATTTTTCATTAAATATTGGATTCAGTCAAGTCTGGAACTGACATATCAGAATATCTCAAAATCGATCATTTGGTTTTATTCTGCTTTTAGAGCTGTCATATTGGTTTAGCTGAAGAATTTCTGCTTTTCTGTTCCCTCTCTGCATGCCAGTTGGCAGGTGGACACAGAGATAACAGCACTTTCACTCTTCAGAGTCATATTATTACTATTACCTGGCAACTACGAGTGACTTCATCTTTCATCTATGTCTGATTCTGCCAGAGATATGCAGACCTTGCCTTTGTATAGACTAAATATGTATGTGATTTACTGAGAAAAATATTAGTAAATCTGTAATATTTGATGTTTTTCAAGAGGCTATCAAGGAATCTGAGACCATTGGCCTTTTGCTTATTAAATACATATAAAATGAATGTACTTGCTTTTAAAGTTATACAATAATGCTGGAAAATCACCTGTGTAAATCACACCCCTCTTTATTATACCTGCTAACCAGAAAATCAATAGCATGGATTTCCTGACATTTGAAATGGATATATACATATTTACCAATCCTAAATGAAGCAGGAATGTTGGCTAAAGTAAAGCAAACAGGCTCAGCATAAGAATAAATGAATAAATAGGAAACAATGATGATATTTTGGTGGAAGCAAACAAGACAGAGCCAGTAACACAGTAAATAACATGAAAATAGGTGTCTGGTAATAGACAAACTGAGCAAACGTCTGGCATTATAAGCCTCAGCTGTGTGGCTTAAGTTCCTAAACCAACCTAAGCCTCAGCTCCCTCACGTGGTACATCAAGATAATGAGACCTACTCATTATGATAGTTATGTGGATTCAATTATATAAATTTATGTAATAATCAACCAACATTTACCTCACACACAGTGTGTGTTCACTCAATGAACTGTCAGTTGTCCTTTTGCATTCTCATACCTAAAAAGCTTGGTTCAGAGACCATCAATTATTTTCTGAACAGATATTTCGCACTATAAAATGAACCAAGAATTTCCTCGTATTATCTATGTAAAAAGGTTCTAGATAAAACTTACAACAATGTGGGACATATTATTTACATCTTATAGATGAAGACAGTACGTTCACAGGAGTCCAGTAATTCATAGGGTCATACAGCTAATAAAGAGCAAACCTAAGGTTCTTGACCTCAAACGTAAAAAGTTCGATATAATCTCAGGAATAGATCAAATACGTATATATTTTTCTAGACTTTATTAATTTATATATGGTCTCCCTATTCTCTCAGAAATAGATCTTGTTCTTTATACGCAGTACCACCTGTGCCTTCAATAAGTAAAATAAAGCAGCAGTTCCTCAAAAACTTAAGAATAGAGCTATCATTTGACTCAGCAATCTCTCTTCTGTTTATCTACCCAAAAATTTGAACACTTATTTGGAAAGATATATGTCCCCTTATGTTTACTGCAGCATCATTCACAAGAGCTAAGACATAGAAAAAACTAAGTTGTTGGGATAAAGAAGATGTGGTACATATATACAGTGGAATGTTAAGCCATAAAAAAGATGAAACATTGCCACTTGTGACATGGATGATCTTGAGAGTATTATGGTACGTGAAATAAGTCAGATGGAAAAGGACAAGAACCATATACTTTCTCTCATATGCAGAGTATAAAACAAAAAGCAACAAAAGAAGAAACAAAACTAATATACAAACAAACAAAAACCAAACTCACAGCTACAGACAACAGAATGGTGGTTACCAAGGGGGAAGGGGTTGGCGGGAGGACAAAGAGGGTAAAGGAGGTCAAGTATATGGTGATGGAAGGCAACTAGGCTTCAGGTGGTGAGCACACAATCGAATATACAGATTATATATATTATAAAGTTATATACACATGAAATTCATATTATAAAGTTATATACACATGAAATTCATGTGTAAAGTTATATATACATGAAATTCATATAATGTTAACTAATGTTATCCCAATAAACTTAATAAAAAAATTAACCAGGTAGTTTAGTCTATAAGGCAAATCTGAATATGTCCCAAGATGCATGGACCAGCACCTCAGGGACTATTACATCACAATTACCCTAACAGCTATCATCACTATTTTCCTCAATATAGAATCACAATTTAGAAGCAATGATCATGACCCTACTGCTAGGGCATTTAAAAAATGGTCCTACTAAAATATATAACAAAAATGAGATATAGTATGCAAATGCTTATGTCTCTAACCCTTGAGGCTTCTGCTTTATAAACTAAGAGTGAAGGATATCTGGCTAATTGAGTCGAGAAAATCGTAGAACAAAGACTTCAACATTCAGCCTGGCAATAACCAGAAGTGCTGAACACAAATACTGATTGAAAAAGAAATGTGAATCTTCCAGAAAAACACCTTAGTTGTTTATTAGCTAATGACAATAACCACCATATTGTGGATCAATTACATGCCAGACATTGAAAACTAACTTGCCTGAATGAACACAACTACTACTACCAAAGAGGGAGAACTGGGAATTGAAACCAATGCTGTATGACTCCAAAGCTGATATTCTAATCAGGAGGCAAGGTCTCCTGAACAATTTAGTCATCTAATAAACTGATAGGAAACCCTTCTCATCCACTCCTGACAATGTCACACTAATATCTACATAGATGGTTGATATTGTTTGTTTCTATTCATAAGTAATTGCAATGATGATGTTGCTATGACATACTATCTCATTTCATCTGAAGGTATCCCAATTCTCCTTTTCTAGATAAAGCATCAAAGTATTTCTCTCTGGATTCTAATTTACCAGACTGAAAGCACAGTGCCATGAATTCATTAACTCCCAGAAATTAAACATAAAAAGCCACAATATTCTGCAACTTTGTAAACATATCACTTCCCATATAACCAAATTTCAATCATGTCTGTGATGAAGCATCACCAATATTCACCAATTATCCACTCCCAGAAATCATAAAATTAAGCAAATGCATTTTAATGCAGGAAGGAAATTTACTAGAGCATAGAACAATTATCTGACTTGGCTTTTGACCACAATCCTTAGGTTAAGTAGATTTCAAGGAACTTTCCCCTTGCAAAATGACCTTGACGTTGTAATCACCTTGGTCTATCTTTAAGAGTTTCTGTGAAAATGTATTTAGATTTTTTTGTTTAACTTGAGGTTTCTAATGCTCTGCCAATGCATAGAAGTAACCAAAACTAACCACCACCAGTATTTTTCAATCAGGGACTTGTCAGCCAGACTCTTCAATGAGGTAGGAAATATTTTTAGAGTTCAGTGGAATCTTCAAAAATGAAGAAAGAAAATAGCAACAAGAAAGTAAAGCTCCATAATGTTTTGGTTGAAATATTAAATCAAATGAATAGATAGCCTTATAAATAATTGTCACTGAAACAAAATAAGTTGCTTCACCATTTTTGTTGTAAATCTGACACACATCAATTTATTTGACTATGAGCTATCCCTATTGGTCATTAAATCAAACTAAAACATTGAATTAATTATGCTGTGTTCCAGCTAATTTAGAGATGAATATTCAGTCAGTAAGCACTTATAGAGCCCCTATGTTATGCAAATACTATTCTGGGGACAGAATCAAATGTGTTATAGAGCCTGCCTTCGAAGAGCTCAAAGCCCAGTGAGACACATACACATGAATACAGCCCAGTCTTCCCTCTTCTAACCCAACTATCTGTATCTTAAAAACACAAATAATAAAGTTCATGAATACTAACACTTACATTTATTACCACCTACAAAGCAATATTCCTTTAGTCTGCAGATAACACACACCCATACTTTCATAAGTACTTGCTTTGACTTCAAGAACTTAAACAATGTATTTTTGAAAGTGTGAAGTGATATAAGCATATTTTAGATAACACTCTAATGTCTAAATCAAAGAGCAAACATTTATGTGCAGCCAATACTGTTGGCAATATGATGCTTACCTTTTTTTCTGGTACACCTGAAATCTATGTAACTTTACTAACAATTATCACCCCAATAAAATTTAATTTTTTTTTAAGGCCATTCACAAATGCAGATGACCTATACCTGGAATATTTAATCCTGGCGTCCAGTTGTAGTTAGTAGCTAAAAGGTAAAACATGTTGAAATTTTGTTTAACTGAATGTGTGAAATTTTATACTGTATGTATGGATTCACATCTATATGCAAAATGAAAGGATGAGGACTTTACATATGTTGGATTATACTATGTATGTATATGTTTAGGGAGGTAGATAAATTGTACTAAACAGTTAGAATTTTGAGTTTATGTATGTTTTTTTATTTTGATGGGAGGTGGGTATGAAAATGTTAGGTCTAGGATCTGTATAAAAATTCTGCATTGCTTCTGAACTTTCTCTTTTCTCATACATTTCCATCAGATCTACCAGTCATTTAACTATGAATTTCTCGATTTCTTCAAAACTGAGACTACTGACCATGTTCTTTCTGGAAAAAATAAGGGGAAGGGCAGCCAAGATAAGAGGCATAGGACTTCTTGAATGAGCCCAGGTATTTTCAATCAGATAAACAGATGAATATACATCATGGTTTGCAAATACTGGCTGCTGGAAAACCTAGAAGAGTCAACTAGAATACTCAACATGAACACTCAGGTAATATTATTGCTATGGACCAACACGTACCTGCCCCATCATATGTTAAAGCCGTAACCACCAATATGAGGGTATTTGGAGATGGGGTCTTTGGGATATATCAGGTTTAGGTGAGGACATGAGTGTGGGTGCTTCATAATGAAATTAGTGCCCTTATAAGAAGGGACATCAGAGCTTGTTCTGTCTGCCCTGTGAAGACACAGAGAAAAGATGACCATCTACAAGCCAGGAAAAGGGTCCTCACCAGAATCTAATATACTGGCATCCTCATTTCAGACTATCAGACTCCAAAAGTGAAAAAACTATCTGTAAATCACCCAGGCGATGGCATTTTATTATGGCAGCCCAAGTAGATGAAGAGAGTTGCTTAAATTTTGTATTATTTGGAAGAAAATAATAATCATGCTATAAACTGCTGACCTATAAATCTTTATGTTTGTGAATTGGGAGGTTATTTAAAGAGAATATAAGTATGTTTCCAATTCATTCATCTACTTTCTGAATATTTAGCTTCCTATGGCTATCAATAAGAACAAAATTTTCTATATGTGTAATCAAATAGAAATGGACCTCTTCAACCATGTCAAGAAAAACAGACATGAATCTGAGAATACACCACAAGGTATAAACATCCCAAAGAATTTCACTTACAGGGATAATCATGATTACTTCAGAAATAAATAACACTTCTATTTACTCCTGAATGTCTAAGGAAGAACTGAATTTCTTATAGAAATTCTATAGAATCTTAACCTTTCTACTCTTGATGCTGAAGAGCCTAATGGATACGCTGACATTCATTTGATTCCCCAAGATCCATTCCTGTATTAAACCATCAGACAGTAAAGCACATTTACCACATTATCTCAGCTCTTCAAAGAATTGCTTTCACTGAGGCACAACTTAATGTAATGTTCTTTGCTTCTATTGAAGTTCGATACAGGAACCATTAGTTTGGACAATGTATGTTTGAAGATTTTATTCATAGATGTTTTCTGTGTAAAGACCCAGGAAACAACTCCTGCTCCCCTTTGAGGAAAAAAAAAAATGTCCTCACATCTTCCTATTCTCAAAAATACAAATAAAAATTGTTCAACTCTGCATTTCTACTTTTTTCTTTTCCTTAACATCTGAAAACTTAAAGCCAAATCTCATTGCTGTTATCTTGTTTTTGCCTAACCAAAGAAATGCAATTTATTTAATTAGGGTGCAAAAATTCTTCTGCTCTTGAGACCTATAACTTAACGTGCCTCTCAATAATATGAGTTAGAATTTATTTAAGACACATGATGCAGGAGATGAGACAAAGTTAATTTCCTTTACCCGGGCATTGAACCTTATTATATTTCAACACAGCTTTTCACTGGTCCATTTGGAAATAATCAAAAGTCAAATGCAAATATTTATTCCCATAATGGCATTTCAAATACTGTGTCATCTGAGAAGTGACTTGTACCCAATGGGCACATACTGAGCTAAGTTGAGGTAAAGTGCAAAATGCACTACAAATTCAGTACAATCCAAATAATAAAGCCACTTCGCTAAATTTATGACTCAAGACATGCTGCTTAGTGCCTCACAAGTCAGACAATGTAATTCCTAAAAACAACTGGGATAGGGGATTCTCCTCATTAATCACATATTAAATATCAGAAATATACCCTGACCACTGCAGATCTAATCTTCTCTACTCCTCCTGCTCCTACATCTTCCTAACAGTGCTGGGCTGGTGAAGTGTAACCTGTTCAATTGGAACTTCTCCACTTAAAGGAGTTGTTTGGGAGATCCCCAATGGTTCTCACTGAATTTCAGCCAAGATTAGGAATGACTAAGATAACTCAAATATTACTTATTCATGACAGCTAATGTGAAAACCAGCTTGAAAGTGAAGCGTAGAAGAGAGAAAAAAGTACGTAAGCTCCAATTACATTTTATCAGATAACCATATATGCATCTTTCAAATTTTGGTACATTTGACTCATTCATTCTGATAAAGGTAACAGTTGTAGAACTATCACAATACGGAACATCTACAGTAGGGATTAAATATACAATCTCACAATGTTTTGTTGGCCAAACAATTCATGGCACCGTCAAAGACTAGTTCCTGAAATCGACTCAGGGTAACTAATTCTTTCTGTTGTCTTCACCTAGTGATATTAACAATTAACATGCCCCTTTTCTTTACACACTTGAGACCATTTAAATATCACCTAGGGAAGTTATAACAAGTTAATGGAAACTCTGATAAAACTGGAATGTTGAACTTATTTATCTTCAGCCTCCAAGAATACCACCAAAATGAAAAGAAACCAGTAAAAATGCATAAAACACAAGGGCCAAGTAAATGAAAGACTGAACTGGAGCACATTATATCAACAAAGATGTAGAAGAATAAATGGACAAGTAGTAACTGTCCTAGTAGAGGGAGACACTTGAAACCAATTCTCACCAGAGAACTCTTAGAGACTTAGTAATTGGAGGTACAGGTACCTGTCTAGTCCGAGTTAGAGGATGGGCCTGAAAATGGGAGGTATTGTTCAAAGTCTTTTAAAGAGAATTTAGACCCTCATATGGGCTCTCCTACCATACAGAAATCTGGAATAGAGTTTCTGAAAAATTTGAACTTCAAAACCTATGGATTTGAGGCTGTACAGATGAGGGCAAGGATACTGTGAAATTTTGTAAACAGAAAAATTAATTGAATTACTCATCCTAAAAGGATGCTTACACTCCAATGCTCCTACTCTACTTCCAGAGTGCTAACAGACAAGTTTAAACTCTTCTCCTGGGCAATTGGTTAGAGTAATCATCCACAGAGGGTCTGATCAGAACTATAAAACACAAGTCATGTCATACACCTTAAACTTATACAATGTTATATGTCAATTATATCTCAATAAAACTAAGGAAAAAAACATATCTACAGATATTGACTTTGGGCTTTTCCAATGAAATGACCAAGTCCTTACCGAATAGTGCTATAGAAAGATGACAAATCTGTACAAAGAGTGCTTCCAATTACCTTTTAAACACCGTACTTGTAGAGAGGAATAGATTATTAAAGCATTAGAAGATATTTGAGAAATTTCCCTTAATGAAAAATAGAAAAGAAACAAACAGGAAAAAGACCTTGGAGAAGCAGAGAAAAATGCAAAACTTTATCATTAATGGTCTCCAAGAAATGGGAAGTTACTGAAATAATTATGTAAAAACAGATAGCTATAAAATAGAAACAGAAGGAAATATAATTGGACAGCAGAAATAAGAAATTAAAGAGATGGGTTTTAAGTTAGAATTGAAAAAATTATCAGAAACACAGAACCATAAAGAAAGTAATTGGAAAATAGAGGGGGGGACAAAAGAGAAAAAAAATATATGATCAACCCAAGTGTTCCAATATTCAACTAATTAGAGTTCTAACATAATCAAAGCATAGAAAAAGCAGAGGGAATGCAGAATCAAAAATATTATAAGAAAATTGTCCAAAAATTGAATTTCCAGATTGAAAAGCTCCTCTAAGTGTCCAGCACTTTGAATGAAAAAGATCTAAACCAAGGTGATTGTCATGAAATTTAGAAACAATAAAAAACAATGCTAACATCATTAGAGGAAAAGAAAAGGGATCACAAAAATATGAGACTTCTTAGCAGTAACACTGCAAGACAAGAAAACGAAGGAATGGTTTTAACATTTTAATCTAAGGGAACATGATTTCCAACATAGAATTCTACACAAACCAAACCAAAATTATACAAGAACGCTTTTGGTCTTCTCCTCAACTCTTCCTTCTATATTTCCTGCTTGAGTTCATATATAATACTAGAAATCCAGCAGACATTTTTTTGGCCATCAAGAGGCAAAGTATGCATGAACATGGTGCCACAGAAACAGAAGGAGCCGGGATCCCTGATGACTTTTGGAGCTACCATAATGGCACAGAACCAACTCTCCAATACCTTTACATCAGCAAAAGTCCATTTATTGCTTGTTAAAGCCACTGTTGTTTTGGTGTTTCTTATGAGCAGCCAAGTGCAATTTATACCAATACACATGAATCCAGGAAAGGAGCTTTATCAGAATAGTAAGGCAAAATTCTTAGCACAAGAAGAAGTTGCAAGATGACAGTTATATCTGACAGAGAGCAACTGGTCCACACTGGAGCAGGACGACAGAGAAAACTAAATTCATAGATTAACTGACGTCTTTTACATATTAAGAGGTGTTATATAACTATCAATAAATTTACATATAAAGTGAAGCAAACACACTTACACAATGCAATTTTTAACTCCAGTAGAAACAAAATTTGTATGGAAAGACAGTAAAATGATTCTATGACTTGTAATTTCAGTGGTGAACATTATTTAATAATAAGAGTTATCATTTATAAGATGAAATTGGAGGCAAATTTGTCCTCCAGAAGATATTTGGCAATTTCTAGAGATACTTTTGGTTATCACAACTAGGATGTGTTACTGGCATCTCATGGATAGAGACCAGGGATGCCGTGATACATCCTACAGTGCACAGAATGGCCCCCACAACAAAGAATTATCCAGCCCGAAATGTCAATAATGCTGAGACTGAAAAACCTCAGGAACAGTTATTAGAAACACATGACGATGATTTAAACAAAAATTGTAATTTAGAGAAGACATAGGGAAAGTGTAGGTGTTTGTGATGTGTGTATATAAGAGACAGAGTTACTATAAGAGTGTTAAAGCCCATCATTATTAGCATAAAATCAATTTATAATATATACAATTTCAAGATCAAAAATAGATGCTTAAATATATTGTTTAGAAATATGCAGGCAAATATCTGTTCCAATAATTAAAAAGGAAGTTGGCTGCTTCTGTACCGTGGTCTAGAGGGTGGGGAGGAACAGGGCAGGGTATGCCTCTGCTTTATGCTATAAGCTGTGCAGGACTATTTGAATTTAAAACTCTCTTCATTAAGTTTATACTTGTAACACATGAATAGTAAAAAATTGAATAAAAATATGAATTACGGAGCCAGATTTCTTGCTCTAAAGCAAGGTAAGTTTACTCAGTACACCTCTTGGTTAAAACAGCTTTGCAGACATGAAAACCAATCTTTCCTTTTCTTCTGTCTTCCTTGGATTGAACATTAAATTAGTTGTTTAGCTCAGCTATCATGTCTGGTTTGTTCATCATGTCTACTGAGTGCCCTCCACAGGGCCTAAACAGAGCTTTGGTCAATAAATTGTTTTCTAATTATTGTTAAAATGAGATGAAGTTTTAATCTTTTTTTCTGTATAAGGTGTATTCATATGTAGGAACAGGTTGAAGAGCCAAACAATAGAAAAATTATATTATGACAAACAGTTCACAAATAGATGCATTTGTCCGTAAATACATGAAAAAGCTTATCTAAAATGGCTTGTAACCATACACAGTAAAACAAAAATTATTATGGGTTGCCATTGAGATTTACTAGTAAAGAGTGAAAAAGAAAGAGGACAATGAATTAGGGAATTAATCACTTTCATATACTGCAGGATAAAACATATATACCATTTGTGGAGAATTATTTCATAATATCTATCACAACATCTAATGTTCATTTATTTTAAAGTCAGTAATTCCACTTTGAAGGCCATGCTTTAAAGTAATAAATGGACAAAATTCTAAAGATTTATGTACAAAGATGTTTATCTTGGGATTATTTATGGAAGTAAAATGTCTTAGACATCTAAGAATGTGACAAATTAAAATCTAATGTATTAAGGTATATGCATATACCAATGCAATACATTAGCTATTTATTGACATGGATAATTGTTCACAGTTTACGTGGGGGATAAAATGTAAAAGTGTATTCACACACACACACACACACACACACACAAATATCACATACATACTTGTATATCTGAAACTACATATACACAAGTACTATAGCAATTTTTCTCCAGCTTAGGATTGTAGGCGATTATCATTTTCTCCATTTGTGTATACTTTTAAAAAATCCTATTTGTTTTTGAAAAAAAATACAAAACTGTGTATTCCCAGAGAGCCCACCAGGAAATTTCCAGGCTGAAGGACTCTTGATTCTCAACTGAATTGCAGCACAGAGACCACTGATAAAACCTGAGCCCCAAGAAAGCCTCCTCCAGCTGTCCTGCCCATTCCCATTCCCCCAGGTCTCCTCTGATTTCCCCTGTCTCTTTAGGGCCTATGCAACAGCTCTGCAAAATTTTGCAACACTATAAAAACTTAAAACCAAGACGGGTGTTTTGATACAAGGATAGTAAATAGTACTCAGGAAACAATATTCCATTTGTTAAAGGTACATTTGCTGGGAAAGTATTACAGATCTAAACAATGCTCTAAAAAAAGTGCTTTCTCTTTGACTTTATAACTCTATACATTTATCTTAAGAAACTAAGTGAACAAATGTTCAAGAATGTATTCATATCAGACACACCGCTAAAATCTGTAAGACCCAAAGCAAAAACACAAATGAAGCCCATATACCATGTCTAAATATGTAAAAGTTTTAAATCAAGCTAACATACTGTGAAATAAAAACGTTACCCTTCTTAGTTTGACAAATTTACCTTCACATTTTCTTTTTAAAAAAGGAAAAATGTATAAAACTATGCTTTTTATGGGACTGAAATTAGGCAAAACATCAAAGATGACGACATTTAATCAATATTGTATACATCTAGGCATTCTCTTATTGAGCTGGCAATGTTAGGAGATGGAATAGACAAAGGTATACATAATTCACAAATTATATTCCAAAATATTTTTGCCTTTTTCATCAGAATCATAAATTATTTTTATAGGCAACATGATACTGTTATTTTTGTTCTACTGACTGTAATCAAAGCATCCAAACTTTGAATATATTTTTGTCAGGTCAACATTGTAAATTAAAATAATTTAAAAATTATAGTGATGTGGTTTAACATTGCAAATTTTCTCAGCTGCCATGCAAATGCTACAAATTTTGTACTGTTTTCAAGTGCCTCCAAAACCAGGACTTGGACCACAAAGGGGCAGAGAATGGATGCTCAGAACCTCTGGGAATGATACTTTGATATGTAAGAATCTGTGACATTCTTCCATGTAAGAGGAAGAATTTGGCAAGTCAATGTCCTTTTTTTTTTTTTTCACTTTTACCTAAGCACTTTAGATGCTCAGGTCATTTCTACACTATGGTTTTGACAGTGACCAGACACACAAATCTTCATGGCATTGAGACATTGTCACTTTTTGTTCCAAGGACATGGTGCAAAAGGTGAAAAGAAGCCATTTCCTTGGAGACTGAATGGTATGTCACAAAAGAGGATGTTAGGTTCACTGTGTGGGCTAGGAGAGCACTAAGCTCTAGATCCCTGATAACAGCACTGCCATTGTGTCCTCTAACAAACTTGTGAGTCTGTGTGCTTGTGACATGCGTGTCCTGTTATAATGCAGGTCTGAGGGCAGAGGCAACTCTTTTCCTGCTAGAAGAGTGGTACTGATAAAGATGCCACATCATCATCTCCTTACTTCCATCTCACCCCACTTACACTCAATCCAAGTGAATTTGGCTTGTAGTTGATGAACTTACCTACTGAAATTGCTTTATTGAAATCCATTAGTATCATTCTAAGCAACAAATCCAATGGAGAACCACCATCTTCCCTATGGACTCCTCTAAACTCCTTGAAACTCTTCATTCCTAGACTTCCATGGCAGTACGCTTCTGTTTCTCCTACTCTCTCTGTGATTACTTTCTATGTTTCCTTGGCTGAAACAGTTTATACCAGTTTATATTTATAAAGGTCAATAAACTATCATATGTATGCATATAAAGATGGAGCAATCAATGGATCGATAGATCAATGGATTGATGGATCAATGATGGATATAGGTAAGAGGGTAAAAGAAGATACAGATTTGAACTAAACACTAGGTTTTGTTCTCTGGTTTATGTATGCATGCATTTGTGTGTATGTGTTTGTGTGTTTTGTTTTGTTTTTGGTAATTCAGCATTTTGGCCTTAGACATCCAGAAAATAGAGTACATAACTAGGAATTAAAATTCAGGACCAAAATAAGTAAATATAAAAGAATAAATCTGTGAGCCTTGACTATCTGATAAAACACTAGAATGACATCCTTCTATTATTATTCTGTTATGTAGGATACTGGATGCAATTTTGAGAAGGACATTCATTTTTATAGTAAACATTTATACATACATATTTGTATGCTTGTTTTATATATACACACTATACACACACTCACACTAAATGTCAACATTGCAATTTTTTCATACCATGAAATCATTTCCCAAACTATATTCTACATATTCCATAAATATGATTCATTAGCTATTCAACAAATACATGTTTAATTGGCTACTATGAGTCCACCACTATTCAAAGTGTTAGGGATACAAAGGGGAAAAAATAGTCTTTTAGTTATTTCCTCCATGAGGTTTTTAATTTGTTCATGTGGTCTTACACATTTTACTAAAATTGCTCCTAGCAATTTCATATTTTATGTCTTTGGTATTGTTTGTTCTTTTAAATGTTTATTTTTGATAAAATATTGATTGATAATATTTTGAAAGTGACCACTTTACCAAATTTTCTTAATTTTAATAGTTTTCTCATTAGTTTGCTTTGCTTTGCTTAGGAGACATTAATATTATCTTCAAACAGCATTTGTAGATACTGAAAGCTTTCAATCAAATATACTTGCTTAGTTTACTGAGAAATATGTTGTTCCTTGTCATTTCATTACTTTCTATAAAATAAAACCATTCTTAACGTAATATTTAAAAACTAGATATATTAATACTTCTGGTCTCAGATATTTTAGGTGGAAAAACAATACAAAACAACCTTTGTATCACTTTTCAGCATTCATTTTAAAAAGAATTGGTTTCTATTTTCCTCGCTGTCCCTGCCTATGCCCTACTTAATAGAGTGTATATGAAGTGCATTAATATTTTCTTATTCATAACAACTTAAGTGAGAAAGAAATTTTTAAGAATTCCCTTTTTCTTAGGCAAAGGAATTATCCGATTACACACTGAACTTAAAATACTAAGCTCAAACAATTTAATTAAGATGCCAAACAAATTACAGTACTATTTTAAACTACAGTGTTTCATTGCTTGAGTTTATATTTTTCCAGTGCTTATTAAAATACTTTATTATTCTAGTATAAAAATCATGAGAATACATTTATACTATTAAAATGCTATTATAGTTATGATCTGTTATAGAATTTCCTTCTAAGCTCCAATTATATAGGTTTATAGTAAAACAGGAAAATAGACACACACGACTTTTTTGATGACATCGAAATTCTATATTCTCTCCTACCTTCTTCTCGTTCTACCTATAACTAACCAGACATTGTAATTAAGAGGGAGAGGAATGATTAAAAACACAGATTTTTTTTTCAGAGAAATCTGTTTTTCCTACCTTATCTCTGATTGTTGATCAATACTCTTTCCAGATCCTCCGGTTTCTTATTTTTTTTACAGAATTGCATCCTGCCGTCAAAAGAATCAGCAACATCTAGGAAGTTTTTAGCAATAGTAGGCACGTCATTAGATCAATCAGTTGAATGATTGAAGACACTTGGCTTTACCTCCACCCTCCTCCCCACCCACCACCATTCAAGCACATCTACTTTCAATTCTGGGTCCCAAAGACTTTACTAAGGCACCTAGTGCAATAAGCAATTTGCCTTTACAATGATATGTCACGGTGTTGAGGTATTAACTAGTAGGAAGAGAAACCCTGATTTCATTAAGTTTTTATCTAAAACTCACAGGAATGAGTTTTAAAAAAATACAAAATTAAATCAATTACTCATTTCATCTTCTATAACAATAAATAATTGACTGACCTTTGCTTTACCAAACTGATTGAACCTGTGTGTCAAGGACACTGAAATGTTAACTCATCAAAAAAGAAACGAAAAACTAATTGGCTGCAGTCAAAACTTCATGTTGAAATTTGGGGCTAACATAATTAAATGAACCAGATACCCTGTACTCTCTTTTTCCTTCTTGTTGTTCTAGTGTTTGAAAGATCTCAGACTAACAATTTGCATTTAGTTATTTGGAATACAGTTTGAGGAGCCTTGAAAATTTCAAAACAATATTCATCTAAGTTTGGCCACATTTGAGTCACACCTTCAAAAAAAGCCAAAATTCATTTCAGATTTTTAAAAAAATTTACTCTCTTACATTCCACAAACCTGTAGTTAGCATTTTTCTCCTAGCTTTAAATCTGTTTCAAGCTCATACACATTGTTCTATATACAACATATTTATACCTAATGTTTCATTCATTTTTTTGAAAACGGCCTATTCAACAAATAAAATTAGCTGATTCTAGTCTAGATACACAGAGAGAACAGTAAATTGCATTCTCAATTATTATAATATGAATAATTAACATTAGTTGAACTTAATACATTCAGTTCATCAAACCAACACTAGGAGGTGTTACCTTCATTTTACCATAAGGGAACTAAGGCACAGAAAAATTAAGTAATTTCCCTGTATTAGTCTTCTCAGCTGCTATAACAATAACTATAGACTGGGTGGCTTATACAACATAAATCTATTTTCTTACAATTCTGGAAGATAGAAGTCCACAATCAAGGTTCCAACTGATTCAGTTTCCAGTAGGGCTGCCTTCCTGAGTTGGAAGATCGCTGTCTTCTTGCTGCATCCTCACATGGCCTTTGCTCTGCGGAGGGGAAGGAGAAAGGGAACTCTCTGGCGTCACTTGTCATATGGACACCAATCCTACTGGATCAGGGCCTCAACCTAATGACCCCATTTACACTTACTTCCTCAGAAGTCCCACATTTAGATACAGACATACTGGGAGTCAGGGCGTCAACATATGAATTTTGAGGGGACACATTCCATCCATAACATTTCCTAAAGTTACAAAGTTGTAGAACCCTGATTGAAACCCCAGCTGTAAGACTATAGAGCCTGAGCTCTTAACCATATTCCCTGGGCTTTTATTGAGCTCCTTACTGAAAAGTTTTCACTGCACGTTAAACAGATTAAGAACTAAGCATAGGTATCCGCCCCGCCCCCCCCGCCCCCCACTCACACAACACATATCTATCTATATGGGGGAAGGGAATAGGAAAGAAAGCAGCCTCTATACTTGGCCCTACTCGGTGGCACCTCCTTGTCCCATAAGGTTAAGAAAGACTTTCAGGAAATAGAAGTTGTTTTGGAAAATTCCAAATACAGTTTCTTTGTATGTTGCAGTGGGTAGAGGGGATGAAGAAAACGTGACAGCCCCTCACACCTTCAATTGGTTTCTTACCCATAGCCAGCCTCTGAGTATGTCCTGCAACCCTGGGAGGCGGAAAGCACCACTTTTAGTTCGCTTCTTGGGAGTATTGGTGGCCATTTCGGAGATGGAGAACGACAAGCAGGAGGAGCGAGCAGCCCAGCATACTGGCAGAGTGCAAAGCGAAGCGGCTTTTCTGTGGTCATCCTGGTCAGCTGGGCTCAGCTTGGACTCAATCAGCACACCAGTGACAGGTGGGAAACCAGGTTCTGAAGTTTACAGCACATGCTCAGCACCAGCATTTCCAGCCTTCCTGCTAAACCTGGGGCTTATCTGCTGGCCTCACCTGCACGCACTGACCCACCCCCACCCTCCCAGAGTCCCACGTGAAAACTACCAGTGCAACTACATCTTGTTATGTCCTTCTCGTTCTAGATTTATTTTCCTGAAGAAGAGATTGTTCTAATACTATTTGGCCTGACTTCAAAACTATCCCACTTTTTTCTTTCATACGTTTGTAAATGTTCTACAGGAGTCACATTCAATCTTCTTTGAAGCATATCACTAGAAATGTGCCATAGATTAACATGCCATTTTTCAACATGGTAAACATCACATCAGTTTCTCAAATTGACTGAAATCATTATCGTTAGCAACTTCATTTCTTTATTAGAAGTATGACTGCCTTTATTTCTGCCCATTTTCTCAGTATTAAAATAAAACCTTACCTGTTTTTACAATTAGCATATATGTCAATTGTCTAATTTGTGGAAAATATTTAACATCACATAAATAAGTTTCATTCCTATACCATTATTGAAAAACTAATTGTCGTGTGGGGTGGCCTGCGGAGTCTCAGCTCCCGCTCCCCACATAAGAATGCAGGATATGGTGAGGCCAAAAAGGAACACCCACGGAGCCATAAGTAGGGGAGTCATACCACTATATTGTCGCTGGCGGCATCCGCCTCTCTCTAATCCACGCTTGCTAGCTCAGCCACCATCTTCTTGCTAGACCCCCATTTTCTGCTAGCGTAGCCACAGCAGTTATATTAGTGGCCAATGGCTCACTGGTTACAGCTGACGGCCAAGTAGCCACAGCTGATGGCCATCCAATCACAGTTGATGGCCATTTACTACCCGAGCCAGCACCTTTCTACGTGAGGCTGAGAGCCTGGAAACTGCACTCCTGGCTCTGTCCCCACACTAACACATTCAATGACCATTCTTGTATGGTTCTATCAGATTGTCCTTCCTGCTCTATAAATGTTATTGGCTATCTTCATTTCCTTCAGTGAGCTTGATCTTCATAATTTTGAGACTTCTTCACTAATATAATTGGCATTGATGTTAATTCCACAAAGGGAACTAGCTCATGTAAAGCAGCTGAAATCCTAAGATAGTTTGAGGTCATTTTATTATATCCTTTACAGGAAGCATATGGTACTAAAGAAAGCAATAGATTGAATTCCATCAGGGAGAATTTGGGGTAAATATGATATTTCCTGATGGGTATTATTTTAATACTTAAATTATAGAAGTTACAAAGTATCTTTTTATAGGAATGTTAAAAGGTTTTGTTCCCCTTTTAATACATAGCCATCTACATATTGTGAACTGTGGGGTTTACATATTGTAAACCTAGGGCTTATCTGCTGGCCTCACCTGCATGCACCGGCCCACCCCGACCCTCCCAGAGTTAGATCACACTATAAAGAAATGCATTCCCAAAGCTGACTGGCCTGTAGTCAACATGTGGATTCCACCATTATTTGTACTTGTAGTAAATACATACTTGGTCTTTGTCCCCAATTCCTGACACAGTTTCTAAAATCCTTAGAATTTCTTGAGTGATAGGTGTGATGGAATTCTTTTTTCCATAACAAGCTCCTTTCAACCTACTTGACTTTATGTTAATGAGGTGACGCTTAGTAGTCCTCTAGATAGCGTCAGGATAGGGGATGGCTGCCAAAGAAACCAGTCATGTGATTAGAAGATTAGTACTTTCAGCCCTACCTTCAGACCTCTGGGGAGGGGAAAGGGGCTGGAAATTGGGTTCAATCACCAATGGAGATTGGGTTCAATCACCAACAGCCAGTGATTTTAGTCAGTCATCCCTACATAATAGAAACTCCCTAAAAGCCCCTAAATGACAGGGTTCAGAGAACTTACAGGTTAATGAACACATCTAGATGCTGGGAGGACGGCATGCCCAGAGAAGGCATGGAAGTTTTGTGTCCCTCTCACTATATCTTGCCCTGTGCATCTCCTGAGTTGTAGTCTTTATACAAAACCAGTGATAGTAAGGCAGTGGTTTTCCAGAGTTCTGTGAGCCATCCTAGCAAATTATTGAACCTGAAGGGGAGTTGTGGGAACCCCCAATTGGTATTTAAGTTGGATAACCTGGGAAACCAAGTGCAACCTGTTATACTTGTTACTAAAGTGTTATGAGACTGAGTCCGTGAACCTGTGGGATCTGATGCTAACTCTGAGGAGTTAGAGCCAGAATTGTTGGAAAACACCATGGAACTCTTTAACATCTTTTGAAGATACATATCCTGCAAAGACATTGAAGTATCACTAGAGCCATTCTATAGTTGTCGTCTAACCTGCTCTAGGCCACCTTCACCTCTCACGTCTCACCTCTCGGCTTTCACAATGATCTCTTTTTCCCCAGAGCAGTCAGTCATAATTTAAAAATATAAACCACCTGCTCAAAATCCTCTTCCCATCCTACTAAGAATACAATCAAACACTATACCATGGCGTAAAAGATCAGACACTCTCTACCTATTTAAACTGTGTTTCATTAGCTCCTCTCCTCTTCCCTCCTCTTTAGCCACACTGGACATTTGTTCTCCCACAAATCCTGCCTCAGGGCCTACATACCTACCATTCCTTCAGCACGGAATGTTCTTCCTCACATTGACTCCCTCCCAATGTGCTTTAGGACTCTGCTCAAATATCACATCACCAGAGAGCCCCTTCGTGATCACAGCCAATACGTCTCCTATTCTTGTTTTTATTTTCTTTACAATAATGTTATAAGGTGCAAGATAGTCTCTACCCTACCTTGATCTAGAATACAAGTTCTGTGCTTGCAGGCACTTTGTTTTGTCCCCTGCTATATCTCCAGTCTCTAGACAGCACCTGTTACACACATGAATTAGTGAATATTATTTGACAATAACATTAAGCAATAGTGGAGGTAGGATGTTTTATTGTCCTATTTTCATATATTTGGATGTAGTCGAAGTTACAGGTACAGTGACAACATATTATAAAACCTAAATCAGTGTTTCTCAAAAAGTCATATGGGTACAACTATATCGCCTGAATTTCTTATTGTTAAGAGTAAGATTCTAGGCACTATCCCAGACAGAAAAATCAGAATCTCTGAAAATGAGGACTGGGAAATAAACTTCCTTGGAGATTCCTTGGAACTACTGCCTTAGAGTATGAGTTTCACAAGCAAGGCCTTTACAAGTTTGATTATAATCTTGTCCCAAGCCCCACCGCCATTTTCTTCACTCAGGACATGCTTCGCTAAATTTGTACACAACCAACTCCATGATGTCTCCTGAAGACATCTTACCACACATGCTTTACTTGGCTCTTTGGTTTATTTCAGAAGTTATCCCTTGAAAAATTTCCAGACCTCATAAGTACCTATTGAAATCCTAGTCATCCTTAGAAAGCCAGATCATATACTCCCTTCCCCGTAAAGTCTATCCAGAAAAACTTAATCGGTACTCTCATAATACATGCGTTGTTAGAATTGTGTACATTCTTGTCAATTTCTGTATCATCTATACTATAAAGCCAGAAATTCAATTTTTCAATATTTTTGTGAGAGTATCCAAGTGGTTTAGATGGGATTATATGAATCTGAAAAGAATTTTAAAAGTCTTTTATTAAATATGGGCATGACTTACATTTTTTCCAGAGTCTAGGAGATATAGAAAATAATGTTATAATGTCCTCATTGCAGTGCTGAGGCACAATTTCAGTATTGTTGACTATAGGAATAGAAAAGATGCCTTGTCACCCAATACTGAGCTACTCAGTAAGCTTACACACAGATCCCAAAGAATTTTTATCTTATTCAAAATAATTTCTTTTAAGAAGTTATCACGGTGGAAAGTGAAACTTTTCTTCCAGTTCAGACAACTCAGGTTTGCTTCCTTTCAAATGTGCAGAAAGTGAAAACTCAGTCCTCCAAAAAAATTCTGCTAAAGCAAACCATTGGAAAGTTTAATAAGTGTTATTGCTCTCATTTTTTTCCCTGAAGAGATTTAACACAATTATTGCTAGAATTTGCCCTAGATTTTTAGTCAGCTGCTGCAAGAGAAAAATAATACTGTCAACGGAGTTAATTAAAACTTGTGTTAATAAACTACAGCAGAGTGAAAGGAAAAATAGTCAATAGTTTTTTCAGCATTTCTCATTGGCAGCAATTACATTTATTTTTAAACTTATGTAACCCCAAGTGACCATGGTCATAATTTTCATGTTGGGTTCTCTTTCCAAGAAGACCCATTAAGTTACTTCCTGATGTTTCATACTCGATCCAGACATCTATGAAGATGAGCTTTCCATGTTAGGACCTAATAATGCCTTCTTAGATGATAACATATTCCTAGGTATACTGTATTTCCCCTCAGTTTCCTTTTATTAATTTCAGATGTAGGATTCCGTTTTCTTCCACCTTTTTTTTTCTCCTTACAAATATTCACGGTCTTCTAGAGTTGCCATGACAAAACACCACAGACTGAGGGGCTGAAACAACAGACATTTATTTTCTCACAGTTCTGGAGTCCACAAGTCCAAGGTCAAGGCACCACCAGTGTTGCTTTCTGGTGAGAGCTCTCTTCCTGGCTTGCAGAGAGTCACCTTCTTACTGGGACCTTACATAGCCTTCTCCTTTGTGTGAGAAAAGAGAAAGCATGAGCTCTGGGGTCTCTCCCTCTACATAAAATCCTATCAGATTAGGGCCCCACCCTTATGACCTCATTTAGGCTTAATTGACTCCTTAGAGGCTCTATCTCCAAATATAATCACATTGGGGGTTAGAGCTTCAACATACAAACTTTGGGGGGACATAAATCCATCCACAACACTCATTACTATGTTTATTAAAGTTCTAGAAGTAAATTTTTCACATAATAAGCACCTCAAACAAGTTATATCTCAGCTTGAAAGTATTCCTTTTATGAACCTAGAGTTTGCAGCAGAAACCAATAAAAGCATAAAAGTGTATGTTACTTATCATGTACCAGAGTATTAGAATGTCAAAAGTTAAAAAAAAAAAAATCACTTTACAATATTTGAGATCATTTACAAGACCTTCATTCAGAATACTGAGTTCTCTCCATTCAGAGTTCTCAGGTCCAATATTAAAGCAACTGCTAATATTCATAGCAAAAAGAAAATAATGTTTAATAAATCCCCAGGTCTCTACAAAATGAAAGTCAAATCACCATGCCCAAATTTAATACAGCCACAATCTTAATGTGTGTAGTGTTATCTCCTGCTCTGGGAAGTCAGGGTAAGACTTCCCAGGTTTAAACCGCAGCCCCGTTTATTTTTAGCTGAACAACCTTGGACAAGTTATCTGACTCTAAGTCTTGTTCTTGCTCCCAAATGGTATTCTGCCCTCAGCCTTGCTCATTTCCAGTCATGCCAGTACGTACCTAATTCCTTAGCTTTGTTCATGTTATTTCTCTACCCAGTGTTTCCTCTTCTTTCCTATTTTACCAGACCATCATTCTTAAAGCCCCAGCTAAAGCTACTCAGTAGTCCTCGATTACCCCTGGTCTTCTTTAAACAATCTCTAGTTATGAAATACAAGTTCAGCTCTCTGGTGTCCTCTTATCAGATTCTGCTCACTTATTTTGCTTCATACCAGCCTGTGTTTCATATGTGTATGAATCTTCTCTCCAGGCACCCACAGCACCTAGCAAAGTGCATCATACACAGCAGATGCTCAGTAAATATCGAGTTGTTCTAGGATACAGCTCATGTGTCCAAGTTATTTATGAATATTTTAACTGGCCTCCCCTCCAACTCTCAGCTTTCAGAAAACAAGAATATTCTATTTTTGGACACCTAGCATAATGCCTTGGAAATAGCAAACACTCAAAAAATTGTGGAATGAAGATCTTTTATTATCAGCATCTTAAGAAGCAGGCTAAGGGAATGGGAGAAAATGGAAAATGCTGATCAGTAAATGGTGCCTTTCACACTTTAAAATGTATACAGATTCACTGAGTGACTTAGTAGAGACAGTAGCACTTCCTCTGTTGAGGGGACTGGACAGGGAAGAAGTAAGGGGACTGAGCAAAGGCTGCAAAGGAAGCTGGTGAGAAATTCTAGCATAGGCTACAGGTTCCATGATTTCCAGTCCCCTAAAAGGAAAAGTTGACAGCTTAAATGCAAAAGCAATCTCTAATGAGGATAGAATTTTTAACAATTTAAGGTTAATTGTCACATTTAAATGACACTGTGTATAAAGACTTTCTCAACAATATAGGACCACACCTATTGTATTTTATGTTACAATCAAAACATATATTTTTATTCTTATGTTTCTCATAGACAATAATTGATTCCTTAATTTTTTTATTCTGTCCAAGTAGCTCTTAGAGGTTTAAAAGAATCAAGACTTTAAGTATAATTAGCCAATTGCCATGTCAGCTGAAATAGGAATTTTCTAGGCATTGTGTGCATTATTGTCCTATGAAGGGCAAATTCAAGCAGAAAGAAGTACTTTAAAAAATGTCCTCAAGCAAGATTATTTAAAAATGTGTCCAAGTTCTACATGGGCAGTAAAAAAACAAACAAACAAAAAACAAAAGCCTACCATAATCAGCCCAATCTAGCACTATTTTAGCAACTGCTCCAAGCCATCTATGAAGCTAATATTTAAAACAACAGCCACATACTATTTTAGTATAAATAGTATGGAAAGGCCAGGCTACCCGTCATATAAAGCTGTCATCACAGCTGTCTTGTGAGTGCTCCAGCCTCTCTATTTCTCCCAATTTTATGATACTTTTTCCTTTTCCACCTAGTGTCCTGTTCTCTTTACTTGTCTTCCAGCCCTCAAAAGCTGCTACTGGGGAAATATGTTATACCTTTGTACAAAGCTGAATCAAAACGTTCCATACCCCAGAGACAATTATATTTCTTTCTCTTTTCTCATATTAGAGGACAAAGTTTTTCCCATGTGAAATTAATTTCTGCACCAGGGATGACTTTGTGGTATTTTCCTCACAGTAAGTGGATATGTGTGTTACGGCTTCAGAAGAAAATCAGCATCCTTTCAAACAGTTTGCAGTGAAAATATAGATCTCAACCCTTTTTTCTTAAGGAAACCCTTCTAGAGAGCTTCAATCTGTTGAGCTCACTCAGCACACAAAAAAATCAGATAGATTCAGAAAGAAAACTTTTAATAAAAATGGAAAATGTAATGCCTGGATCTGGTCTCCTGTTTCTATGGGTCAGTGAAGCCCTCAAGCATTAGTGCTTTGCTGAAACACTTAATACCAGCAGGAAACGGTAAGAAACATTTTCAGGTCACTCAAACTTTTAGAAGGTATGGAGACATTTTTGATCTTATCTCTGAGACTGCGCTAAAGCCTCCTTTTCAAAATATAGTCCTCAAAACATGAAGAAAATCTTGAGTATGTAAAATTCCTTTGCAGCCTATCACCGGACTATGATGGGTCACAGACCAACTGGATGCTTCATTTTTCAGTGTGGTGATCACTGATTCATAGAAAGGAATTAGGTTCTATACCCTTTTAGAGAGAGGATGTAAAGGAGACTTTGATAAAAAAAAAAAAGTCAACATATTTATTTTCCTTTAGCTTATTCTGGTTTCTTTTTCAACCTATTTCAAGATCAAACTATATACCTGGGAAGAAAAAAAAATAGGCATATTAAAGGTTTTTCTACTCCTCAAGTATAAAAATTTATGACCGAGTCTGGTTTAGAGCCAAAAGAATTACATGTGAACATCAGTTTACACCGTTGCAGTTTTTCCACTTCTTCATTTTGCGCAAAGATCCATCATGTCCCTCTAGCCTCATGCAGCTCTTCTCTTTCACAAGTTCAACAGTGAAAAGAATACAAATCCACAGGCTGGAGGCTAATCAGGTGAGACCGTACTTAATATGTTTCTGAAGCAACATGCAAACCTCTGTGTTGTTTTGAACATATACATCCACAGATTAGAAAAAAAAAGTTTATAAATAGCCCTATATAAAGCCATCGTGAGACTTTTGTAAAGAAAAAGACACATAGAAAAATGTATTGTCTGCCTTTCTAAGTACCTGAAGGTCATATAAGACATTAAACAAACCTGGTTTTCATCCATACACATTTTACAGATGCAGTGGCTAATCCAGTGCAAATCCTTTAAAAACCAGTTTAGAGTAAGAAGCTCTCTATCTTCAAGATAAGAGTATAATCGTTTCTTAGAAAACAATACAATCCACTCAAATCTGTCAAGCTTATAGCAAATAAAGTTGTACAGATGTGATTACGTTTCAGTTTCTACATTGAGAAACGTGTGGAGGTGTACTGGTTTACAATTTCAGACTTGAAAATGGTGTCATCTACTTCCAATACAAGAACATAGAAAGAAGATTTCAACACTGAGAGTCTGATGGGGTATTGATTTTTTCCAGTTAGTTTCACAGTAACTTACACTCAAAAGTATAACTGATGTTCAAAGTGAAATGGTATTAGCATATAATATTAAAAACTAAATATATTATAAAATTTTGTGTAGTATATTTTGGAAATGGAAAAGCTTATTAAATTAGTTGGACCTATAAAATAAAACGTCTTGTTCTTACCATATGATTTAAGTTAATATTTAAATACATAGTTTCCTATAACCATTTCATATCACTGTGATAGCCTAAATGAGAAGAATGTGGTTCAGTATTTAGAATTTAGATTTTTTTTAACCCAACTTGTCCTTGGCAAAATGCATACCAAGAATAAACTCAGACTGAAAAATAAATTTATTTACAGCATTGAAATCATACAGCCGTTATGGAAGGCAGTGTGGAGGTTTCTCAAAGAATTACGAATAGAATTGCCATATGACCCAGCAATCCCTCTTCTGGGTATCTACCCAAAAAATCTGAAAACATTTAGAGATAAAGACACGTGTGCTCCAATGTTCATTGCAGCTTTGTTTACGGTGGCCAAGACATGGAAACAACCAAAATGTCCTTCGATAGATGAATGGATAAAGAAGTTGTGGTATATATACACAATGGAATACTATTCGGCAGTAAGAAAAGATGATATAGGAACATTTGTGACAACATGGATGGATCTTGAGAGAGTAATGCTGAGCGAAACAAGTCAGACAGAAAAAGCAGAGAACCATGTGATTTCACTGATATGTGGTATATAAACCAAAAACAACAAAAGAACAAGACAAACAAATGAGAAACAGAAACTCATAGACACAGACAATAGTTTAGTGGTTGCCAGAGGGTAAGGGGGGCGGGGGGTGGGGGGTGGGAGATGAGGGTAAGGGGGATCGAATATATGGTGATGGAAGGAGAACTGACTCTGGGTGATGAACACACAATGGGATTTATAGATGATGTAATACAGAATTGTACACCTGAAATCTATGTAATTTTACTAACAATTGTCACCGCAATAAATTTAATAAAAAAAAAAAGAAAAAATCGTTTTCTCCGTTTAATGGGTATATTTCTGAGGTCATTCAGGTTTAAGAATATTCAGACTGAAGGCTAAAGCTAGCTGGTTCTAGTGTGAATGGAAAGGAGGGAATGTGCTTGGCGGGGAACCCTCGGATGTACCAGGAGTGCAGGCGGGAAGAATGGGTGACCGAGATGTGGACCTGACCTTCAGAGAGAAGCAGTGGAGCTGGGAGGGGGCTGGGAGTGGGCTATGGACTCGTGTGGGGACACAGGGAGCTGCTGATTCTGCCAGGACTCCCAGGGGAACACATCTCAGGGGCTGCTCTGGAAGGAAAGATTGTGTTCCCCCCAATTCGTGTGTTGAAGTTCTAATCCTTAATGTGTTAGTATTTGGGGCTGGGCCTTTGGGAAGCCATTCGGTTTAGATGAGGTTATGAGATGGGACTCCAGGATGGAATTAGTGTCCTTGTAAGAAGAGAGGAGACAGGAGCCATTTCTCTCTGCCACGTGAGGACACAGCTCCAAGGAGGCCATCTGCAAGCCAGCAGGAGAGTCCTCACCAGACACGGACTCTGTCTGCACCTTCACCTTGGACTTCCCCACATCTAGAATGGTGAGAAACAAATGTTATTTAAGTCTCCCAGTCTACGGTGCTCTAGTATTCTGGCGCGGCAGCCAAAACTGATTCTGAATTGAAAAGAAGATGTGGAGTGAACAAGATTCTGAGGCTGAAGACCAAGCAGGGGCCCTGGGGAAGGGACTCTGTTATCCAGAGAAGGGCTCACGGAGGAAGGCGAAGCTGGAGAGGACCCTGCTGCTGAGCAAATGGGGAAACCAGGACCTTCCAGGAGGATCCACATGGAACCAGATGGGAGCTATGGTTTTTCTACACTTTTGACTCAGTTGAATCTAAAACAGGCAAAAATGTTAAGGCAAGTTTGGCTTCCAAAAACCATGTTATATGATGAAAACTTGGAAAATGAGTTGAAAATTTATGTAGGGGACATTGTAGAAAGATCATTCCTCAAAAAAAAAAAAAAAAAAAAAAAAAAGAAATCATATAGCCTACTGGAGAAGAGTCACCCTCATAACCAGAGGAGAATATTTTGTAGTGCTAGCATTTGAGTGCTAGCAGAGGTATTTTCTTTAGCAAAACTACTTCCCTTATGTCTTATGTATTTTTTGTTTATAATCGCTCAAAATAACACTTATTGAGCCCCATAATTATGCTAGGTATCTACTAAATGAAAAGTGACATAATAACAATATAATTTAATGAATTTGATAACAAAATATGTGCGATGTCATGGAGAAAAGAGAGAATGCTTTAGCCTACCCAAGTTAGGAATAGGGAGCATAGAGAAAGAAAAAACATCAGAGAGGTAGATTATGAAAGATGAGTAAGCATTCTCCAATTAGACAAGAAGGAGAAAGTATTACAGGTATTCACAACAGCATAGGCCAAGATTAAAAGCACAGGAAGTTCCAAAAATAGCAGATGTGAATACATTGAGTACAATGGCAAAAAATACCAATGGAAAGATGATTGTACCACGTTAGGCAGAGCTTTGCATACCATAATAACGAGTTTTCTCTTTATTCATTGGGCAATGGGGGACTGTCAGGAGCTTATTTATAGATGAATAATGATAAGATCTTTATTTCAATAAGCTGTGGAGTGGACTAGGTTGATACTGCAGGCAAAAAGACCAGGTCATTGCTGTTATTTGATTGAATAGCACCCAAACCATAAACAAAGCAGGAAGAAAAAGGTAGACTATATATCTGGAGGAAAAGATAAGGCTGAGATAACGAGACTATGTGAGTAGTAATTGTTAACTTCTTAGAGAATATTAAGAAAAGTTTAAATGAAAGGGGATTCTAAAGTCTCTAAAAGGAATAGGGAGACAAATACATTATTAATTGAGATGAAAGGTAGAAGAGATGATTGAGTGGAATAAAATAATGGCTACAATTTGTAACCTATATGTTTATGGTATTTCTGAAAGGATTTTGGATACTCTGATAAAGCAATCCACAGTAAGGGGTCACACATTTACTGTTTTACTTATTTTCTGGCACACAATTTGGGCTGATAGAGAGTCTGGCTGATGGGTGGGGAAAGAGATTGAGCCTTGAATGAATGTTACCAACAGGAAAGTTGAAAGCCTTAAAGACATACTTTACCATCATCATAATTCTCACACAAAAAACTTTACACACATTTTTTAGTGCCGATATTATAATAAGAGAAAACTGGAAACTACCCAAATGATCTTCAACTGGTGAATGAATAAACAGTGATGCATCCATATAATGAATCCTAGTCAGCAATAAAAAGAAATGAAATCCTGATATGCAACAACATGGATGATTCTCAAATGCTTTATGTGAAGTGAAACAAGCCAAATTCAGAAGACTAAATATTATATGGTTCCACTTAAATGAAACCGTTTTTGGAAAAGACAAAACTGTAGACATAAAAACAATGCAACAGTTGCCAGGAGTGGGACTGAAAAGGAAAGCTGACTACAAATAGTCAGTGTGAGGGAATTTTGGGCAGTGATGGAACTGTTCTTTCATTGTGCTAGTTACGTAACTTTATGCATTTTTCAAAATTCATAGAATTTTACTGTATGTAAATTATGTCTCCATAAAACATGTGCAAAATAAAGTCGTAGATTAAAAATAATTATTATGCCTTTATCCAAAAGCATCTGTTATAAATTTGAAAAATTTTATTTCATAGAAAAAAGGTTTCCCATGTTATTAAAAAAAACATTTTATTAATGCAAGTTTGAAGCCTTCTCTGTGTGACGATTATAATATAACTCATTTAATGATATCTGCAGACTTCCACATTAACAGTATTGTGAATCTCTGAACTTTAAGGTTTACTAATAGCACTTCCTGGAGACATAACAGTTGAGTGTTCACACTGTGTCCATGAAGATCACAAATATAAAGACGCTTTCAAAAGACTATGGAGGGTGATTACCATTTTGAGGTTGCAGAAACCAAACTCAATTTTTTAATTTTAATTTTGAAGTAACTTCAGGCATAAAAAGTTACAAAAATAGTACAAAGATGTGTGTATGACTGAGTTTACCCAACTGTTTATGACTTTCATGACTACAATCATAATAATGAGGAAACTTATATTGATAAAATACTATTATCAAATCTAACAACCTCATTATAATTCTGCCAACTGATAACTAGTATCTCCTTTCTTTTCCAAAATAACCTATGAAGACATATATTTAGTTGTCATATCTTCTTAGTCTACCTTAATCTGGACCTGTTCTTCATTTTTTTCTTTGTCATTCTTGACCTTGATATATTTAAAGAGAACTGACCAATTATTTCGTAGACTCTCCTTCACTTTGGATATGTCTACTACAACCTTATTACAGAACTGTTTATACATATATATATATATCTATACATACACACATATACACATATATATATACATATATACACACATATATATATATATATACGTTTATATATATGTGTGTATATGTGTTTATATATGTATATATATAAATGTATATATATATGTGTATATATGTATATATTTGTAAAAAAAATCACGGAAGTGATGTGTGTCGTTCTCAGTGTATCGTATTAGCAGATACATGATGTCAATTTATTCATCACTGGTAGGTCTTCTGTGGTTCTCCACTATAAAGTCACAATTTTCCCATTTTTCTTATGGGGAGATACTTTGAGAGTATGTAAATATTCTGTTGTTTTTTAAATTTTTTATTGGGGAATGTTGGGGAACAGTGTTTTTTTTCAGGGCCCATCAGCTCCAAGTTATTGTCCTTCAATCTAGTTGTGGAGGGCACAACTCAGCTCCAAGTTCAGTGGCCATTTTCAATCTTTATTTGCAAGGGGCGCAGCCCACCATCCCATGTGGGAATTGAATCGACAACCTTGTTGTTGTTGAGAGCTCGCGTTCCAACCATCTGGGCCATCCGGTCACCTGACATTCTGTTTCTTGTGAGTAATTTTAGCATCCATTGATGATACTTGCCTGAAACAATCCTTTTGTGGTATTCCTATTTCTATCATACTTTCTACATTAATTACTTTGGATTAAACTATATAAAGAACTTTCTCTTCGCTCTCCATTTAGTTATCCTTCTATTTATTCAATTATTTACTATATCAGTATTTATAGAGTCTTATTTTATTGTATGGATAAAAACTATTACTCACGTTATTTATAGGTTGGTGCAAAATAAATTGCAGTTTAAAAGGTTAAACATAATTGCAAAAACCCCAATTACTTTTGCATTATCATATAAATAATGTTGCTCATATTGCCACAAATTTGGCCTTTAATAATTCCTCTTAGTTGGCTCCTGCGTCTTTTTTTCTTCCGCTTTATCTTTATTTTTTATTAAAGTATAATTGGCATACTATATTATATTAGTTTCAGGTGTACAATACAGGGAATCGACATGTATATATCTTACGATGTGAACATCACACTTAGTCTAGTAACCACCTGTCACTGTGCATTTATTCCACTATTATTGACTATGTTCCCCTTCACCTTTTCCATCCATCCGCTACCCCCTTCTCTTGTGCCAGTCATCAGTTTATTCTCTGTTTCCTTTTTCTTTTCTTTGATATTTAAAGAAAATGGATGTATTTATTACCTTGATTATGGACATTTTAAAACATACACAAAACAGAGAGAATAATTGAATGAACTGTTTTTTAAGGTTTCTTAGGTTAATTCTTTTCTCCTCCCTTCTCTCTCTTACTATTGTTATGTAATTTATTGTAATATATTTAGGTTCATTAGTTTCAGCTTGTTTTCCATGTTGGGTTCCTTGTATCCATGTTAATTTTAATAATGTATTTTTGAGTATATCAAGTATTGATGCTTCTAAAGGTCAGAAATGAACTAAAGATACATTCAAATAAATGTTACCCCACCCCTCCTACCCTATTCCAATTCTCTCTTCCTTTCCATGCCACTTTCACATATTTCCTATAATATAAGGCCTATGTCATTAATGTTTGTTTCACATCTTTTGTGTTTCTTCTTCCTCAAATGAACAAACCCATTTGTATTTTCTCACTTTCCTTCTTTATTACATGAATGATAGCATACTAATTTGTATAGATAATGATTTTAACTTCACAATATATCCTGGAAGTTTTGTTGTTGTCGTTTTTTGTTTGTTTTGGTTTTTTAACAAAACTAATAATATATCCTGGAAATTGCTACATAACAGTTTTAGAGGTCTTTCTCACTCTTTTTACAGGTACATTATACTCTGTTGTGTCAGTGCAGCATAGTTCATTTAACCAGTGTCTTCTGTATAGCCATTTAGGCTGATTCCTATAATTTTCAGTTCCAAGCAATGCTGAATAACCTTGTGCATATGTATCTTTATATTATTGGAGGTGTATCTTCAAGGGAAAGTAATATATGTGGGACTATTGAGTAAAAAGGTAAATGGATTTATGGTTTTGTTAGATATTGCCAAATTTCCCCCTAATAGAGTCACATTCATTTCCATCCCCACCATCAATACATGAGAGTGATGGCTGCTTTACAGTCTTGCCAACAGAATCAAGTCATTCTTGAAAAGTTTTACCAATTGGCAAAGTGATAAATTATATCTGTATAATTTTAGTATTTTTCTAATTATGTCTGAAGTTAGATGTCATTTTATGTTTTAGTTTGTTTTGTTTTGTTTTTGTTGTTTTTTAAAACAACTTTATGGAAGTATAATGGAGATACAAAAATTGCAATATCTCCAAACCTTTCCTTGTGTCCCTTTGGAGTTTTTGTTTTGTTTTGTGTTTTGTGGTAAGAATACTTAGTATAAAATCTACCCTCTTAACAACTTTTTAAGTGCACATTACAGTTTTACTGACTATAGGAACTATGCTGTACAGCAGACCTCTCGAACTAATTCCTTCTGCATATCTGAAACTTTATACCAATTGCACAACAACTGCCCATTTCTCTCTCACCCTGACCCCTGGTAACCTATGTTTTATACTTTGCTTCTATGAGTTTGAATATTTTACGTACCTCATATAAGTGCAATTATGCAGTATTTGTCCTACGGTGACTAGTTTATTTCATTTGGCATAATCTCTTCCAGGCTCATTGCTACAACTCAACAGCAAAACAAATAAGCAAACAAAAAACAAATAAACAAAGTCTTGTACAGATATAGCTCAAAGAAAAAAGAAAAAAGATACACAAATGAACAACAGATACATGAAATGATGCTCAGCATTACTAATCTAGAGGGAAATACAAATCAAAACCACAAGGAGAACTGTCTCACACCAGTTAGGAAACAACAAAAGGTAAGTTTTGGCAAGGATCTGGAGAAATTGGAACCCTTTTTCTGTTTAATGGCTATTTTCATTGTGAATTACCTTTTATATCTTCTTCCTAATTTCTACTAATTCTTTCCTCTAATTTTAAGAGTTTATTATATATTAGGGATAGTAACCTTTTATTAATATGTCTTGAGAATGTTTTCTCCAAATCTGTCACATGTCTTTGATTATGATTTTTTACTTATGATTTTTTTCATGCATTAAAAATTTTTATAGTGAAATATATCAAGTTTTTTTTCCTTATTGCCTCCAATTTTACAAATATTGGACCACTAGAATATACCCTGTTGACCAGAAGTAAAGGTACTGTGCTTCACAGCTTCACCAAAACTATGAGTTAGAGTCAGAGCAGATACTCAAGGAAAAATATGCCGCATAGAGAACAGCAGCAAATATCAATTACAAAACAGTCCCACGCTGAGAAGCTCCAGCTCCTCTCTTCCTTTCTAACCCCATTTATTCTATTCCTGTGCTTATTCCATTTTTCACTACTAGTGAAGATTTCTAGACCAACCTCCCATTTGTGCCAAATGGCAGCACAGTATTGACACAGCTGTGCAGAGATTCATTGGTCCCTAAAGCAGACTTCAATGGGGAACAAAAACTACCCAGAATTTATGTGGATGCTTTTAGTACTTGAAGTGTTACAAAAACACACAGCCCATAAAACCAGCATCTTTGGTTCTTTCACACTACCTGTGATCTGAAAATGCTCTCATTTCTGAATCATCCAGGCTCCATTTTCATGTCCCTTGCACACTTTTATGATCTCAAAAATTGCCTGCAGAAGAGAAAATGGCACAACATCAATTTGATATCTGAAAGGTAAAAGAGATACCAGACTTGTAATGGCTAATGCATTCTGAAAAGTGAAATTTTGTCTGTGTGTGTGTGTGTGTGTGTGTGTGTGTGTGTCTGTGTGTGTGTGTGAATACCCTGATCTTTTAATATTTAGATTCCCTCATCTCTAAATAAGGCCATAAGCAAACAAACAAAACAAACAAAGAAAAAACAATGTGAAATGAGTGTGTAATAAAGCAAGGCAGATAAGAAGATATTTAATAGACAATTCAAAAGTTTCATCAACAATATGATCATTGCCGTAAATGGAAGTAGAAATAGATTGGCTTTTACCTTGCATCTTTTCACATCTCATAAAAAGGAAAATAAGCTGCAGTATATGAGATTTTAGTAAGAAATTTGGATAAGATGATATTTTTCTTTGTTCATATAATTTTTCATTTTGCTATCACTTAAATGACAAAATTCTTCAAAGTCCAATATACTTCATTCAGTCTAATGGAATTTTACATCATATTTATTCTTTTTTTTGTTGTTGTTGATAACATTCAGCATATGTCTCTACTTTGCATTCAAAAGGGAAGAGACAAATTAAGGAATGAAAATGAATTAGATTTTTTTCTCAATAAAGGAAAGCTAATAATTATTAAGTACCTAATCCATACCTGACTTGTGTGTATGTGTACGAGGTATGATAAAAAAAAATACAGTGAACGTTTAAATTAAAAAAAAAAATTATTACAGTAAAAGACACATTGCCATTAATCCTCATCAAAATACTCCCCCTCGCTTCAAAAACACTTATTCCATCATTCTTGCCACTTTCTGAAGCAGTTCTGGAAGTTCTCTTTTGTGAGTGTCTTTTGTTGTGCTGTGGTGGCTGCTTCAGTGTCCTGAATTGATTCAAAACATTTACCTTTCATGGTCATTTTGACTTTGGGGAAGAGCCAGAAGTTGCACGGTGCCAGATACAGTAAATAAGGTGGATGAGGACACACTGTAATGTTTTTAGTTGACAGAAATTGCCATATACCAGAAGTGATGTGTGACAAAGCACGTTGTCATGATGAAGGATGATTTACAGTGCACTTTAAAACACACATTCTCTCAACCATAGCTCATACCTGCCTGACTGTACCGAACAAATTGAACGTCACACACTGTTACTAAGGTGCGATGTGCCACTTCCCGTGTTGAAGATCCCTGCCTTTCCCTTGGATGGCACTCGGCAGCAGCCTTCCCTGTAGTTTTTGATCACACCTCATATGTTTGTGTTTGCTTGTTCTATAATTTTTGCAATAATCCCATGCAGTAAATATGTTTCTCTCCATTGCACAGATTACAGTACTCATGGGCATTAACATTAATTAATTTCCCCAAATAAGCAGCAAAACTAAGACCATAACCCAATTTCTCAGATTCCAAAGTGATTTGTCTAATTTGAAAGACTGGAGACAGTTTCTTTTTAAGTTTTATTTGTAATTATTTTGTCTTCAGAGATTAATAAATGATAGTGTCATCCAGTATATTTACATGAAGTAAATACCATTTTAAGGGAGGATAATGTAATCCCATACTGATTAATAACTACAAACAGCCCACTAAATGCTTAAAATAATTGAAGCCTCTTAATTGTGTCATGAGGATGAAATGACACACTTTCATCAGATACTTTTTGGTTTACTTTATACTTCACTATTCACTCCCTGTCAAATCTCCTTTATTAATTCCACCTCCTCTGTCTAATTCCTTAATGTTGGAGTGACTCAGAGTTTCATCTTTTCTGTCCTTTTCTTATCATTCATTTGGTGACTTCATCTAGTCTAATTACTTGAAATACCATCTAGATCACTGCTGTCCATTAGAACTTTCTTCAGTGGTGGAAATATTCTAAATCTTCACTCTCCAATATAGTGACCACTATCCACATGAGGCTACTAGGCTAGTGCATGTGCTGGTGCGTATTTTATTGGAGAGTGCAGATATATGTCATATATGATGAGTCCCAATTTATTACTCTACATCATAGATTTATCTGACTACTTGAGATTTCCAATTGCAGATATCAAATATACATCTTAAATGCTGCATGTCCAAAACTGAACTGATCTCCCCTGACGCCACTGGAAGTGATCCAAGGCTACCTAACCAGTAATCCGAGATCCAAACCTTGGAGTCATCCTTTATTCTTCCCTTTCTCTCTGACCACTATGTACCACGTTCTCTGATGTCACCAGGCGGTCAGGCATCGTCATCTCCCAAGAATACTACTGTGATGATCTCCAACTAGATCTCTTCTCTTCAGGCTGACAAAAACGTCTTTTAAAGGAGAAATCATATTGCACCTCTCAACTGCTTAAAACCATTCATAATACGATAGTTGCCTACAGGACAATATTCAGTTCCTAAACTGGCACACAAGGCCGTTCACCACCTGAGTCCTGTCTTAATCCCGGAACTGAGCTCCCTTTACACTGACCTCCAGTCTCTCCTAATGGCTGAAAGTTCCCAGAATTTACCAGACCTCCGTGCCCTTGCACAAGCTCTTCCCTATGTCTGAAGTCCTTCTTCTTTCATATGTTATCTATTTAAAATCAACACATTTTCAAGAGTCGGTAACAGCATCACCCATCAAGAATTCTCCACTGTCATTCTCTCACTGTACCCAGCTGCTATAGCAACTGTTACCCACTTGTTTTGTTTCATGTCTGCCTATCTCTACTAAAATGTAAATTTCTTTAGGCAAGGATTTATCTCCATGCTGTGCTGCTTTTAAATGATGGAAAACATTACGTATGTTAAATCACTCATTTCAGTTGTTTAAATAGAAAAACCTGGACACTATAAATTAGTGTCAAACAATAGAGAAAGTCTTCAGATGTAATACATCCACCAAAAGAATACAGCCACTAATATGATGACTGATGAAAATTATTCAACATGGAAAATATAAATAACATCAATTTTGGCATAAAATGGAAGACAGAATTCTATTTACACCTTGTTTAGCATTACATAGTATTTATATGAAAACAGTGTCTATTTGAAAAACTGAAAAATTAAAACATTTTCTATAATTGACTGGTGATATTTCAAACAAGTTCCTTCTTTTTTTCTATATGTCTGGGTTGTTATTTTATTCTATTTGCATGATAGAAAAAAAAAAAGAAAAAAATGCTGAAGAAAGCACCATAAAAAACTACTTCATGGAGGTGAAGCAGAGAGTGGATGGATTGTCAAATGCTATTTTGTCTGTAAAGACACATTTTTCCTTATATGGCAGTTCTGAAAGCATTTGTCAAGCCCCTAAAAGTCAGTTGAACCCAGGAAAATTACTTACTGCTCTCCAAAGTCACACATTCAATGGTAGATTGCCTTGTCAATATCCAGAATCCATAATGTCTTGGAGTCACCTCCCCACAACTGTACAAGGCCAAGAAAAGGGGAAAAAAAATCAGTTTTGAAATCTCTGGTATAAATTGTGTCCAATTCAGACCACCTGTGGGCATCTGTTTCATAGTGATAAGTTACTCCTTTAAAAATGTTCTTCCTTCCTTCGTTATTGTTCAAAGAGACTAGCTCAGGAAACATTTCTGAGGTGCTGAGCAGGAAGATATTGACTGACTCAGGTTGGCCCCAAGTCTGTGTCTCACGTTTCTGCTGCCACAGCCATCCCAGCTTTTGCCCAGACTACACGCAAAAACAGAGCTGGGAAAAGTGTATCTTTGGCAGCCATCCCACAGGGTGAAATCCAATACACTGTCTAGAGAGGACAGGAAGCCAAAATTAACTCTGACTTGTCATGCTCTCCAGTAACTCATTTAGAGACGTAAAGCTCTCTACTGTATCAAAAAATAGCATTTAGTCAACAAATATTTGTCAAGAACCTACTGTGTGCAAGGCCTTATGTTGAGCATTGATTATTCAATTTAGTTGAAATGAAAGAGCATGAGTCAATGACTGTTGAATATCATATAGATTGCCAAACTACTTCTGAAGATGCAGCAGAGAGCTCTTCCTGGAATGTCAGAGCTGAAATAATCTCATAGCTACTCTCTGCCCTAAGGTAAACCCATTCTGGGAAAATAATGATCTGACTCAGTGCTTTTCACTCAACCTGTCGTCTGAGGAACTCAGGGTTCCATCAGCAGGTGAGATTCTATCTAAGCCCAACTTTACTTTCACCTGACTTATATAACGGGCCTCGTTTCAACAGGTTTGTAACTTCACACACACACACATACACACCTGGATCTAGGTTATTTCCTAAAAATATCTTTCAAATATGCAGGGCCAGCTTTTTCCCCCAGATATATCTTCTACATTTAACATCATGGAACTAAATTGTACTGTGAAGATTTAGGTCTTCACAGTACAATTTAAATATATTTGTTCTTTTTATGCCTTCAGTAAATACTGTGTTTCCCCCAAAATAAGACTGGGTCTTATATTAATTTTTGCTCCAAAAGATGCATTAGGGAGTATTTTCTGGCGATGTCTTATTTTTTCGTGTACAATAATCTACATTTATTCAAATACAGTCATATCATCTTCTGGAACATCATCATAACATACTAAATGTGTCCGTATGGCTGACGATCTTAACTAGGGCTTATTTTTGGGGTAGGTCTTATTTTCACGGAAATACAGTATGAAGTCTTCCATTAGCCTCTATATCTCATGGCCAAATACTTACAAATTCCAGAATGGGTCTAATTTTCAGCTTTTTAGTACTCTCAGAGCTCATTTTCCTTTTGGTTCTCCCCATATTCATGATGGCAGAGTAAAACTCATCTGATGGAGTCAGAAAAAACAGGTTCTGATATGTTTTAATACTAACTTAATTTGTGGCATTTGTCAATTCAAAACTTTTATGGCTTCAGCTTTCCCACCTGCTAAGTAGAAGTGGAACAGAGCAAGACTCCTGATATTTCTTGAACTCAAACATTTGACTAGCTGTGAATACCAGAGAGGCTATGCACCTACCCCCAGACAGTAGGTGCTAAGGTCAATAATTTAGCCGTCTTCTAAACAGTATCAAATTCCCTTAATGAAATCCAGTACCTCTGTGCTCAGATAAGACATCAAAGTTGTTATTTCTGGAAGAGAAAGAGGCAAAGTTGGCATCAATTCCCATTTGGGAATATATGACTTATTGCACCTTCTTTTCTAAAAGCAGTTTGAGAAAGCTGTAAGACCACTGGAGAACTGGGAAAGCACATGGTACATTATAGTTACTCAAATAAATGTTTGTTCTTTGAGTGATGATCCCCAAAGAGGGACAAGCACAAGGGAGTGATGGCAAAAAGTGAAAAAAGCTTATGAGGAAGCTGACATAAGAGATAGCTGTTCATTGATGTATCCCAATGATTTAGAATGGGCCCTACTGAATTAATAAAAAAAGAAATATAAAGCTAAAGATTTTAAATGTAAAGTTCTAGAACTTTTCAATTTTGTTAAGGGTAGGCCCTATTCCTACTACTCACTTTCATGTCCCAGAACTAGAGACACAAAACTTCCAAATAAATAGACTTCTACAAAAATAATCTAATTATCTCGTCTATACAGTTTATAGTGACAGACTGTCTAGACAAGAGTCCCATTTTAGACTGCCAGACACCTAAACGAAACTGGACATTTAGAGGTTTGAAAGTAAGATACCAAATTGTCTCCTCAAAATAATACAATACCAACCAATACCACCAATACAGATAGATGTAGGAAATTATCACAGAGCAATGTTTTGGTATAAAAGATCAAGTTTTAATTGAGTACAGGGTACACCAAAATTTTCAGTTGCCGTAATAAAGAGACTTATTTCTAGTTTTAAAACACAAGGCAAGGTTTATATTCCTTGAAATAAGTTTAACCTCTGGCTAAGGTTGTCAAAGATAATTTATATGAAACTCCCCAGGGATGATGTAGGTCTATGGCATAAGAGGTTAGAGGTATTTTCATGTCTTGGCTTCATTGGAATGGCAAAAGTTCTAGTGTGGTTTGAAAGGTTAAAAGTGTGTATTTCTTTGGAACAATCATATCATGATATTTGTCTTTGTAAATATCAAACCGGGATCATTTTGAGGATGCTTTATATTTTCCTGGCCTCTTTATATTTTTCTGGCCTCTTACAAATCTGTCGTCAGGTAAACACAAATGATAGCAGGGCAGGCATTTGCTGACTGGTAATTACAGAACTGCTACCGGGATCAGAGAAGATCCCATGATGAAGTCAGAGAGCTTAATGTTTATGAGAGGTCAGCTACACATTGAAAAATGTCACTGCCAGCACAGTACGAAGAGCTGTATAAACCCGGAAATCGGAAACTAGACTTTTCATTAAAATCCTGGTTTGACCAAGAGGCATCTCAGGCAGCATTTTCTAAGAATGGCATTCCTTTTTCACAGCCTAAAATACTTTTTGTTTACTTCTCCGGTGGTGTTAAAATAGGTCTGTTGAAATGAATTTGAGGTCATGAAGTACTTGTACACTGTCCTCCGTGTATGGGATCCCTGAACTGTCATTATTGGGCCATGCTTTGGTAGGCATAGTCTCGTGTCATTGTCTCGTCCATGGCTTCATCATGTCCAGCAACCTTAGCACGATGGCCAAAGCTTGCGTTATCCTGGTGGCTACACAGGCCTTGCGGATTCTATTTACTCCCTTTCTACAGTTTAGCACAATATCTGCATGACAATGTGATAGGAAAAGACATAAGAATAAAAGGAGATTATAAAGGAAAAGACAGAAAAGAAAAAAGGTTTTATGTCTATACAGAATGCAATTATCATTGAGACTTGTGTGACCTTGTCCAAACAGCAGGCAAATGTCAGGCACTTACCAAAGTGCCAACTGGCCATAATCCACATTGGTCACATTTCAGTGGAGATGGGAAAGGAGAACTTGGAAGACCAACCTCAATCCCTCAAAAGCACAATGTTCTATAATTAGGATTATAAAAATAAGACATCCAGAGGCTATGGAGCTGCTCTTTGTTACCTGTGTCATTTTCTCCAGGATGACCATGATGTTAAGAAGAGCTTTGTAGAAACATGTAGAAACTCTCTGATACTCCCTTCCTTCTGCCCACGTTGGCTGGAAGGCATCATGGAACCACATATGCCCCCCACCTGCCCATACACCCTGTTACCCATCTGTCTGTACTGAGCTCAACAGAAATTCACATCCACCTACACGTATAAAACGCAGACAAGCTCTAGAAAAGTAATATTCAGTGTCTGGGCACTAGAGGCAGACTGCCTGGGTTTGAATCCCAGCTCTGCCACTTACTGGCCATGTAGCTTTGAATAAATTATTTAAACTTCTTTAAGCTTCAGTTTTCTCATCTATTCAACTTTCCTTTTAGGGTTCAGTACAGTACTTAGCAAGCAGTAAATTTCTAATGGTTAACTATTGCTGTCATTAATGAAAGATTCTCAGTATATGCAGAAATTATTTTCCCAAGTCTTTTAAAAGTAATTAAATCAAAGGTGAGAAGGGTTCAGATATAATTTGCTCCACTCACATTGTGAAAGTGAGACTGCATGTAATCTAGCTTTTCTTTTTCTTTTTAATTGTAGCTATTTAGAGGTATGATTTAAAAAAAAATAAGGAAAAGAAAATAGAGACTTTAGGGACAGGTGAAAAGCAATTTTCCCTGCACTAAGAAAAGGGAACGTCAAGTCAGAGCTGAGTTTGTGTTACTCGGCAATAACAATGCTTTCAGACTGTTTTGCGCAAATCATTTGAATTATCTAGAACACTGAACGTATTTGAAAGCCAACATATCTTCATATTCACTTTAAAGAGATGTTATGAGAACAAAATAAAGTATATGGCATTTATCAAAATGAACCATGCTTTGAAAGCTCACAGTAGAAATATTATGAAAGCCATTCACTGATGATTAGCCAAATCAAAGAAAAAACTAGGTAAGTGATTTCAGAAGGGAAGATACATAAACTGGCCAGGTCACTGAAGAGACCCTGTTGGCTCTCTGTCCCTTATCATTTGCAAGTCATTTTGCATTAGAAGACCTATTCTTTTGAGCCACATGGAAATATCACTTTAGCATTAACACTATTCAGATCTGAGCTCAGCGAGGTGTGCGACACTAATTGTCACAGTTGCAGGCTTTCAGTGTTTTTGTACAAAATGATTATTGCTTTGCTTGCTTTCATAATGGCATGTTTTTCATATTGCAATTTTAGAGTTTATTGAGTAAAATTGTACATAAAAACAAACCTCGTGCACTCATCTTTCATGAAAAACAGAACAAGTGAGAGCAACAAAGGACTCAAGATTTCTAAGGACCCCTGAGGTGGTAACAAGAGCATCTGCAGCAAATGGTTTTGCCTTTCAGTAAATGACTAGCTGGGCACAGTGCTTCTCACTCGGGAAATTTAATGAAGTTTTCCAGATTTCTCATCTACTCTCAGTGCTTACTTGTGGATATAGACAGGCCACAACGCTCTCTGACTGGAGGAATAGATGAAGATGAGAAGAATAACAATACCAAAAAATAAACCAGAAGGAATCAGTGAACAATTTGTGAATAGTTTTAGGTTGTTTCATTATAATACTTCAAACTACTGGTCAAGATTCACAATATTAGAACTCTGGTTTGTCTTTTAAAATTTAAAAAAATATATAATAGAAAATGAAATTCTATGCTGAGCCAAATCAGTGGGCTCAGCTCTATATATGCCAAATAGTATTTAGGTTTAGCTACATAAATAATAATGTTTTGTTAGGGAGCTGAGTATTTGCCAATCAATAAACTCAGTGACCCAACTAGCAACTCATTTCATAAACATGTTTTGAGCACATTATTCCCTTTTAATAACTGATTATGGTATATTTCTTGGATCTCTGCCATTTTTTTATTCTTCTCCTAAAAATCTTTGGTGAATAACAGTTAGTAAATTCCTTACTTTACTGCCCACAATGTGAAAAAGCAGTCCTTATTACAATTTGAGGCAGGCAGTATTTGTAGGTCGTTTATCAGCTGTTGAAGTTTCCTGTTGTTGGCTCTGGCAGATGTTCCGGCTCCTTGGTTCAGTCAGTACCATCCCAAATCCCAATCCTCACTGGATCAATATGATTCCTAAGAGATAGGACACGGGATCTGAACCAGCCAAATGTGCAGTCTTTACCACAGCTAGAGCTTCTGTTCTAAAGTTCACCTGCTCCCTATCCACCGAGGCTGAACAGTACAGAATTCAAAGAACCCTGAGATTTGAGTCACAGACACTCAATCAAGCAGCTCTCCTGATTCCTTGCCCTTGAGGCCTCACCTTTTGGCTTTGCTGACCATACTGTCACTATTGCAACTATTCAACTCTGCCATTGCAACATAACAGGAACCACAGACAATACATGAACAGATGCATAGAGCTGTGTTTCAATAAAACTTTATTTAAAAATCGGAGTGGGCAGGGTTTGGCCTGCAGGTGGTAGTATGTCAAACACTGGTTTGGCAGGAAGACACACAAATACAAGACAACACATTTATGGTACAAGGCAGGGATGCACAAGTCTCAATGAGAATATAAGGGAAAGGATACCTCACTTAACTTCTGACATTTGTTATTCATGCCAGTGGCTAGCACTTCCTACAAGGTGGCAAAAGAACAAGAAATTGAATGGGAGCAAAAAAAAAAAACTAAAAGTAATAGATGGATTTGATTAGAGTTTCTGTTTCCTGAGCTTCCTTTGCCTTACCAGGATCCTTGGTTTCAGAAAATTTAGCTGAAAATAAAAACACTCTTTTACTGTCCTATCATTTGATTCATGTGACAACCTATATTCTTCAGGGAGATTGAAGACAAATATCCTAAAAGATTCTATCTATTTGTCATAATTCCCAAAATTCAGTCCTGGTGCATCAAGACAACAAGATCCCAAGAACTAAGTGTAATAGAGCATTTTGACATATTGGAGACCTGAGTTTTGGCTACAGTAGGATCTAACTTAGGAAACAAAATATATTCAGGAAGAAATGTGGTAGTGCTACTACACAGCATAAAAACATTTTCGAAGATGCTTTCATGCAAAGCCTTTTATTTTTTAAGTGAGCATCTTTGGCTCATTAAAGTGAATATCTCAGAGAGACTAAGATTTGGAAAACAATTCACAATGGTAAATACAATTGCTGGATGCTTTTGGCTTTGCATAATTATACTGGAAAAACAGCTTATCCCAGGAGCTGTCAGAAGTGTGGGCATAGGAGACTTTTGTACAATGCTGTGTATATACGTCTCAGATGTTCCATCCTACTTTCAAGCAGCAAACCCTGAGTCTAAGGAGCGCAGAAACAACAGTCAAGACCATCTCAATTGTAATGAACACAATAAGTGGTATTTATTCCTTTTTATGTATTTTCCTGTACTCACCAGATAAAACTACAGCTTCTTCCAGAAAAACAGAACCAATGCCATGACTTAGAGATGGGCTGTCCGGTCTCAGGGCAAAACTTGACAGCTGCTTTTCTTCTTTCTCCATCTGTCTCCCAGAGGACTGGTCAACTGATTGCTAGTTAGAGTCTTTCATTGAACTAAAGCCAAGGGAAATGAAATAAAATTATGCCAGATAGGTCTCATTTTAGCTGCTTGCTAACCACTCTAATAGAAGCTGCTAATAGATAAGTCTAACTATTACATTGTTTTGTGCACCTGAAACTAAAAAAAAAAGACAGAAATTAGTGCCTCTTTGAATGTGCTTACTGCATCTGGACTTCAATGCCCACATTAGTTCAGTATCTCTGAGTAATAGAACAATAAACTGGACATAAAACTTCACCTCTGCAGAATTCTCAGGAGGTGGATGGGAGCTTTGAGGACCACTTGAATTTTCTTGGTAAACAGGTACCCTTAAGGTTAGTATAGTCCTTGCCTGTAATACCGTGCTACCTAACAAGGCTCAAAAATGCCCACTACAGGGGAGTAGACATTAATTACAACCTTCTAAGCAAACATAAGTAGACAACTAAATAAATAAAATCTCTATGTTTTTTCATGTTCCAATACCTCCTCACAAAGAGGTTAGCGTAGTTTGTTTGTTTGTTTGTTTTTTAAAAAAAGGTAGGGATTTAATAAGCCATTTCCTAGATGTAAAATGGTGTCTCTTACGTTGTTTTCTGCTGCTAACTTCCCTCATTCCCACCATCACTCTAGGAAAAATTATGAGGATCATTTCTGAAGTGGGTAAAATTAGTGGCCGTTGTGCCAACTTGTTTCTTTAAGGGTTAAAGTGATTTTTAAGGCATACCAGAGAGAATGTGGCACAGAGAAAATGAAATTGATTAGGGATGTAGAAATAATTTTGTAAAGAAGATAAATCAGAAAACCTATCAAATTTACCCAATTCTTTCTCCTGGAATTGTTTCCTTTCCTAAATATTATTATTCCTTAAGTTCACAATTTTGTACCCTCTGCTTCCTTCTGCTTTGCTTCCAACATCAAATCTAACAGATAACCTCTTTCTTGCTAACAGGGAAAAAACAAAAAAAACATTTAAATTGGGAACCAGAAATATATCAACTCTGTTGACAGAAATTCTCCTACTAAGTAAAGATGCCAGTAACTACTCATTGAATCTAAGCCCAGAAAACTGGTAGGAGTGATATTTTTTCCATGTTAATGCCGCAGAGTATCTTGACAGGTATTTAATTCCTTATGCTAAAACAATCCCTCATCCATGTCTTTGTAACACCAACACTGAAAATTAAATACCTGCTCCCAGCTCACTGCAGCTGTCCTCATATGCACCTCCACCGGAGGGGCCCTAGGCTTTATTCCCACAACTGGGAGACCCCAACTAGAAATCACATAAAACCATTCTCCACCTGAAGACAATTATCAGCCAGCAGAGGCACCAGAGAGAATAGTGGTCCCCAGACAGGGGCTCATTTTTTATTCACAGAGGACTAGGAATTCAACTTCAGCTCTACTGCTATTGGGAGGATTCAAGACACAAACAAAAGAAAACCAAAAATAGGATATAAGCATTGTCATGCAGGGCGGCCTGCGGGTTCTCTGCTCCCGCTCCCCACATAAGAAGGCAGAATGTGGCTAGGCCAAAAAGGAACACCCACGGAGCCATAGGTAGGGGAGTCATACCACTATAGTCTCACTGGAGGCTGGATTTACATGACGTGCGACCTGCTGTTTGCTTTTCTGCCAACCGACCGATGACTCTCCTCGACTCACCAACCAGCGCAGGCGTGGCAGTTATATCAGTGGCCAATTGGCTAACCGTCTACAGCTGATGGCCAACTAGCCACAACTGACGGCCATCTATTACTTGAGCCAGCACCTTTCCACGTGAGGCCGAGAGCCTGGAAACTGCTCTCTGGGGCTCTGTCCCCACAAGCATATACCCATATGAGACTCTAATTCACATTTTCATCTATCTGCTTGTAGAAAGGAGAAAGAAAGATGAGAAAGAGAGAACACTTTAAGCAAAAGAATGAGATTATAAATGATTCTAAGGTGTTTTGGGACAAAGGGAAACAGCACGTGCAATGAACTAGAGATCACAGAGAATTAGATGGCGTAGAACTTGAAAGAAATCCAGTTTAGCTGGGACTGAGAGGAAGAAGAAGGGCGTGACAAGGAATGAAATATGAAAGGAAGTGGACAGGTCCTCTATGTTAAGAAGTTGAAGTTGCCTTAATTCCAATGGGGTGTTAAGTGTTAAGCAGACAAGTGATATTATTGGGCCAATCTTTTTGGAAGTCTTATTCTGACTGCACAAGGGAGAGAATATCGAATAGAGACAAATCAGCAGGTGAGTGGAACCATTAACAGAAGATGAAGTCAAACCTTCTTTCCTTACTCTCTGATTCCTAGAGAAAAAGATTTGGATTTGATTAAGAAAAGTTATGCCAAGGAGGCACTCAATACTGGCCAAAAAAAGTGTGTCTTGTTTATGGTCTGAAATACCTAAAAGTTTCTCGTTCTGCAGCCGCTCAGACAAGAGGGAAATAGGAGGCGTTATCAGAACCTCACAGGATTTAAGGCATGTGACATAAGGGTGCAGGATAAGAGCCAAAGGATGGTTAGAAGAGGACAGAAGAAAGATCAGAAGTGGAAGAAATTCTTAAATTTCCATCTGAAGGCAATTCCATGAGAACTGAAAGGTTTTGATAAGAGAAATGTGAAGAAACGCCACCACCCATTCTATGGACCCTTGTTTACCCCAGTTTGGCTAACATTAAGACTTTCTTCCTGACAATGCATCGTGTCTGTTCTCGCTGCCAAATTTTGCCTGCTTAAATGAGGAACTATATGGTAATCTTTAAAGACATAGTGAGATTTGAATTAGTAGTGGGGAAAGAAGGACATGAGTATATTTTAAAGTAGTTCTGAGTTACATTTCATAGAACTAATGTGATTAACTAATGTATGGAGTCTGAGAGAAACAAGCAGTAACCAGGCCACCCACATTTCTGATGTATGCTGTGGGTTGGATATTAGTACCATTCAGTGAAAAATGGTACAATTTTGTGAGTCAAATTTGTGGAAAAAGATGATCATTTTTTTCCTTGATTATACTAAAATCCCAGGATCTGTGAGACAACAGAATCAAGGTATCCAACATGATATCTTGGGGGCAATTTGATATATGGGATGATGTCCAGATATGAAGATTCAGATGAAAGTATAAATTTAAGAACAGTCAGATATGTAAGTAGCTGTATTATAGATATGGGATTAAGGATTGCAAAACCATTGGAATAGCTCTGTTTACTCTGGGAAGTTGAGTAGAATGAGAAGAGGAGTGGAGAGAAAGAGAAGGGAGGGAAGTGCAGGGGAGGAAGACTACAGAAAAAACCCCGAGAAACGCTATCATTGGAGGCATTGGCTGAGGAAGAAACATGCTAAGGACAGAAGAAAGAGGCACCAGAAAGAAGTAGAAAGAAAGCTAGGTATCTTGGTATCCCAGAAGCCAGGGAGGCTGTTTGGGGAGAAACTAGTCAGAATTAAAGGATGATGCTAAGAGGTCAGATAAGGGCTGACTGTCTATTGAATTTATATAAAAAAAAAAAGAGGTCATTGACCCTGGTGAGAGAAATTTCAATCAACTTGTAGGAGCAGAAGTCGTATTGTAGGAGGCTGAAGAGTGAATGAGAGATAAGGAGGCAGCAAGTACCAGGGACTATTTCTCCAGGCGCTTGTAGGTTCTTGGATGTCCAGTACGTATACAAACACACACTGAATGATAAACAAAACCTTATGATAAGGTAATATTGTGTTTCAATTCTGGTTATTATATGTGTGTTATATAATTTATATTTGTAATAAATATAAAGCAGATGAAAAATCTCAAAAGATAGATTGCTTGATAAATGTCTGGTTAATCATAACCCTGGATAAATTCATTTCTAAAATAAGCAATCACATTTCCAAAGTTCCCAAAAGGCTATAGAAGTAGAGGGAAAAAAGGAAGGAGGAGGAGAACTGAAAAGGCTTACTTCCTCCTCCCTTTGGACAAATATTTGGCTCTCTTCCCCTCTCTGCATAGTTGAAGGCAGGGGATAAATGAGCTTATATCCCCTAAGTGTCCCATCCCAGTCTGGAATCTGGATGCATTAATACAAGTCTTAGGTCAGGGCCTGGGGTTTTTAACTCATTGGCAGTATATGCCGAGGGGTCTCCAGTTTGTTCTCAGATAACATGAAAAGGAGCAAGGGTCTATGGGTTTCTCCTCTAGTATCCTGTTTCCCTGAAAATAAGACCTAGCCAGACCATCAGCTCTAATGCATCTTTTGGAGCAAAAATTAATATAAGACCTGGTATTATGTCATATTATATTATATTTATTATTTTATATAAGACCTGGCCTTATATTATATTATATTATATTATATTATATTATATTATATTATATTATAAAGACCTGGTCTTATGTTAAAATAAGACCAGGTCTTATATTAATATTTGCTCCAAAAGACGCATTAGAGCTGATGGTCCGGCTAGGTCTTATTTTCAGGGAAAGACGGTAATTACTATGATTTCTGCCTTCTGGGGAGGAAGACCATGCTTTGAAAAAGCGTAAGATGAAATAGAGACACACCAACTTGGGAAGGTTCACAGAATACTCTATTTTAAAAAGCTCCCCTCTGATGATCTGCAACAGAATGGAAGACTATTTATCCTGTCATCATCCACATCCCTACCATCTTTATGGCTGCCCCGCTGTTATAATTGGCTGCCTACAATTCCCACTTATTATGTGAGTACAAAGAGAGACATTTATATTCAAACATACTGGACTGGAATCACATATAAATCTGGTTTGCTGTTGATGTGGATCTTTTCCTCCCCATCACGGGCTTGCATTTTGACCGCAAAAGGCTAAGCGTCTTGGGCATGAATGGGAGATTCAGTCAACCCGCACCAACTCCCCCCACCCCCACCCCCCACCGCCACTTTGTTTACACTGTGAATATCAGCAAGCATCTGGACCATTAGCTGCAACCTGCCCTTCTCCATCTTTCGCTGGTTGCTATGCAGGCACAGCCCCTGCCTGTTCTGAAACAATACTAATGAGTTGTATTTTCTTCATTTCTCTATAAAATGGATAAGATCCTGACACAAGGCAAACTGGAATATAGTCTGAAAGAATAAAGAAAGACACTGTTTTCTTTTTGTTATGTTTTGTTTTTCTCCCTAGTCTCCCCCATTGTACTATTCTCCTGTCCCTAGACATGACATCACTACAAAACTGTTCCTTCCATATTAGTAGAGTGTTCGAGTTTTTCACAATAAATAAGTGAAGAGGAAAGGCAGAGATTACACATCTACTGATATAAAATCTTAAGGCCAGAGAAGTTAAGGAAGTAGCCTAAAATCACAGAGCTGTAAGTGGTAGAATTAAAATGACAGCACAAGAAAAACAGAAGAAGCTCAGCTTCTCTTCCCCACGGCAAATTCCAGGATTTCAGGAAAGAAACACTGAGAGGATCTTTCCAGCGAAGACTTGTTAAGGGCTTTCCAATTAACAAAAAGGAAGGGAACACTTCCAGATATTTTTAGACTACAGACAAAAAATTCAAATTTATATTAATACTATTTAAATTAGCAAAATATAGAAGACCACAACTACTAACAGAGAAATTGTTAGGTAAATGTTTGTACATAGACAAGATAATAATTTACAGTCACTAAAATTAGGGATATAATTATTTAACAATATGAAGAATTATTTTAATCATATTAATTGATGCAGAAACATATGAAATGATGTTTTGGGTATAACTTCAAATATGTAGGAAATATAGATACCCAGAGGGAAGGGAATGCACCAAAATATTAACAGCAGTGAAAGCTGGATAAGAGTTTTATGAGCCACTTTGATCTTTCTACGCTTTTTGCATTATCTAAATTTTATGCAATAAAAGTAAAGTGCATGCTGTGGGTACCACTCAGGGTTGCTCTCTCCCATTTCCCTCTTAGGACTGAAGAACTGATCCTCTTTCCCAGGCTCCCAGCTAGTAGGAGACTAGATGGCCAACAGCTCTTAGCTGAGTGTTTCTCTGGGACTTGCCATGGCCTGAAGAAAGCTGCCTCACCCACATTTGCCTCCTTCTCAGGAGCAGCTGAAATTCAATGACTAACCTATTAGAGTGGATGAAGGTCTGGACCCTCACTGTGATTTAAGTTTGAAGGGCCATGTCAGCTCCAGAGCCCTTCATGAAATCAGCTGAGAACTTTTCATCATGGAGTCACATTTCAACTTCTTCCCCCCTCTGCACAATCCTTCTTTCTTCAATCCAACAGGAGTACTAACCCCAATAGCACAGCCTAATAAAATTTCTGCATGAAGATCTCCTTCTAAGCATCTGTTTTGTGGGAGAATCCAGTCTTCAACCATTCAATAGTTGGTGCCAGGAATAACTAAAAACAAAACGATGTACAAAATGGGATTTTACTGCTGATCAGCTGACAATAAAAACTTTATTACAGGTGGTAGATGGAACACTGACAGCTCCTAGCAGGCAGTAGTGGGCAGTTGTTAAAACTTCCACTAATAACAAATAAGAGGATAGTGGTAGAAGAGAATACACTGATGGGTGCAATATCTCAGGCTTTAAGAAATATGGATGATAATAATTATAAAGACTATGTAATTGAATGGCTATTGCTGGGAGGAATCAATTGCTTTGGGTGATAAACCTTGTTATCCACTTTATATGGAAAGATAAATTCCCTGCGATTAGAAAATATGCAGATTTATGGACAGTGGAAGAAAAATTTTGATGGTGGGACAAAGCCCTTGGAGACAGAAATGGGAAGATCATAAACATGGAGGCCTGAGAAACAGACATATAGGTGGACCTATGAGAGTTGATATGAAGACCTTTGATTACATGTTAACAACCACCAGAGAGCAGCTACCTCAGAAGAGGCATTAAACAACCAAGTAGACAGAAAAATTGGATTAGTTGACATCAGCCAGCCTCTGTACTGACCATCTAGTTTTGGCACAAAGTCAACTGAATCGAGTGGCCCTAGTGGCAAGGATGGAAATCATACATGGGTCCAACAGCATGAGTTCCCACTTACTAAGGCTGATCTGAATGTCCAACTTGCTGACAACAGAGACAAAATATGAGCCCCTCGTATGTCATCATCTCTCAAGAATACTATCCAGCTAATTGTTAGCAAATTGATCAGACTGGATTTTTCTTCACAGTGAAAGAGACAGCAATTCAACTTGATTGAAATCAGCATATATTCCAACTATGGGTTTGCCTTTCCTCCTGCAGGACCTAACCTAGCCTTACTCTCCAAGAGCTCACACAGTGTTTAATCCACTGACATGGGATCCCACATACTTTGCAGTGGTCACATGACCAGGCAATTCACCGGTGCTATCATTTTCTGTATCATCTGGAAGACGCTGACCTACTAGAGCAATGGAATGGTCTGATGAAGGCACACCTGCGGCAGCAGGTTGCATATAATACCCTGGGAAAATGGGGAATCATCCTCCATAATGTTGTACAGTACCTTAAATCAATGGCCTTTTAATGGTGCTGCCTCCCAATAGGTAGAACCACGGGTCCAAGAACTAAAAGGTGGAAGCAGGAGTGGCGCCACTTACCCTCACTCTCAGGGACCCACTTGAGGAATGTGTGCTTCCCTTCCCCTCAAGTCTGAGCTCTGAAAGTTTAGAACTTCTGGTTCCCAGGTAGGAATGCTTCCACCAGGGGACACAAGAAGCGTCCCACTAATCTTTAAGGTATGGATGCTTCCCATCTGCCTTATGCTTCTTGTAGAAAGAGATCAGTTGGCCAGGAAAGGAGTCACATCTTGGCAGGGGTAAGTGGTCTGATCATCAGGAAGAAGCAGGGCTGCTGTTAAACAGGAAAGACGTGAATGAACATGTTGGCACACACAAGATCTTCCTCTGTGTCTCTCAGGACTCTCTGGCACACTTTTGGTTGTAAAAGGACAAACGCACAGCCACATACTATGAAGAACATGGTGACCAGAGGCTCAGAGCCCTCAGAGACTAGGGTCTGAGTCATCCCAATAAGTGAGCCACCTAGACTAGCAAAGGTGCTAGCCAGAGGTCAGTGGGATCCAGAATAGTTAGAAGAGAGAGAGGTTAAGACGGAGCCTTGAGGCCACATAAAACAGCTAGAGCTAGAGCTCATCCCACTCACCTTCCTCTTGTAATTTTTCTAGGAAAAGCTCATGAGGGACCAGGAGGAGCTGTTCCCAGAGTATGTTATATGATGCTTGTGCATCTGAGCAGAGCAAATGGTGGGCCGTTGCAGATACTGTGGTGCCCAGATCAACCTTCAGGACTAAACCTCATTCTCCCACCTTCTGCAAGTGCTGGCAGCTGACATCTCTTAGCGGAGTTTCTCTCTGGGCATCACCCTGGGCTGAAGAAGGCTTGTGAGTTAGAGCCTTCTTATGCCAGGTCATGCCTCTGCCCTTACTCCCGGGAGCAGCTCATATCTCAACATTGGTCAGTGCAGGGGTATAACAGTCCAGCTTGTTTGCCTCCATGTGGGTCAACTCCACAGGGCCATCCCAGCCCAGATCTTCCCATCAGATCAGCAGAGGCCTTCACTGTAACATTACAGTTCAATTCCTCTCTGACCATTCTACTGTGTTTTCGTAGATGTGCTTCCCAAGAGCACTCTCAATAAACTTCCTTTGCAAAAATTCTCAATCTGAGTATTTTGCCCAGGGAATGCAACCAGTAACATGGAATATTATTTTAGAAAATGATAATTCTTAGAAAAAAAGGTATATTGCTGTATCTATGTCCCTTTTTATGCAAAACATCCTCACCCAGGGTACTTCAAGCCCCAGGCTACTTCAGAGTAGAATATTGAGCAAGAGGTTGAGGAAGAAAGCTGGATTAAAGTGAATGAGTCTCCTGAGTCAGATGCAAACAGACAAGAGAATTACCTTCAGATTTGAAATCAGGGAAGATCATAGTCACAGTAGGAAAAATGAAGATAATCTGTGAAATACGCATGACAGTGGCACTTAATTAAAGAATTACTTTGTTCATGCTGAGCAGGACTTTATTGGACAAAAACTTTTTGACTCCGTAAGGCTCTGTCAAGCTAAGAAGGGCCAGGGAGGGGAGATGGTAGGAACAAGCTCATTAGTGGATCAGGTGGGTAGGCAGATAGCTGAGTAAGCAAGGACTAAGTAAACAGAGGTCTTTTCTTTGAATTCCTACCTTATGTTTCTTTAGGACAACTTGCATTTTGTAGATCTGCAAAATTTATTTCTGTCTTTAGTAAATTTTAAATATATTTTTTTTCAGATTCCAAATAAATTATAATAGTGTTTCATGTACACTATGTACTGGCCAGTTTTCACTTTTTCAGATTTACTGAGATAGTCAGAGCTGGTACTTAGCAAAGTGAAATTGTTTGTGTCTGGTATCCCCAGTCTCTCTCTTGCATGTTCTTCTCCCCTGCTCCCAAAATTAGCTACCCCAAATCCTCCTGCAGTCTCTTTAGTCTCTTCCCCTACTCAAATCTTCCTCTTAAATCAATGCTAATGCTGGTCTTTATTAAAGTATGATTATTTCCCGTATTTTAATTTGATTTGTGGACTAAAAATTTAAGGTGAGAGCTTGATGTTTTAGAGTATTTTAAGGGAAACATTTTCTCGTTTTTACTCGAGTTCGGGTAAGTCAGTCCAAAGATGCACCGAGGGCGGTGTGAGGATGGAGTGAGAAAAAGCACTGGCTGATTTCTTTTCATATCCAGCTCTGAAGCCTTGGGCAGGGCACTTCACCTCTCTAGCTTCATCTATGAACCAAATGAGTAGAACTGGACGGTTACTAAGTTTCCTCCCTCTAAGATACTATGAGTGTCATGTTATTAAGTCATTAAAAAGTTTTGCTAGAAAGCTTGCTAGGTTTGTGCATATCCAATCCTTAATGATTGTCTTTTGAGGGGAATTGATCATTGTAAAGAAAATGAATTAACATGGCACATGGGATATGGAACATTTAAGCTAAAGATGAGGCTGGTAACATTTTGATAAAATCAATAGATACCTACAAATTAAAAGGCACAAGCTTGATGACAAATAGCATGGGTTTCTATTGACCTAATTTCACAAAGACCCAGGTGGTGTATAGCACCCATGTTTTCATAAAGGTCAAACAACTCTAGGCACCAGCTATACCTCCAATACTTGGGGTCAGAGCACAAGAATCCTCCTCCCTTTAGCCTTCCACAAAAAGAAGACTCCCAAATTCATAGGCGTTGGATTTACACTATTTCCAGCCTCCTTCCTTCATCCTACCTTCCCAGTGGAGCACATTGCCCTGAAGTTCAATGACAAACGGGTTAGTCATTAAAGGATAAGGCAAGGGAAGATGCTGTGGATAAGTGAAGAAATGTTGGCTTCAGGAATCCAAAAACCAAGTCTCTCGGACAACTCAAGAAAATTGTGGTTCAGACTTTCAGCCAAGCTTTAGGTAAAAATAAGCCCAAGAGCCATGAGAAATTTTTAGCCATTTCTGACTAAAAATTGACAAAACACGAGCCATCTGCTCTTCAGTATACCCACATTAGAATTACTGGCCAGTTTTTACTTTTTCAGGAGATTTACTGAGATAGTCAGAGCTGGTACTTAGCAAAGTGAAATTGCTTGTGTCTGGTATCCCCAGTCTCTCTCTTGCATGTCCTTCTCCCCTGCTCCCAAAATTAGCTACCCCAAATCCTCCTGCAGTCTCTTTAGTCTCTTCTCCTACTCAAATCTTCCTCTTAAATCAATTCACTCGAAATTCTCAATATTTAATATGTTTATATGTCTGAGAACTCAAAGGTTTATGCACATTTTAACATGGATCAAAGGGCTGAAAATAGATGAGACCCCATTAAGTAGAACAGAATATGAACAGACCATTTTTCAGGGTTGTGAGATCCCTGAAATTATGTCACATAGACAGTCACCAACTAAATTTATAGACCTTATTTTGATCACTGCTTCTTTCAAACATAATGGAAATTCTGTTTTTGTTTGTTGATTTGTTTTTTAATTAGAGATGTTTTTAGAATCTAGGAAATTTCACAAATAAGAATGAATCCCCATTTGCTGTTTACAAAACACAATGAAAGTGATGGTCTCTGTAGACATATACCGGAGTTGTAGGTCACAGAAATGGAGAGGAAAACACAACAAATTGATCTGTTGGATAAAGTAATAAAATACTAGTAGAGAAGCTATCATTTGGACATGAAATTTAACAGATGCATAGAAAGAACTGAAAACTAAGCTATGAAATGATGTAACAGAATATTCCAACTGCCTGAGACTACTCACAATTTTAAGCTGACTTTAAACATATAGAAGAAAAAAATAGAAAAAAATATTCCCTTGAATAAGCATTAATAAATGGGCTCTTTAGGGAAAATCTCAGAGCAGAAGAGCTGCAACAGTTTAAATTCCCTAATAATACCAGGAGCAATGACAAAGAGTGTAAGACTTCAAATTTATTACAAGTGTTTCCTCGTACTCACATTGAACCTTCTGAGAGGGAATAGCACTCAGTAGGAAAACGACCTTTTTTTCATCTATCCATTGCATAGCCAAAATAGTCATTGCTTGTGGGTAGGCAAATCATATGGCTTCTAGAGCCAAACATCAGATCAGACAGAAAATTTGGACAGACCCTACCGAATATTACCAGGCTCAGCCATCGTGCCCAGTACCTTTGATGATCAGCAAAGTTCTACAAAAACAAATGCTTGGCAGCAAGTTGACCAACAGAGTCTTTGACAGATTCACCTCCAAGGTGTAATCTTCTCAGTTACTTGTAAAATCTCTTAGGAAAGCCATAAAACACATTATTACATACTAATAGAAGGTGATATGGTAGATTAACTTTCTAAAATATAAATTTGTTTAACTATAGGAGGAGATTTTGCTGGAAATCAAATTAAGGTAATCATTATTATTTTTTGAATATCTGAAGATACACATTCATCAGTGTTATGCAAATTGTGTTCTACTAAACAGATAATCTATAGAGGAAAACGTAGTTTCCCTGGTCAAATAAGTCTGGGATATAGTCCCCTCTGGGATATTCACCACCCTTATTAGAATATGAATTAGCTCTAGGGATGATTTTTGCTTTTATAAAAAGTTTAAATAATTCAATTTTTTCAACTCAGATATTTGCAAACAAATTTGTCCCACCAAGTTGTTATATATAACCTGGAGATATTTTCAGAACGTGTTCTTTGGTGAACTTGGCAATACAGCATCATTAATGGTAAAATAATATTTTTCCTCAGATAACTATGTCCACTTCATTCGGTCAAAATTTTTTATTTTTCAAGTTAAAATGTTAACCTTTAATTTCCAAGATTTTCATAATTTGAATAAAGAATTATGGTCATAGATTCAAGTTGGAGGCTTCCATGCTAACCCAAAGCTAGAGACTCTTGGGAGAACCGAAGGCCTCAGCACCAGCCCTGCTCTAGACTGATGTACCTGAGTGATGACAACTTCTGGATCCCATTTCCTTAGGCAGAAAACAAAAGGACAGCACCATCCTACCAGGCTAAATAAACCAATTCGGAATAATTTGTGAAAGAATAGAAGCCACTTAAAATGGCTGAAACTCCTCTAGGGACTTGTTGTTAGCAACAGAATTACCACAGTAATTTCTTTCCTCAGACTTCCTCTTTCCTCATTATACTGTAGCTATACACAAATGAATTTGAGAAACAAAGAGAAAAAGAATAAAATTTAGCTCAATGATCAATTAATTTTCAAGTACTTCGTAATCTATGATTAATTCAATGGTTGAATGAATTTATTTGTTCTACACCTTTTTGAGCAAATTCTAGTAATTTATTTTTTCTGATTAAAAATTTCAGCTAGCTACTCACTAAATAATAACTAATAAAATTTATTTTTTATAAAATTAAAATAATAATACTCCCTAAAACTTATTTAAAACTGAAGCCCCACAGATATTCATCTTCATATCTACCTTCTGTGCTTAACTTTTCTCCAGGGTACTTTTTACCATCCCAAAATTATATACCTACTTTACTAATACATTTGCTTATGTTCGTGTCTCTCCCAACTATAATATAAGCTTCGTTGGAGTTAAGAACAGACTTACATATTCATGCTTTCTACTTAATCTTAACATCATTTTGTCGGGTGTCCCAAAATGCTGGTATTTTAAGGATTGCTTTAATTATATATCTTAAGATTTGGAATCTTTGAAATTTGTATTATACATAGCAGATACTCAATGTGTGTGTGTGTGTGTGTGTGTGTGTGTGTGTGTGTGTATTTGTATAACGAATAAACTTGAATTATATGAAAAATCAGAGAGAAACCTTTTGTGAAGGCATAGCATGGTGCTCACCCACTCAGATATAGAAAGCCTATTAGTACATTTCCTGGCCTATACCTGTTCATCTCACATAGCATTTGGTAAAGAGGAGTTGCTCAATATATGCTGGTTTCCTTTGTATCAGTCAAAGGAACAGAATTGGCCTCAAGAAGTTCCTATTTCTTAAACATAGATTTTATATTTATATGTTAATTGTAGGACTTAAGAGGGAATAAATATATATGTTTTTAAAAAGACTGTTTATATGACTAGTCAAATTTTATTTTGACCTGAAATAAGTCTCTTATAGAGCCTCATAAATACATGCATAAATTAATCACTGAACCAATCAAATCAGGTCAAGTTCCATTACCTGGTTATTTTACTTAAGAAAATCGGAAGTCAATGAGGTGATTAAATCTTATAGTGAATTCAAAAGGGTATCCACATATATTTACTGGGAATTTGCTTCCAATTATTATTATGCCATTTTGTATGTGAACTCAAGCTAAATTTTTCTATTTATTAAAAGTCAAATTACTGTTCTAATTTGATTTGAAGTAAATAACGCAAGGCATATGTAAAATTAATGTATTTCTAAACACTCTGAACTGAAACACACAGAGGTCTGAATGATGCTGATCTGCACATCAGACAGGCCTTGACGCAGACATTTCTTTATCAAGACTCTCGATTCGATCAGTTTTTCAGATGTGGTCAGATTCTACGTAGTTGATTCACACTAACCAAACTCAGACACCAATTCTGATAATTGGGGAAGATATATGCACTTTGGATAAGACTGAACTATTCCAAAATGAAATGAGTCCAAACCAAAAACATTCATGGTCTTCAGTGATAGCACATTTCTTCGAGGTTCAAGCCACTGGTTCTTTCAGCATCCATATGCATGTTTTACATTTATTGCTGATTAGGCTGAGAAACATCATGCTTTCTAATGGGAACTAAGAGGCATCTCTCTGGTACACAATAACAAAATATTTCATAAAGTGGTCCACTCCCAATTTACTCATTCATTCATTGATTGAACATTACTTATCTGCTATATGGCAGAATTTGTGCCAGGCACTGAAGAAACAGAAGTAAAACATAATCCCTGCTTTAAGAAGGTCACAGTCAGTGGCAGGGTGGGGAGTTGGGTGGGGGAAGGCAGACATATAAAAAGATAAGTTACAATAAGGTGTGACAAATGTTTTGACAGGGTGCTACAGAAGCGAACTGTAGCTGTGTAGTCTAAACAAGTTCCACTTGTTTCAATTTAAGAGTATTTTGGGCAGAGAGTGAGAAACAAGGGTGAAACTAAACACAAGCTTTACCTTGTACTATTGAAAGGCAGTTTTTGAGGCAAAGAGAACTATTACCCACACATTTTAAATTCAGCTCCAGGAATCATTCTTCCCCTTGGCAAAAAATAACCCAAAGATAAAAGTGGACCAACCTTAAAGCAGACACGCTTATGTTCAGTGTTCTAGGTGTTTGTAACCCAATTGGAAGTCATCATCATCTCTGATACCTCCCACCTTGAACCAGAATTCATACTTTCATGATGAGAGCAAAATTACTTTGTGGAATCAGGCTAATGAATTTTCCAGTCCATCTGTCTTTGACACAAAGGTCTGGTGACACTCTCTGACTACAATGCTATCCAAATACTCCATGATTTTCCTTAAATGCTATATGGCATCTAGAAAGATGTGAGGGAAAGAGAATAAAAAGTGATTGTTAGTAAAAGGCCAAGACTTGTGAGTGACACATGGCAGCAGATTTTAAGTGACCATGAGACCAAAGCTCACAATTTGCTCAGACAAAGCCAGCAACCAAGTGCTAGGAGGACACCAAAGGCAAGGTGTGATGAAATGGTAAAACACATTTCATATTTGAGAATAGATTTGGGTTGAAAACTAAACTTCTGCATATCTTTCTGACCCAGACATAAGCAAATAGTTTCATTTGAAAAGGTGTGGTTCTACACCAAGTTTCTCACCGGGGTCAGCATTTTGAAATTGTTCTCCAAAGAGAACAAGAATGATGTATTACAGAACACAAACACTTTAAAATTCTTATTGGATATAACCTTTTTTTCTTCTTGAGTGTAGCTGGGAAATATGTATCATTATTGTTCGATAACTAAAAAGAACAGAGCAGCAATAATTCTTTTGAATTTCAGAGTTTCAAAGTAACATTTCTCCTTACTATCATTAGATATACTTACTTACTCATCAGCAGACTGTGTCCTCCTTCTAAAATATTACCTTTGTAAGCACAAGAGTTCCCAAAGGAGATTATCAATGGTTATTGACTTCAAACCACTGACACAGCACATGACATTCATCAGTTAAGAAGTAAAGGTTGAGAGACTGGCATGAGGCCAATTTCTCTTCAAAACTTATATTTGTACCCTTTGCTGTCAATTCACTTACATTTACCCCAAGAGATTGACTAGCACTCTTTCTCATAAATTCTCAATAATAATTGGGAGTATAAATTATTTCCCAATTTCTGTCATTTTAAGAATTCTTGATGGTGCTGAATTTCAAGAAAAAGTTATGTATTTTTTTGCAAAAGATGGAAAAGTAGTGTTTCTAGTTATTTAAACTTAGCACATTAGTCAAGTTTAAATAACCCTTATATTCTTTGAAGGACAGAAACACTAAGTAAATGGGAAAATATTAATTATGCAATGTTGCATTAAAAATGGAAATTGTTTTAGTTTATCTTCAGAAGGCTAATTTTAAAATTATTTTAATGAATTCTAGGAGGATAAAAGCACAGCATTTTCTCTGCAGCTGTATTAACTCTTCCTAGATATCTGGATTCCATGAAAGCTATTCATCTACATAGCCATATTTGCCTGAAAGTTAGACATTTTGGGCAAAAAAGAAATAAAGATTACTGTATGTAATTAAAAAAAATTCTTCATTTATTCAAGAGACTCCTTTTTTCTTTTCAAAATAACCATCTCTTTGATAAGCTAGGTTTACGAATACAGCTGTTCTCCAAAATGAAATGTTTGATGGAGACAGTCGTCTGAAAACTTCAGAACACAAGACCATCAGTTCCTTGAGGGCAGCAATTTTGTCTTGATTGCCTTTTATTCCATAATCTAGTGTAGTTCCTGGCATGCAGTTGGATGCTCATTAAATATTTGCCAATTACATGAGTCAAAATCATGTTCTTTCTTCATTATTTTAAGCATAATTAATAATAATAGCCAACAGTTACTGAGTGCTTCTTGTTATGTGCCAGGCACTGTGACCACTTAACATATATTAACTCTTTTAAACCTCACAACAATCCTATGAGATCTGGACCATTGTTATTCCCATTTTACGGATGGGGAAACTGAAGCACAGAGAGGAAGATAACTTGCCCAAGATACAAAGCTATTATAGGGTATAACTAGGATTCCAACTAGGCAAAATTGCCCCAGTCTTTTCACATGATCATGACATTATACTCTCTGACCTTTCTGAATTCATAAGATATCAAAAACTGATACAAACTCCAAATATTTTCATTGAAAAGATTTCATGTAGGTCTAGTTTGTTCTTATGATCTTAAAATAATTAAAAAAAAAGACATTATATATCCTGGAGCTAGATTAAAATAAATAAAATACTAAATCACTCAAGAATAGTATTTTAAAGTTTAAATAGTTTTAAAAATATATTTAGTACATTTATTGTCATTTTGTTTTGTTCTAAAAACAATCAAGTTATTTTGCTTAGCTAGATTATTTTAAAATACCATTTTCTGAAGGCAAACAAAAGCAGAATGCGTTACAGGACTGAGGGAATAAGATGCATTGAAATGTCTATATAAGAGCTAAGGAACGTAAGAGGTTTTGACTTGAATTACATGGGTTTGGTCCACTAATTCACTTAATATATATATTAAGATAAATAAAAAACTAATATTAAGATAAATAAAGGATAAAAAGTACAGTGGAGAACATGGTTCCTTCTGCTTGCAGAGGTCATGACAGACAGTAATGTGAGGTCCCTGAAGTTATGTGGGTGGATGAGATTTTAGTTCCCACCCTTACTCCATTCAGGCTTCCGTTCCTACTGATTGATTTTCATGCGGTGAAGGCTGCCTGCCAGAAGGTGGCTTTTGATGCACTGGAGCCTGGAAGAAAGATGAGGAATACAAGAGACTGAGCCATACTGACCCCAACCAGCCCCAAGGAAAGCACTTGAGCCAAATGTGAACAGGGGCTTTCTCTCCATTTCTGGGATGGATGCACTGAGCACTTTTCTGAGGACCCCTGGATTTACAGATTTTGAGGATCATGTACTGGGATTCAGGGCAGGAGCCTTAAAAAAGGAGAAGAAATAGAAAACGCTGTGGATGAGAGTAGCGATTAATGTTTATGGAGCACTGAACACAAGTCAGGCATTCTCCAACTACTCCAAAAGCATCATCTCACTTAATCTGAAAACAATCCCAATTTCCCAGATAACCAGCTGAAGCTTAGAGAAGCAACTTGTCCAAGGTCACATCTAAATGGTGTCACCAGGGTTCGAATCCAGGTAGTTTAGTTCCAGAGCCCACTCTCCTAAAAAGAAAAATCTGGTAGAAGAATGGATTCATGGTGGACATGGATTTTATGAACACACATAAAAATAGTCCTTGGGAACGCCCAAGAATACTTTTAGGGGTAGTGGAGTGGCAGTGATAAGGGGATTTTCTGGGATGCTGAATTCCTGCTTGAGTAGGCGGGACAAGGTCTCAGCAGGATTTGAGTGTAAATTATAACGTGACCTCATTATGATGAGACCTGGGGGTGTTTGGGCAATACATACTTCATGTATTTTATATTTTTGGGAAAAAAGCATGTAGACATTAGCAGAGATTAGTCAGTACTGCTGTGCATATACAGTATTTCAGCACTGAATTGGCGAGCCAGATATAAAAGCAAACAATATGATTCATCTAGACTAAGGAACTGGCTTGAAAGAAATGGGACCAACAGTTTATTCAATAAAGCGTTTGTACAAAGATAATGAGAAAAACTAATGTAGAAAGCCCAGTGAAATTCAGTTAGCCATTGACATGAAAAGGAATTAAAGGCTGTAGCTTGTAAATCTGATCAGACAGTGCTCAAAAACTCCCATCTGCAAATCATTTTTTACTTGGGATGCATGTCCCTTAGAGAAAATGTTAAAAAATAGTGATTGGATACTGGGCCAACCCAACTGCAGAAATCTGTTTAAATTATCACGTATCTGAAATACAGTTCCAGAAGTACTTTGAATCTCACTGCCATGTACAACACTCTGTTTTTCCCCCACACTTTAAATCATTTTTTGGAACAAGGCAGAACCTACATGTAAGTAAGTAAAAGATTTCTGTGGGAAAATGCATTTGAGAATCCAACTCAGTCGTACCCCAAACACATTTCTTTTCCACCTTTTACGCAGTGAGTATGGAGATTCTCCTGCTCATGGGTGAGGGTAGATGAGCTAGTAGGGCAATGACTGAGGGGAGAGTGAAGTATTTTCCTTCGTGTGTTAAAAAGGAGGAAGCAGCCTGCTTAGCCAAGTTGATCAGTCAAGTTTTAAGACTATTGTAATAAGAATATAGAATTGGAAAGAGGCAGATTTTAAGAGGCAGAATATAAGCAACTGAATCAAACTGCCCTATGTAGACTTGGACCTTTTAGTTCTGCAACAGTAAATTAAATAACTAATTTTGTTTATCAGTTTGTTTTGAGTCATCTTATGTGAAAATGAAACGCTCCCACCTAACACAGGAGGCTCTCGGGGGTGCTTAGAAATTGGAGGGTGCTGGGAGCTGATGATGGAGTGAAGAATGGGGACAGCTCGAGGAGTGAGAGCAGTATACTTACTGGGTGATAGTCCATCATTCAAATGGCACTTAGAGGCCAGTAAGAGGAGCAATAGAAAGAGCTAAGAAAAGCTACACTCAGTGGCACATGGGTAGTCTCCTTGTTTTTGATCCCTCTTTCCGTTTTTCACCACTGTGGTGCCTCAGGAAAAGCTGGCATTGGAAGGAAAGGAAAACAGGATGAGTTCAGGATTCAGTGTGCTATAGGGAGGGTTTCTGCAAACACAGGAACAAAGTTTGCAGCTGCAGCAGCGAAGTAGATAATGGCTGGTAAGCAAAGTTGCCCTTACAGCTACATTCTTTGCAGATATTTGTATTACAAGGGTGCATAGAATTTGATTATTTGTAATTCAAGGACTGAAAGAAAAAAAAGAGAAAAAAAGGCATATGTCTATTTAGATGGTCATGTTACAAAAAAGGTGACAATAAAGCTTTTCACCTAAACGGCTTAAATATCTAAAGACAACAAGATTTCAAGACCTGGTTTTCAGAAACTTTAATTAGATGACCACATTTTGTGTCACCTACACAGCCCAAAAGTCCTCAGAAAGCATTTGAATTTCACAGACGAGAACCCTTACTTTCCAAAACTCAAGAAAACAAATAAAGATCTAGTCATGGGTTTATTACAATCCAATGGGAAGTCATTAACTATAAGCATGGAAGAAAAAATATCAACAGCACAGATTAATTAAATTTGCAACACTAAGGACAGTTCTATAGCAATTATTTGGGAAGCATTTTCCCAACTACATTGAAGCGGCCTGGGGATAGGTCAGGAATTTCCTCTAAATCTAAGTTTTAGAAATGTCCAGCAAAGAGCAGAAATTTAAGGAAGGATGGAAAATTCTTGAGGACTTCTATAATGAATGATGGCTCAAGAAACAATTAGTACTTAGAGGCAAATGAAACAGGAGTAATCTAAATTTTTAGATAAGGCTTATGTTAAAATAACCTGTGAAGGAATTTTCCAAAACGAGAGAAAGAGTGAAATAGCCAAGAGGAGAGCCTATAAGCATTTTTAAAAAAAAATGCATACAGAAGAATAGAAGAGAAAAACATAACGAAAATTGTATTTTCCAGGATTGCATTTAATAGATTTACCAAATTTACTAATAGAGTTTACTTTTCTAGTAAGAATGGGGACCCTCTGCAATTACACGTTAAATCTGCTCAATATGGAGACAATGCAGAATTTTAAAAAGGGAACATGTAATATGTCTAAAGATGAGAAGTCCATGTGCCTCTGTGTTTAAGTGCTAATTTGATTTGGGAAACTTTTATGCACTTAATAATTACCCCCTTTCTCCTTGTTAATTGGTTCCCTATCCCCACCAGCACCTCCCAACAGAGGAGTAAAATGAATTTCTTTAGCACTATGTTTAGAATTGTTAACACCTCCTATGAAGTTAAACTGTCCTTCACAACAGGAGCAGCTGGAGGAAGGTATAACTTTGGCACTTTTTGGTGGGTGGGGAAGAATCGCTGGCTTAAAATGCAAATATTACTTTATTAAATTTCACACATGGTTTTGGATTAAATAAAACCTAACTGCTAAGCTCACTATACAAATAAATAAAATAGCAGGAAGAGGGCAAACGTATTTATTAGTTACCTGAAAGGAGATAAGGAAGTTGAATGCAAGGTCAGATAGTAGTAATTCCAAAGATTATATTTCCAAAATGTTTAAAAATTACCATAGGTGATGCCAGCAAGATGGCAGAACAGAAGTTTTCTATTGATGTCCCCCCACATGGTATTGATTTTGACAACCACCCCTGGACTGAAATACCTACGTGGGAGTCTAAAAGTTCACCAGAGAAGTTTCAGCACATCATTGGAAAAATAAATCAAGGAATAGACTCCCTGACGAAGATAAAAAGAGCAGTTTCACTTTACCTGTGTCATTCACCTCACTTCCCTCCACTTCAACCTTCCCATGGCCAGCTACCTGAGTGCCCTCCTGCAGACTGAGAATGCAAGCCTTTGCAGATGACTAGAGAGCATGTGCAGAAAGCCAGCCTGACTCTGCAGGATTTGGAGAATACACACAAACGAGCATAAGCATTTCGGGGGCACTGCTTTGGGGAAAACAAACAGGAAGCTAACAGCACTCAGCCTAGATGTCCAGGATCAAGAGAAGGCATACAATCTTAATACTACCCGCCACCCTCCTCCACCTTTCCACAAGAAGAAACAAGAGGGATGGAGAAAGAACCCTTGTGATTATGTTGGACTCACTCCTGTAGTCAAGATAATTTCCCTAGCTCAAGATCCTTAACTCTTTCCATTTAAGGTAACATATTCACAGGTTCCAGGGTCTTGGACGTAGATATCATTGGGGTTCTTTATTTTTCTTACCACAAATAATCATTAAAGGAATTGAAATGTTACATTAGAAAATAATTTACTTTATGCAAAAAAAGACAGTAAAGAAGGAACAGAGAAAATAAAAATATAAAGCATATAGAAAACAAAAAACAAAATGACCGGTGAAAAATCTAACCATATCAATAATAATGTTAAATGTGAATGAATTAAACAAACTGATCAAAACCAGCGAATGTTACACTGGATTTAACCACACACACCCCCCACACACACACATGACTAGATGCTGTCTAGAGCAAGCACACTTTAGATTTTAAAAATACAAATAAATTGAAAGTAAAATGATGGGGAAAGGTAAGATTATGTGAACAGCAACCATAAGAGAGCAGGAATGGCTGTAATAATATCAGACAAATTAAAGTTAAAAAAAATGTTAATAGAGATAAATAATGATACTTTATAATGATAAAAGGATTAATTCATCAGGAAGACATAACACTTATAAACATATATACACCTAAGAACAGAGCCTCAAATACTTAAAGCAAAAATAAACATAATTGAAGGGAGAGATAGATAATTCAACAATAATAGTTGGAGACCTCAACCTGTTTTCAACAATTGATAGAACAATTCAGAAGGTCAACAAGGATATATAAGACTTCAACAACTCTTTAAAGAAACTTTTAAAAGATATAACTGACGTGTAAAGAACAATTCATCCAAAACAGCAGAATTCACCTACTTAAGTACACATGAGACATAATCCAGGATGGATCAGATAATAAGCCATAAAATAAGCTTCAATAAATTTAAAAGGATTGTAATCATACAAAGTGTATGTTTCAACCAGAGTGGAATAAAATTTGAAGTCAGTAACAAGAAAAATTGGGAAATTCAAAATTATGTGGAAATTAAACAACATAAGCTTAAATAAGTCAAAAAACAAATCACAAGGGAAATTAGAAATGTTTTTGAAATTAATGAAAAATGAAACACAACATACCAAATTTAGGAGCTGCAACTTAAGCAATTGTCAGGAAGAAGTTATAGTTGTAAATACCTACGCTACAGAAAAGAAAAGAAAAGAAAAGAAAAGAAATGAAAAGAAAAGAAAAGAAAAGAAAAGAAAAGAAAAGAAAAGAAAAGAAAAGAAAGGAAAAGAAAAGAAAAGAAAAAGAAAGAAAGAAAGATCTCAACATAAACTTCCATCTTAACTAGAAAAAGAAAACTAAACCCAAAGAAATGAGAAGGAAGAAAATAACAAATTAGAGTAAAATAGAAATGAAATGAAATAGAAAAACAATTCAGAAAATCAATGAAACAATAAGTTGGATTTTGAAAATATTTACAAAATTGACAAATCTTTACCTAAATTGACTAAGGAAAAAAAGAAAAAAGAGCAAGAGAAGACCTATATAACTAAAGTCAGGAATGTAATAGGGACATCACTACCGATCATGCAGAAAGAAAGATTAGAAAGGAATATTAAGAAGAATTGTGTATTGACAAACTTGATAACTTAGATGAAGTGGGCAAATTCCAAGAACACACAAACTACTCAAAACAAACTCAAGATTGAACAGAAAATTTGAATAGACCTACAACAAAGAAATTAAATTTGTAATTTAAAAATTCACCACAAAGAAAAGTCCAGGTCTCTAACTACTCACCAGTAAATTTTAGCCAATATCTAAAGAGGAATTAGTACAAATACTTCACAAACTCTTCTAAAAAAAAAAAAAAAAAAAAAAAAAAACAGAAGAAGAGGGAACACTTTCAGGGCATTATATGAAGACAATTGCAAAAATAAAAGATTAAAGAAAACCAGATTTATAACTCTTATGAAAATAGATACAAAAATCTTCAACAAAATGCTAGCAAACTGAATCTAGCAACATGAAAAGGATTATACACAATCACCAAGGGAGATTTATTCCAGGAATACAAGGTGGAGTCAACATACAAAGATCAGTAAGTGAAATATATATGGACAAAAACCACATGATGATCTCAACAGATGGAGAAAAATAATTTGACAAATATAGCATACCCTTTCATGTAAAAAACACTCAACAAATTAGAAATATGAGTAGAAAGGAACTCCCTCAACCTAATTAAGGACATCTACAGAATAACCAGTTATCATCCTCAATGGTGAAAGACTGAAAGCTTTCTCTGTAAAATCAGGAACAATACAAGGATGTCTACTCTTGACACTTCAAGTCAACATAGTACTGGAGTTTCTACCCAGGGAAATAAGGCAAGATAAATACATAAAAGTAATCCAGATTGGAAAGGGAGAAGTAAAATTATCTGTATTTGGAGATGACATGATCTTGTACATAGAAAATTGTAAGAAATACACAAAAATATAATAAATTAGTTCATCAAATTGCAGGACACAAAGTCAATGTACAAACACAATTGTATTTTTATACATTAGAATAAACAATCTGATAATGATGTTAAGAAATCAATTTTATTTACAATGCCATCATAAAATACATAAAATATTTAGGAACAAATTTAACAAAAGATATACAAGATGTACATTGAAAAGTACAAAATATCACAGAAAGAAATTAAAGAAGACCTAAATAAATGGAAAGACACCCAATATTCATGGTTTGGAAGACAATATTAAGATGAAAATACTTTCCAAATTGATCTGTATGTTCAGTGCAATCTCTGTAAAAATCTCAGCTTTTTTTATTTTTGTAAAAATTGACAAACTGATCCTAATATTTATGTGGAATTGGAAGAGACCTAGAATAAACAAAACGACCTTGAAAATGAAGAACATGTTAGAGAACTCATGCTTTAGGAGTTTAAAACTCACTGCAAAGCTTTATAATCAAAGACGACGTGCCATTGGCCTGGGGATAAACATATATATCAACGATACAGAACTGGGAGTCTAGAAATAAACTCTTACATTTATGTTCAACTGATTTTCTGCAAGGATGCCAAGATAATTAAAATAGGCAGGAGGAATCTTTTTAGAGATAATGAAAATATTATAAAATTGTGGGGATGGTTGAACAACTCTGTAACATTACTAAAAATAATTGAATTGTACACTTAAAATAGGTGACTATTTTGCTACGCAAATAGTTCCTCTATGAAGGTATTTAAAAATCAACTGACTTCAAATATAAAAATGTCTTCCTTTTAGATTTAAAAGACAAAGCATAAAGTAACTCATGGATTTTTCAGGTGGAGAAAAGAGGGACGGTTAGACACATCAGACTTTTGATAGTTAAAATCCTATATTCAAATCTTGAAATCTTATTTCAAGATTGAGAAATTGAGGAAGACTGGTTAAATTTTCGTGTGCCAACCAGTTCCAAAACGATTTTGGTCAGTGCCAGCATTCTCTGACAGAGAAAGCCAAGTAGAGAATCACTCAAGACATTGTGGGAAGCAAAAGGCAAAGATTAGAAGCTGGCATTCTTGGTTTGTTTCTGATCAGCACACATTTGGATGTTCAGCTTTTAATACTGAACATTCATTAAATGCAAGCAGCTCACTGGGCCAGAGAGAATCCTGAGCTATTCCTGACCTCCAGCTCTCTGGTCTGAAAAATTGGAGTGAATATCAGTTCATTCTACTTGATGCTGGCTTTAAGAATTTCCCTGAATTTATGAAATTGAAAACAGATATTTGAGTCACTTGACACTATTATTCATCCATAATATGGGCGTGAGTGTTTTCAGTATATTTGTCCTTGAAGTTGAGTAATGTAAAAGTAAATTCCTAGCATATTCTAGAGAGATTCACCTTTTTATGTACCAGATATATTTTATGAGTTTTTTTTTTTTTTTAAATGAAGGGTAAATGATGGTCTCCCACTTTTTAAAATTTTTTATTGGGGAATATTGGGGAACAGTGTGCTTCTCCAGGGCGCAGCTCAGCTCCAAGTCTAGTCGCCGATTTCAATCGTAGTTGCAGGGGGCGCAGCCCACCATACCATGTGAATTGAACCGGCAACCTTGTTGTTAGAGCTCATGCTCTAACCAACTGAGCCATCCGGCCATCCCTCCCGCAGCTCAGCAGCAGCTCGTTGTCTTCAATCTAGTTGTGGAGGGCACAGCTCACTGGCCCATGTGGGAATCGAACCGGCAACCCTGTTGTTCAGAGCTCATGCTCTAACCAACTGAAGCATGTGGCTACATTTTGTGAGTTTGTTTTGATCACCTTATCTCTAAGTCCAACCAACTCTGAGCTTTGTCTAATAGTAGTAGCATCATGTTACCAAAACCTGAAATCATGCTTTTCTGGGATGTTCTGACAGCAGAGTACAAAGAAACAATTTCATGCTGTCAGGGCAATCTGAGGATAATGTGCACAGGCCAGTGAAGGCTGCATAATTGCCCATGTGCTATTTTTAACTTACTCTCATGAGTTAGGCCACTGGCACTGATAAGCCCTTACAACGTGCTCAGATACACATTACAAGTGACTAAGTGTCATGAACTTAGTGACATATCATATCTTAAATTTTGAAGGTTGAGAGTTTCTTCCAAAGTTCTTGCCTATAGTGTTATTTGTTCACTCCCATATCATTCCATTATTTCAAGAGATGACAGAAGAAGGAATACACAGGGAAATCAAGTCACTTAGATCATTGTTAGGTGTCAAGGTCAATACAAGGCAAGTGACTGCCACAGGCTCTATAGATTCACTCTGATTAAAAACAAAAGTGCCTTTATTTTGGCTCTAAACAATTCACTGATATATGACTCTCTGGCACCTACAATATGCATGACAATACTTATTTTCTTCTGAAACTTTCCTCTTATGGCTATTAAAACAGAGCTTCACTTAAATATCAATATAAAGTTCATTATCTGAGAGATAAATTGTCCATGGCATGAAATCACCAATGAGCAAAATTGTTAACATGTTACACTCCTGTGCTCCCAGCCTCTCTAACGCCCTCATTCTGAGAACCTCCTCCTCTGCTACTTCATCTTCTCCCGTCTTTGGGCTGCAGTAATTTCAGACACGAGCCAAGTGGATGAGCCCTTTTAATTTAAGTGTGCATGTGTTCCCTGTTTTCCTGAAATAACTCATAGCTCTGGATAGTGGTGAAAGAAAGAGCGAAAGACTGAAATGCCTAAATGATGTTAGAAGGAAAAGGTCAAAAGTGTTCTGGGGCGGTCTGAAGATCTCTGTCACAACCTAGAGTCTCCTTTACAGCTCCTTAACGCGTCTTCAAATTAGGGATCGATTTGAGTGGTCAGTTTCAGCATAGCAACCTATATTTTACACTGACCCATGTTTCTCTTCAGTGAGCTTATATCAGGCTTTAGAAGACTCTTCAAAGCAGCATTTTTATACTGCGTCGAAGATTGAAAACCACCTAAAGTGGTGAGAACTACAACTTCCTTGATACGTTGCGGTTCTGAGCTGAAATAAGCTTCCTTGAAGTATGTGGTACTCTAGAAAAGGTTAATTTCAACCGCTCAGGTCATTTAAAGGGTAACTGGACCTGAGTCCAACTCCAGCCTAACAGTGTGGAGTTCCCTATGCATTCTGAAGGCACCTTTTTAAACTTGAATACATGAAGCAATGGAAGGAGAACCAGGACGTCCCTCAGTGTTGGCTGAGGGATATACAGATGGTGCCAAAAAATGTATACACATTTTAAGAAAGGAAAACTGTATCAAAATTGTAGTACTGAATATATACTGATAACAAAAGATGAATACAAATCACGTTTGACTTCTGCAATTACAAGAGGTGCTCAAAGTGGTTACCATCAGAGTCCAGACACTTCTGATTATGGAGAACTACTGCTTGAGCAACGATGACCAAAATGTCCCCTTGTATACATTTTTTGGCACCCCTGGTGTACACACACACACACACACACACACACACACACACACACACTCTACAATATTATTCAGCCAACAGAAAGAAGGAAATCCAACCATTTGCAAAAACATGGATGAAACTATGAAACTCAAGGGCATTTTGCTGAATGAACTAAGTCAGACAGAGAAGATAAACACTATACTAACTCACTTATATGTGGAATCTTAAAAAACTGAACTCATAGAAACAGAGATTAGATTGGTGGTTGCCAGGGGTGAAGGGTGGAATGGTGGTGGGGGAAACTGTTGAAAGTGGTTAAAAGGTACAAAATTATAGTTATAAGATGAATAAGTTCTGGGATCTAATGTGCAACCTGATGACTATAGTTAAGAATATTGTATTGTATATTTGAACATTGTTCAGAGAGTAGATTTTGAAGTTCTTACTACACACACACACACACACACACACACACACACACACAATTGCAACTACGTGAAGTGATGGATGTGTTAACTAGCTTGTAATAATCATTTTGCAATATAGACATGTATCAAATTATTATGTTGTACACCTTTTAAAATTGACATATAACTGTCATACACTGTACATTTAAGATGTACTATGTGTTGATTTGATACATGTATGTATTACAACATGATTACCATTGGAGCATTAGCTAAAACCTCCATCACGTCACATAATTACGATTTCACATTTTGCGGTGAGAACATTTAAAATCTAGTCTCTTAGCAACTTTGAAGTATATGACACAGTATTGTGAACTATAATCACAACGCTGTCGTTAGACCCCCAGAACTTATTCATCTTCAACTGCAGTATGTATGCTTTGACCAACATCTCCCCAAATCCCTCCACGCCCCAGCCCCTGGCAACTACCAATCAATTCTGTTTCTACGAGTTCAATTTCTTTAGATTCCACATGTAAGTGATATCGTACAGTATTTGTCTTTCTCTGTCTCACTTAGTTCACTTAGCATAATACCCTCAAGGTCCTTCTGTGCTGCTGCAATGGCAAGATTTCACTTCTTTCACTTGGATGAGTAATATTCCATTATATATATATATGTATATATATTCACATATTCTTTATTCATCCATTGATGGACAGTTAGGTTGTTTCCATATCTTGGTTATTGTGAATAATGCTGCAGTATATAAGAGTGTAGATATCTTTTTGATATACTGTTTTTACTTCCTTTGCTTTGGATATACTTCACAGTGGGATTGCTGGGTCATAAGGTAGTTCTATTTTTAATTTTTTTGAGGAAACTCCATACTGTTTTCCACGGTGGCTGCATCAATTCACATCACCACCAAGAGTGCACAAGGATTCCCTTTTCTCTACAGTCTCATTACTCACCTGATATCTCTGTATTTTCTTTATTTAAAAAAAAATTTTTATGATAGCCTTTTTAACAAGTGTGGGTGATGTCTCATTATGGTTTTGATTTGCATTCCCCTGATGATCAGTGGTGTTGAGCATCTTTTCATGTGCTTGTCCATTTGTATGTCCTCTTTAGAAAAGTATCTATTCAGTTCCTCTGCCCATTTTTAATTGAATTTTTTGTTGCTGTTATTGAGTTGTATGAACTTTGTATATTTTGGATATCAACACCTTATCAGATATATATGATTTGCAAATATTTTCTCCCGTAATGTAGGTTGTCTTTTTGTTTTATTCATTGTTTCTCTTGCTGTGCAGAAGCTTTTTAGTTTGATCTAGTCCCATTTGATGACTTTTGTTGCTTGTGCTTTGTGATCATACTCAAAAAAGTGTTGCCAAGATCACTGTCAAGGAGTTTTTGCCCTATGTATCCTACTAGGAGTTTTAGGTTTAAGGTCTTTCATTTAGATCCTTAATCCATTTTGAGTTATTTTTTTGTGACAGGTGTAAGAATTTCATTCTTTTGCATCTGCATTTCAAGTTTCTCAGTGCCATGTGTTAAGGAGTCTATGCTTTCCCCATTGTGTATTCTTGGTCCCTTTGTCAAATGTTGGTTGACCAGATATGTGAGGGTTTATTTCTGGGCATTTATTCTGTGCTATCGGTCTATGTGTCTATTTTTAGTCAACACTGTACTGTTTGGAATACTATAGCTTTGTAGTATAGTTTGAAATCAGAAAGTGTGATTCCTCCAGCTTGTTCTCTTTCTCAAGGTTTCTTTGGCTATTCAGAGTCATTTGTGGTTCCACATAAACTTTAGAGTTGTTTTTTGTATGTCTGTGAAAAATGCCATTGGAATTTTGATAGGCATTGTATTTAATCTATAGATGGTGTTCGGTAGTATGGACACTTTAACAATATTTATTCTTCCAATCCATGAACATGAGATATCTTTTCATTTATTTCTTCTTTAATGTCTTTCATCAAAGTCTTATCGTTTTTATTGTACAGATCTTTAACTTCCTTGGTTAATTTATTCCTAAGTGTTTTATTGGTTTTGATGCTTTGTGAATAGGATTGTTGTCTTCATTTCTCTTTTAGATACTTTGTTGTACAGAAAGGCAACTGATTTCTGTATGTTGATTTTATATATGGGAACTTTTCTTTATATAGTAGCTACATATAATATTATGTTATATGCAAATAAAGACAATTTTATGTCTTCCTTTCTGATTTGGATACTTTTTATTTCTTTATTTTGCCTGAATGCATTAGTTAGCACTTCCAATACTATGTTGAATAAGTATGTGAATGTGTGTAATGAGAATTTTAAAGGTCTACTATCTTAGCAACTTTCAAGTATATAATACAGTATTAATTATTGTCACCATACTGTAATTAAATCCCCAGTGCTTATTCACCCTATAACTAAATTTGTACCCTCTGACCATTCCCTATATCTCACTCCATCCCTTGCTCCTGGCAACCACCAATCTACTCTGTTTCTGAGTTCAGTTATTTTAGATTCCACATATAAATTATATTATATAGTTATTTGTCTTTGTCTGTATCCTAAACTTTACTAAATTTGTTTATTAGTTTTAACAGTTTTGGGTGGAATCTTTAGGGTTTTCTCTATATCAGGTCATGTCAACTGATAACAGAGACAATTTTACTTCTACCTCTCTTATTTGGATGTCTTTTTAATTTTTCTTGCCTGATTGTTCTGCCTAGGACTTCCAATAATATGTGGAACAGGAGTGGTTAGAGTGGGCGTTCTTGTCTTGCTCCTGATCTTAGAGGCATAGTTTCAACCTTTCACCGCTGAGTATGATGTTAGCTATGGCTTGACCTTTATTATGTTGAGGTACATTTCTTCCATACCAATTTGCTGAGTTTTTATCAGGGAAAAATGTTAAATTTTGTCAAATGCGTTTTCTGCATCTACTGAGATGATCATATAATATTTCTCTTTCATTCTATTAATGTGATGTATCGCACATATTGATTTGCATATGTTGAGCCATCCTTTCATCCCAAGGATAAATCCCACTGGATAATGGTGTATATTTTTAATGTACTGTTTAATTTGATTTGCTAGTATTTTGTTAAGAATTTTTATATCTATACTCATCAGGGATATTGGCCTGTAGCTTTTTATCTTCCAATGTCCTATTTGACTTTAGTATCAGGATAATGTTAGCTTAGTAACATGAGTTTGGGGTGTTCCCTCCTGTTCAATTTTTTTGGAAGAGTTTGAGGATTGGCATTAATTCTTCTTTAAATGTTTGTTAAAATTCACTAGTAAAACCATCTCGTCCTGGACAAGCATCAGGATTTTAAAATTTCCCTAGGTAATACTAACATGCAGCCAGGATGAAGAACCACTGAGAGACTTGATGTCTCTATCCAAAATGGGACAGTGCTTCCCTCTACTTCCTTCTTTACCCTAGTGCTCGAGTAATCTTTCTAAAAAACATGTCACTATTGTTCCCCATCACCACAATCCCAAACATGTTCTTTGTTATCTGTCCCTCTAACTCTACCTTTTTTACTTCCCCATCATGTTCCCACACTTGGTAGCCATACTGACCTAAATGGCATTTCTAAGATGAGCCATTCTCCCTCACTTTCATGCCTAATGTTTCATTTCCTCAGACTAGAATACTTACTCCCATTGTTTAAATTATTAACTTTAACTTGACCTTCAAGACTCAGTTTCCCTTAGACAGAAGACTGAGAACGAGAAAGGGAGAAGTGGTCTGTAATTGCATCTAACAGATTCTATCCCATTTATATAAAATAAAAAAAATTCTTAACAAATATCCAAATTACCACCTCTCTCTGCCCCCTCTTTTTTTGGTGCTCAGGCATAGTATAAACAATTCTACTAATAAATGAATCTTACTGCATGGTAACAGTTTGTCTATCATAATTTTATGAGGGTAGGATCAATGTCTAATTCATCTTTTTATCTGTAATACTTATGAGAATCTAAGGTATACAATGGCTATATAAAAATACAACTTTGAATATCAAATGAATGAATGAAGGAAGAATAAAAATGCTAAAATGATTCTCCAAAAGCCTCATTCCACTCCTGGCAAGATCTCTTTCAATCCATGGTTTGCTTCTGTGGCATAATACTGTACCCAGGTTTAGAAGAGGACTTTGAAAGCATTCTGGAAATTAGAATCACGGTGGGGATGGGAGTAGCGTCCTCAAATCTAGAGGTCTCAAGTTATCTATAGCAGTTAAGGATACAGTAAGCTAAAGGCCCAAGTGTCTTTACAAAGGCTAGGATTGTAAACCCAACTTGGAATGGAATATATAGATAATTTTTAAATGTCTCACTGTCTTCTTGGAATTACATACTTTCCACAAGGTATTTCCTGTCATTTTCTGCCTGCCTTTTATAATCAGCCTGAACTTGGGGACCTCATTGTACTCCAATCAACTAGAAAAGCCTGTATCTAGACAGTGTGATCACACCAGGCCCCACAGGAGTCATGGGTACACAATGGAAAATTAATCAGAAAAGTGGTTCTCTATGCTTTCTCTCTTCTGAGTGAATAGCTCCTCTGGGAGCTATAAGCACACAGCTAAAAGCAACCTATGTTAAATAGCGAAGTTTCCTTTAAAATGAGAGACATTGTAAAGATTTAACAGGCATGATCAGTTCCCATCTTAGTGAATAAGGATGTCCAGTGGACATTTAACTCTAATCATTGAGAGTCAAAGGCCAAAACGCATCTCTCTCTTACGATGAAAGCCATAGACAAATCATTAGACAAGTTCCACATTTTTAAACCAACATTTCCCAACATTTAATCTATGGATATTGTATTTTTTAACATGTGAAGAATGCTTTCTGTGAACTGCATTTGAGGAAATACTAAGCTAAACTGATTTCTTTAGCGCAGGACATCTGATATGCTAAAGTGCATTATGAATCTGTGAGAAGGGGGTCCAGGACTGAGTACATCTGAAGAGCATTTGACCAAACTGTTTCTTAGGCATTATGACAGAATCAGTGCCCAAAGGAACGTACTTTGGAGAACTCTTATTTAAACTAACACAGAAAATGAGACAATAGCACCTACCCACAATAATTCTCCCATCCATCAGCATCAACATCCCTTCCACTAAAGGACACTGACATAGACTTTACCGCTATTTGCTTTTTCCCGTGAGGCACTCTCTGAGTACCTCTATTCTTTCAAAACCTTCTGCCATCTACTTTCTGTTGAAATAACTTTCACAAGACAAATTTGATGATGTTTTAATTTCACATTTGAAATGAGGCTTGGAATGAAAATCCTCTACCTCTTCCCCCATTGCCAATTTTCTTAAGTTACCAAATTAGAATGTTGTTTTCCCAAATAAACAATGTTTGCTGAGTTTTATTATGAGTAAGCTCTGTGTTATAAACCCCATTGAAAAAGGGAAGGAGGAAGGGAGAGAGAAAGGGAGGGAAGGGAGGGTAGAGAGAGAGAGAGAGACATACATTCTGGGGAAGAAGGTAAAGACCAGTATTCTGTACAGCACTAAGGTGGTGATCTTGGAGCTTTGCTGAGATCAGACTTAGGGAATGTTGGCATTTCCTGGGCAAGTAAGAGGGTTGTTAGGAGATCGAGTGAGAAACCATATAATGGATTCCTTTCAGACTCAAGAGAGACCATAGCAATCATTCCTATTCTCAACTTCCAGACAGGGCATAAGATCAGGGCCCCCTTTAAATGATTCAGGGGATTTATCTATGCTCTTTTCATGGATAAATGGAGAAAAGTTGCCTGGGAGACTGGCAACTAAAATAGCCCAAAACTTTGTCAACTCAGAGGCAAAAACCGTTTTTGCAAATGGACCAAAGACAGTAAAAATAGGAAGGACAGTTCCTTCCAAAATATAAGACACCAAGCCTGGGCACTTGAGTGGCTAGTGGGGTAGCCTTGCACGCATGCATTCATAATAGAGTATGTAAAATGTATTTTTCATTCCTGCAACTTGGATCCCTGCTGCAAACAGCTCAAAGCAGTTTGTTTTTGCTTTTTTCCCTTAACTATAAAAGTATGCCAATTGGGAGATGCCACCCCGGATTAAAATACGGAATCAGTTTACCTGAACCAAGTTGCAAAGTTTAGCCCCAGTACTCAACAGTCCTTCCTACAAAGTGAGTAAAGGACATATGAGAGAGGGAGGAAGAGATGAGAAATAGGGAAGGCAGGGGAGAGAAACAAAAGAGAAATGAGAAGGAGCTGGTGGAGGTTTCTTCATAGTAAGTGCTATTGAAAGTGAGGGTGGCTTACCTACAAGTCACGAGAAGGAAAATACCATGCTATTTATGTTTCTATTTAATTTTAGTTAGAGTTTTTTTATTATTATTGTTATTCTAACAGTATGTTGTTACTTTCAAGAAAGACTTCTCATTTCTGTTTATGAAAATGCGTTTCTGGGTACAAGTTAGACACGGACGTCCTGGCCTACGATTTGGGACCTGAGCTTGTATGGCCTCCCAGCGTGGCTTCCTTTACGAGGTCTGGGAGGGTCATTTTTACAACCATCTATTTCACATTAATGCCTCTGTCTTACAGGCATCTCAGGAGAAGAGAAATAGGTGAGAAAGGAATAAAATCTGGTGGATGTTGACCTAATGGGCAGCCAGGGAATTTGGCTCTCCATCCATCTTCACCGGCTTTAGTATACGCTGCAACAAAGAAGTGGGCAGGCGCAAACAGCAAATCTCATTGTACCTTCTCAGACTATGTATCACTGAGTCTGCAAACAACAAATGTGCTCTCAATGTCTTATATCTATATGGAACTTTACAGTTTACAAAGAGCAATATCTATATATCTATACGCACACACATATACACACATATACACGTACATATATACCCACATATAAATATATATTATAAATATTACATATATATATTCCCTGCTCCCCTCATTTAATCCTCATAGAAACTCTGGAAAGTAGTGATACTTGTTCCTTATTGTACAGATAAGAAAGGTGGGGCTCAAAGAGGCAAAGTTATCTGTTTAGTGCCAGGGAGACAGTTAAGGGATAAAGCTGCGACAGGAGCTAAGATCCTATGACATCAAGTCTGATGCACTTCACATTTGCATCATTCAGGAGAAACTGAGGCACTGAAAGAGGTTCAGTGATTTGTCCAAGGACACATGGTTAGTTGGAAGCAGAACTCAAACTAAACAGATTACTGTGGAGCGATTAAACCATTTTAGGGAGGGAGAATGGGATTAATCACTAAGCTTTGCTGGGCATTTCCCACTCCATGACACAGCCACCCTTTTGAAGTTAAAAGTAACACAGGCCTTAGAAGAGGAAAAAGAGCAGAAAAGGCAATTGCTCCTTATCTCTTCCCCACAGTTTCTTCACATAGCCTTGAAGAAATTTCTTCTCCGCATTTTAAATATCTCACAGGTAAGGGTGAATAAACACAGTCAGAAGGCTCAAGGTGAAATTGAGTTTCCCCCATGACAGCCTCAAAACCTGTCCCTCCTCACTAGCATCAGAAAGGGGGTGGGACGCCTCAGCCACAGCAGAGGCAGGGGTACTACAGAATTCCCTCAGCCTAACCCTGCGCTGTCAGTCATAGCAGTTGTAATTCACACACATCCATTTCAGCTACTAGAGATAAGTTGTGCGTGTGTGTGTGTGTGTGTGTGTGTGTGTGTGTGTGTAGGGGGTGGGGCTGGAAGGCTTCCATTTAATTTATGAGCCTTCATAGATAAACACACTCATAACTAAGGTGCTATTTCCAGGATATGACAAATTTAATTTTGTGGTTGCCAGGTTTCTTTCATTTTTAGGAAAAGTAGTTGCAGTCCTAATTGGAGTTTCCAAATTTAAAGCCAAATCTAAGTTTTTACTCTATTCTTGCTAAAAATGGAATCCTTATCTGTTTGAGGACTGAGGGGAAAACATATAAGCACAATACTCTTTTATACATTTCTATCTCCCCCTATAAATTGGAAACAATGGTACCCACTGTAACTACTGGGGTTGAGGCATCTAAGTATCACTGAATCTTGGCCTTTAGGTGAGATGAGCCCAGAGAAAAGAATCTTAAGACTCCTAGATCTGGAAGCTGGAATAGTTTCATGAGACAGAATTGCCTAATGTCAAAAAGCCCTGTGTGGAACCTTTATTTCTCTGATTTTCAGTTTCTTTATCTGTATAACTGAAGTGATAGTGTCTTCCTTATTATATTGTTGAGATAATTAAAATTATTTATGTTAATTATAGAGATTCCTAAACATTATAAGTATCCAATAAAGTTTGGCTGTTGTTATTAACATCACTATTACATGGCTCCTGTGAGAAGATAGCAAGAATTTACACCCGTAAGAAAAAAATGCACAGTGAAGTTATGACACATAAGAAATAAAAGCAACTGCTTAACTGGAGGATATGTGAGGGGACCATCGTAATTTGATTGATATAAACTCAAAATACCTGTTTTCTATAATTCAGCTCCCCTTACAGCCAAGAATTTAAGGTTTGCTTTAGGCCAGTAAAACGTGTGGGTTTGTTATGGATGCTATGCTCGCAGGAAAAGGACTGACCTCTCTAGAGAGAACTTATTGGTCATTTCTGGGAGCAAGACCAGCTAGACTGTCCGTTCAATATCTTCAGGAATGGAAACTGTGGCTTTTAAAGATCTAGTGACTTGGTTTGAGAGGCATTGTGAAGATTTAACAGGCTGTTCCCATGTGAGCTCTGGCCTGGGTTACTGTCCTGTGAAAACACACATGGAACATGGGGAGGGTTGGTCTAAGGTGAATTGCCCAAAGTCACACAAGTAGGTCATATGGTCAAGAATCAATGGCAAGTGCTCTGATTTCAGAACCTATGGAATGATACTGCCACTTGGACTTTTGAGACATGCTTTATGGTTTTGTCCTTTTTTGAAATAGAAAAATATGTGAAAAATAAACTTCTCATGTCATCATACAGCAGAAAGGGGAAATTGGCAATTATTACCCTGTTGTTAATTTTGGGTGCTCTCATGATGCACAAATTACTTTGTAGAATAAGTCTACAGATAATTTTGTAGGAATCCTCCAGGGATGCTGCTCTGAGTGGCTGAGAATCCCATCAGAAGAGGGCTGAAAACCTGGTATCACTCTGAAGTTTGCTTTCTTCAGTTCAAAGAGTTGCCAAGGAAAGATGGCTCTATTAAGAGTTTCAATCTCTAAACAGAAGCGTGAACTAATCCCAAAGTGTAGAGTTAGACTACTATGCCCAGCACATGGTGTCCCAACAGTGGCAGCATGGCCACCTAACAAAGAGATCCTCTTGATCTTCACATTGTTTGTCATCACTTTATCAAAGTAAAAGGAATCACATCACTTCATCAAAATAAAGGGAATTTTGTTTCGCAAATAATTATTCATGTAAAACACACTATCTCGGTTGCTTATTTATAGTGGGAAATAATTCTAGAATTATTGTATTCCTTCTGCAAGTTCCACTCTTCCTCACCACAACGGCAAAAGAATAGATTTTTCAACACAGGTTATCCATGGAAAATTTTTCAATGATTTCCCGTCTTATTTTCTGAAGAATAAGAGAAAAAGAATGTATAAAACTGCATTGATTAAGATCAAACATGAAATATGCAACAGAAGTTTATCACCATTTCAAAACTGACAAAACCAAAGCAGTTTACAAAATGGATTTCAGTTCAGAAAAACCTTGACATTCCCCCACCCCAAACTACTTGAAACTTGTATTCTTCCCCTTCCATGCCAGAGAAGGCACAGGTTTGACAAGGATAAAATGGATCACCTTGCATTTTTCTCTTTGTAGAACAGCAAAGAAAAGTGCCAGCTACAGCATGGTGAGAGCTGGGTGATTGTGACATCTCTCTCTATCCCAGTGTCATACCCATGGACTGGGCCACAGTTTAGGGGGTCTCAAAATTATGGAGTATCAGTAAACGCAGTTTGGCAAACATGCTCCTTATTTCCAGAGACAATGGAGGGATGTTGTGCCAACCTTTGATGGGTTTATGTGGCAAGGACAATATTATCTCCAGAAAGTTACATTCCAGGGCATTGCCTTCCATACCTCTGTGTGCAAGCTGCTGCCCACTGGCTGGCAAACTCTTGAGAGTTTCTCAATGCTGGCCTCAGCTCTGATATCTCCTAAGCTAAAGGACATATCTAATTACATCAGATTTCTTTTTTTTTCTCTCTGCCATATATCAGGTATGTGTAGCCGCTGCTGGTTTTTCCTGGCAGGTCTGCACCCATAAAAAGAACTGTATCTTCACCCCATGAAATTCTATTTCCTCATGAATAAAGCAATTTCTCTTTATAAATATTAGTGCTGCTTCTTGAAATACAGATTATTTCACTGGGAAAGGGAGTCTCAGGTCATGTGCCATAGACCTTTGGGTTCTCCTGGAATCTCGAGAACATTTTATGAATGAATAGCTTCCATTTCATGTTGTGGTATTTCATTCAGCACTTAAATCTGCCTCTTGCCTTCACAGTCATGTATTGCTTTACAGTCTAATTTCACACTTTCATACTTTCATAGCTCTTCATCTGCAATCACTCAATTATTTACTTTACCCTGATAAAATCCTCAGGAGTCAAGCTCGCATTGTCCTGATTTTCAAGGCAGGAAAATGGAGTGGTGATTTTGCATGTGGATACATTTATGTGTGTATGAGAGGAGAGAAGGAAGCACTATGCTTATTCACAGATTCAATTCAGAACATAGAACTAGACTACATAGGCTTTCACAGATATATACATATATAAAATCATGTAGATGGTAAGCTATGGAAATACAGGTTAAAAAAATTATTCCATCTGGCCCGTTACCTTAGAAAATAAAAAAAGACAAATATAGTTATCTGCAAATAAACCTTTGTCCTAAACGTCGTTTATTCTTAATTTTCTTCAAAGATATTGATTGGTGAAGAGCAATTGATAATAAAGTCACTGTAGGATTCTACTGTTCCATCATTGATTCTAATGTGGTTGAAGTTTAGTGGTGTGTTTCTTTTCTCTTTTTGTTTATTTTTATTTTTTGAAATTATAGAGCTAGAACAATATACAATGGTAACTGTATTGCATTTCCAAAAATCACTTGGATTAATAATTCAGTCAGACACCTTCTTTATCTCCCCTCTTATCCTTGAATCCAGACAAATCCTATTGCAATAATTAGACTAATTATGCCTCCATTCTACAATCATTTTGATTTATAAACTTGATTTGTTTTTAATTTCTTGAAAGTATCTTAGGTAAATGTAATTATGTATGATGTGTGATTCAGTATATATTTTAATGTTACTCTTTCTTTGACTTTGGCTCCCCATGACAGGCAAACATTAGCAGCTACTTATGTTGAGTGAGCTGAGTCATGCACAATTAACAGAGAAGCAGCAAGGCTACTCCCAAGGAAGTAAAATGACAGTAGATGACAAAAACCTTGTCAAACAATCCAAAGAAGGGATTTTAAAAAAATGTTACATTGAAAAATGATTAATTGGGTTAACAAATAAAAGCTACTTTTAAAAGGAACTAGATACCCTGACTCCAAGTCTATAAAATGATCACCTCTATTTTCATTATCCTATATCTGTATCACCTCTATCTGTACCACCACTACTTTCATTAGGAAGAAAGGAAACGCAGGGAGGGACAGGTCAGAGGTTGGACTATTGAAGGTGGAACTTGAGAATACTAGGTCTGGGGCAAAGCTGTAGTCTGTAGAGGGCAGTGGTTATGTCTGGTGGGGAAGCAGAGGTGGGATTAGAGAAAAACGTGTGGAAAGTTACAAAGTACTTGTAATGTTCTAGTCCTTGGGAAGAACGATTGGTTCATGGATAATAATATATATATATAATTGACTTCTTACATATATTTTTATTTTACCAAATACTAAATTCCAAATTATATCAGCAGCATCACAACTGACAGAAATTGGAGCTCAGTCTTCTGTTTAATATTTCTACTCCTTATTTATAGTATTATTTTTTATCTGGGATTATGAAGTAAGGGATTCTTGGGAATAAAGAATCTAGGGCAGGGCTAAAATATAGTCGTCTCCCTCTGACTTTCTAATAGAAATAATTGTTCCAAGCAGGTAGAGTAGACACTTCACCTGCGTCACCAAGAAGGCCCTTTTGTATAGACTCTTACTCCTTCCTTTCTGTTATTACTTCTACTAGCCTGTCTCAATGCCAACAATTCTACACATTTTCTAACAAGGGCATTTTCCCCCATCTGTTACATAGAAGAACTTTCCATTCGTTGCATACAACAGTGGAGATCAATAGTTCTCAACAATTCTATTTGAATTCATCTAGCACAGACTTTCCAGTTTGACACCTAGCTGAAGACAAGATGAAGACAAGACTCTTTAGGAATGGAACTTGAGACAGGTAAGCTTTTGGTCTACCCCCTGCAGGAAAGGGACAAATGGAAAGTTTAATAAATGAACCAAAAATTGAGGCATTGCCTTGGAAAGCAATGCTGAATTATGGAATCTAACTGGATTACTCAACTGTCAAGCCAATATGAGTCTTGGGATATGTGGAGAGCAAGATAGCCCCAGATCTTGCAAACTATAGCTATATTTTGTGGTCATTTTTCATCCCATAGAGTATACTACTGGCCTACATTTAGTAGGCCCATTGTGGAGGACAGATTAAAGCAAAAATATCCCTGCATGTGAAACACAATACTGAGCAACCACAAATAAGGTGGTCAACAAACTTGCTTTAAGAGAACCCTAAAACTCATCTTCAGGACAGCTGGATATTACTGGGCTCAGGAGCAAACGGATCCAGGAATTTTCAGTGGAGCACAAGGGTGGTAGAAGCTGTCTCTTCTATACCAACGTCTTTGAAGCTGCCTCACCATGTTATAGAACATAATGGAACTATTTAATCTTCCCCTCCTGGGTCAGTTAAGACTTGGGGATGAAACCTTGGTTGGATGCCCAAGATCTAGGAACAGGTATGTGAACGATTAGGACTAATTGTCACCCTAGAAGGGGAGCAAGAGAGAAGTAGATTACCATCATAAATAGATAGCTTTAGTGAGGTCATCTGTATCAGTCAGGACCCCAGAAGGAAACAAAATCCAATTCAGATAGCTGAAGAAACTGTAATGAAAGGCATATTTATAGACACAGAGGTACCACTAAAAAACAAAGGATGTTGAGGAGCCCAGAGGGTACCAATAGTTAGAAGTCATTACCAACTCAGGCTTGAAGAAACAAAAGGGAGAAACAGTGCTATGGAAGCTCACTGGAATTGCACCCTTCCTGATTGGATAAATGCTGGATTAATGAAGTGATCTAGCTCCTTCCAGAAATTCAGTCCAAAGCAAGCACCCAACTCCAGCCTCTCTCTCCTCCTGCCCATCTACTTCCATCAGGGGTCTCCCCTGGGCTGAACTTCACCAGCCATCGACACGGGTGCTTAAGTGATGCAGACCTGGAAAGTTAGCCTCCTGGGGCCCAGAGCAGCGGGATAATGCATAAAGAACAGAACTGAGTTTTGAGGAATGAGGGGTCAGGTGGGGAATAACCAGCACATCATCTAAAATATCCAGTTATCCGGGGTGACAAATGGGGATGAGAATCACCAGGGATGAGTCAAGAACAAGAGCTGACTTCAAAGCATTGGGTGAAGAATTGATCAAATAGAGGAGAGGCAGGCCCTGAAGAGAGTCCCCAAGGAACTGGGACATCAGGAGGAAGGAAACTGTTAGGGAAGGTGGGCATTTGACCACTGATCAGAGCAGATATTAAATAATATCAACCATTACTGACATGGACACAGAGTTTTCACCCTAGCCTCACTAACTTTCCTTCTCAAATTATCTTCTCAAAATCCTCAAAGGGGATATGCTGTTCCCTCTGCCTGCACATACCCCAACCTTCTCACTTTTCTTTCAAACTCAATTAAATATGTCAGGGAACTTCTGACCTTCCTGACGAGATCATCTTCATTCTAACACATGCTCTTACTGAACCATATAATTTCCCTTCACAGCACTTTGCACATTTGCAATTTTACATTTAGTTGTGTGATTCTTCAATTAATGTTTGCTTTCCCCTCATACAATAAATCCTATGAGAATAGGAGTCATGTCTATTTTTGCTCACCATTGCATCTCTAGTGCTTATATATGGTAGGGAAAACAGATATTTTTTTGAGCAAATAATTTTTTTTTAATCGGAAATAAAAATTCCTAACCCATGGCAGTTGGATGGCTTAGCCAAGGCCTGGCTGCGTAACTTAACAATATGTAAGATGGGCCTTTTTATATTGTGCAAAAAGAAAATGTGACATTCCAGATGCACCATGTTAAAGAGAAATTGCATTCGCTGCTTGTAAAAAATGGTCAGATTTCATTTGAACCAATGCAGTAGGAGAGAGATACTTAAGTATAGAACTCAGGTAAAGAAGACTTTATTCAAGAACATTGCAGTATGGATCAGAACTAATTCGGTAGGGGAGAGAGACTGAACTCAATTCTCTTAAAAGAAAAGTCAAGAGAGTTTTTAAGTACCAGGCTGACTACTGGAGGACAGTAAGTACTGAAGGATACTGGGGAGAGGATGGTCAATATGATTGGCCATCAGTTTGCTAATTGTCACTGATCATAGTTAGGCACCTACCCTCCCACAAAGACTGGGAAACAGAGTCTTTGTCTTTCCTGATTCCATTTCAAAGGATGTCTCCCAGGTCCTTGAGAAAGACATCCCTGGGTTCTAGAAGACTTACATACCACAGGGGCCGAGAAATAATTTATAATTGCAAGGGATTTTTTTTTTTTATTTTTTTTTTTAAGTAAATGCTCTGAGAAAAGAGAGGTCAGGGGCTATAGTCAGGCAGAAATCTGTCTAAAGTTTAGTCAAGCTGAGGGGAATGTTAGGGCCTCCTTTGTTTCACTACTTTTTCAGTTTTTAGGCAATCTCACCTATGAGCAGAAAGAATCTCAGAACCAGTTCATGTTCTTATTCAGCATGAGAAGTACCTGGTATGAATGAGTGGGAACAAAAGATTATATGATAATAGCAAAAAGCCCCTTAAAGAAAGAGAATATAATCTGGCTCTGTGGTTTCCAATTACACCCTCTCAGCTATCGCACTGAAAATAGAATCATGCTTGGTAATATGGAAGAGATATCTCGGAAGCAGGAGGTATTTACATTAAATGCCAAGTCAGCAAGTGATGGCACCGGAAAATTATTCCACCCCCTCGTGCTGCCTTCCACCCCAGAGTCTGACGTGCTGACTACACACCTCCTGCTCCCCAGCTTGGGGATCCCAGGGACTGCAGGGGGTCAGCGGCAAGCCCACAGTTCACTGCTGACCAAGGACAGAGAAAGAAAACCTCAAATCAGGTAACAAAACAGGGAAAGCTTTCAAGGAATCAAGTGCAACTAACGATGTAGGTCATCAGCTGCTCAGACTCTCCTGCAAGAATTGCTGCAGTTTAGAGTTTCCTCTAAAAAATAACCAGTAGGATAAATAAAGTAGTATATTTGACATTGACCTGGAGAAGCAAAACTGGTGTGGATAATGTCCATTGAGTCCACACATCACATTGCCGCTGCCGCTATCAAGAATGTTCTAGAATGTCTAGATATGTGTACTTCAAGTAGAGATGTTTCCCTCAGATGTACCATCACCCCTCCAGGTAGAGGGGCCCCACCCTCTCAGCTCTAGCCCTTCTGCAGTTGCAGTTATTTGCATGGTTCTTGCTTTCCATGTGGAGAGAGCAAGCCTATTCATTAGTCCTGGTGCTCTGGGCTTCTGCTTATTTAGACAATTAGCTCCCTGACTCTGGTGAGAAAAGGAAATGAGGACCAGGCTCACTCCCCTCTCCTTCCCTTTCCGCCGTATTTTTTGGAAAATGAACATCTAATTTCTTTTCTCCCCCTGTGTTTTTCCGCAGAGCTCTGGAGATTGACATGGCTGATGATTCAGCAATTTTATGCCCTGGAAAATTTAATGAGGAGAGGGAGACAACACTATTCATTAAGGCCACTTGGCTTCTGTAAAATTGAGGGTCTGCAATGCAGGGTTTGTTTCATTGTGTAGATGACCACCAGCCCCAAAGCAGACCTGGTTCTCCTGAGTGTCTGTGTCTCCTTTGGTTCTCTGTGTGGTTTTGTTTCCCATTCCCTCTTCCTCTAATAGGCAATGAGTTTTTCCTGTCTCCTTGCCTGCTCTGCATTCCTCCAGCTCTGCATGAAGTCCATTAACTCCTTTGACTCCTAGGCCATTCAGAAGTTAATGAGTGAGCTGCAGGGAACGCTGGCTGCCTCAAACCTCACCTCCGCTGACAGCAGGGAGTGTACGGGGCATGCCTTAGCACACAATTAATCCTGCAACTCCAAAATGGACAATATGTCTTCATGCTTTAGCATTTCCAAAGATTGTAAAGAGACTGCCTCAGCATCTCCTAAAATCCCTTTTGTTTCACTGCCAGCTTTAAAAGATCGTCTTCCCTGGTTGCAAAATTATGCCTGTCATTTTTAATGATTGATGTTATTTGTCATCCCAGAGGATGGTCTCTGGTGAGAATTACAAAGATGTCTTTATGCCAGGAGCCCCGTGTAAATCAGCGAATGGTTTTAGGGCAACCTACGTTGCAGAGCTGAAGTAATTGTGTGGAAAGTTGACCCCAGACTCTAAATAACACTCCCTTCCACATTGCCCCTGACCTATGGCTCATTTGTTTGCATTGCCTCTAACAGAACACGCTTCAGTCGATAGCATGGGAGAACAGTCAGTGAATTAATATCTGATGGCCTTCATCCCCTGTTATATCAGTAACCAGCTGTGTGACTTATTCCACATCAATTAACTTCTCTGAGCCTCAGTTTCCACAACTGTAAGATGATCTCCATTTTAGCAAAAAGATTCTGTGATTTTGTGGTACATCCTTCATGAGAAACATTTCAATGGTTCACTAACTTATATCCCTTATTACCAGAATGAAAGCTGGCTGAGCACCACAGACTCTAAAAATCTTCACTGTCAGAAACTATACAATAATACCCTCTGGGAAACTACTCCGTGATCAGTGTAAGTAACTATTCCCTGCCTAGTAAAGGAAGCCTGACAAACACTAATTATCCTCATTAAGTTAATTTGGTTTCCCAGACCTTCCCTGACACCCAGAAATAAAAGTCTAACCCCCAAGCTAGAGTCTTTTTGGAGGAAACTCACAAACAAAGTTTCTGGGTCCCAACCTGACATAAGTACCAAAAGAATAATTTTTGACTTTTCTTTTATATGATGAGAATGTACAGAGGAAGTGGGTCAGACCTGTGACATCGCTGTACAGGCCTGCCCCAGACATTGTGGGGCCTGGGACAATCGTACAAATGCAGGTCCCTAGTTTTGGTTAGAGTTGGTGTTCTGGAGGGCTTGGCACTCATCGCTGGGGCCTCTCTCTACCCAGACCTAAAAGCTGCCCTGCGTCTGGGGAACCAGAGTGATTCTTGGTGGGTCACAGTGAGCCAGAGCCTTGTTTCCAAGGGGCTGCTTCACACATACCTGGCATGTTAGTCTGGGTCCTCAAAGAAATAAATGTTATAAACAAACAAACAAGCAAACAGACAGACAGATAAACAAACAGAGACACCTTAAAATGGCATTGGAGTTGCCATCCCAGAGGACCTGCCTTGCCTGTGTTATGCCTCAAACTTTTGGAATGTTAAAACACAGCAAAATAACCTTTGGACTGAGCCTCAAGCATGTCCCAAAGAACTATTTACAAAGATAACAAGAATGCAGATGTTATCAGTACTGGATTGAAAATTAAAAATTGTTTAGAGTTAACGTCACTATGTTAGCTTACCTGCACCAATAGAAATACCTTCCTTCTATTGATGTAATTGCTTCCTTTTCTCATAAATACCTATTGCCTTTGTCTCCCAATCAGGACACTATTTGGGCTTCTGCCTGAATCACTGATTCCTGACTAGCTATTCTTTTTTAATCTCAAATAAATGCTTGCTGCTTCTCACTTTGAAAGGCATTTATACTTTTAGGTTAGCACAAAGACAGCAAGATGGTACTGAATGGGCAAGAAATTTATTAGGGAAGATGCCTGGGAGAGAAAATGAGGAGAAATCAGAAGAGGCCAGGAGACTTTCGAATAGCAGTGCAGGTCTGACTCCAAGGAAAGAGCAAAGGAGGGATGGAAGGAGGGTCTGTAGCATCTTACACTACAGGGCAGTTGTAAGGTAAGTCAGTGAGGCCACTGGGTCATGCTCAAGGCAGTCTCCCATCAAAGGACAGCAGCCTTTCCTAGGACAGCACCTGCCTGAGTGTCTCAACCTCACTCAGTCACTGGCTGGGAGCAGTGTGGAAAGGGTGACATTGGTGTGAAGGCTGTGATAGATTTCAGAGAGCAGCACGTGGTGCCAAAGTTCAATTTTACCCCTTGCAGCCACAGATTTGAGTGGCCTCTGTAGTCTGTTTTACTTGCATAAACTTTCTCTCTGCTACTAATTTCAGATGAAGCCATTTCTCAGGATTGCCAAGCCAGCTACTGGTGATGTGTGGTACAAACCCTTTCAGTCTCCAAAGGTTGTCACTGCAACCAAGTGGCAAAGTGCCCACATTTCCAGAAGATGGCTCATCCCTGTTTAGATTACAGGGCTGCCTACTAAAGGCATAAAAACCCAAGGAGGGAATGCCATTGGCCCCACTGGTAGGGTTCTCTTGTTCCACCCACTGTGATACGTCCTCTGTGCCTGTGTAAAAATAAGAGCCCTAATGTGGGTACCTTATGAGGTTTCTGTTACTGCCAAAACAAACTTAGTGGCTTAAAACCATACCCACTTACTGAAGAACAGCACAGTTCTCTGCATAGGGTCTCACAAGGCCAAAATCAAGGTGTCACACAAACTGGGCCCTTAGCTAGAGGTGATGGGGAAGAACCTACTTTCAGTCTCATTTAGATTATTGGCCAAGTTCAGTTCCTGACATTATAAGGTTGAGGCCCCTTTCCCTTGCTATCTGTCAGTAGGGAGTTAATTTCAGTTCCTAAAGGCCACCTGCATTCCTTAGCGCATGGTCTCCTCCATTTCCAAAGCTAACGATTGTACACAAAATCACCCTTAGCTTAAAATTTCTGACTTCTCCTTCTACTGCTAGCCAGAGAAAACTCTGCTTTTAAAGGGCTCATGTGATGAGATTAGGTTCAACCATATAATTCAGGATTATTTCCCTATTTTAAGGACATTAATTAATAATCTTAATTACATTTTCAAAGTCTCTTTTGACAAATAGCATATGCATGGGTGTGGCATCTCATTCACAGTCATAAGGATCAGGGTGGGAAATACTGTTGGGGGATGCAGTTTTAGAATTCTGTCTACCATGGGTACCTGGACCTAAACATCTCCCAAAATTATCTTCCTGTGATAAAAACCTTACGAATATAACTCTTAAAAAACAGATGATAATATTAGATACTTTGAGGCCTCTATCTATGCCTGTCAAAGTGATGGGTAGGAGCTGCTCCAGGAAGCAGATGCCCTGAAGAGGACTGGATTCCCACCAACTCTAACTCTGCAAGGAGGTCTAGAGGCATCAGGAAAACCACTCACAGGACACTGCTAAGCAGAGAAAAATGCAAGAGAAAGGATATTGGATTACATGCTCAAGATTGCAACTTTAGGGGAATTTAAAGACTACTGTCAGTTTCATAAAAAAAGGAAAAATCATGACAATTCAAGAATATGGACAACAGTGCAATACTAGCATATTCCCACAACATTAACAGACAGCACACAAACACAGAAGAAAGATTCAGTATCTTCAGTAGGTGGACCAGACTCAAACACAATCTACTTATATAAAAATAAAGGGCAATCCAGTGTCGCAATATAACTATGGATTTAAAAGCTACATAGTAGAAAAAAAAATGTATCATGCACTTTTCTTTACTACATACTTTTTAATTTCCTATATAGCTAGAAACAACCATAAGGAAAATTAAAACGAGAATTTAAGGAAATAAAATGTGTATTTTATTATATATGACAGTGGCAAATAAATTTAAAAGCTCATGCAGATTCTAATGAAATCAGTGCAATTGGAAAATGATCAGAGGACCCAGACTACTAATATAAAAAGGAAGAAATAAAAAAGACTGATAATCATATGAAAAAAAATTTATCTCACCAGTAACCAAAGTAAAAAGTAGCATAAACACTAAAATACCATTTACTGCCTATCAAATTGGTAACTAAAAACTATACTTACCAGTATTAACAAGGGTGTGAGGAGCAAATGCTCTTATATGATGCTTAACGAAAGGTTCACTGATTAAATCTTCCTATAAAACACGTTTGAAATAAAACCTTAGATGTGTACATACACTTTCTTCCAAAAAACATCACCTCCAGAAATTTGTTATAAGGAAATAATCAGGATGTGTAAATATTTATCTATAAATGTCTTCATCTAAGCATTAGACATTATAGTGAAACATTTGGAAAAACATAAATGTAAAAAATAGGGCATTGGTTAATAAATTATGGCACATTCATATAATACAGCCATGAAAATAATCAAGCTCTAGAAAGATATCAAATGGTGTGGAAATATTATGGTTCATTATGTATCACAGAAGAAAAGTAATCAGCATGCAAGGGAAAAATATATATGTATACGTGGTACCATTTTGTAAAAAAAGATACTCGTGCATATATAATGTTATATATGAAAAATAGATTAAAAATGCAACCTGATAATTTTTATTGTTGAGGGTTATTATCATGGAAGATTTTTGTGCTTTTGTGCATTTTTCCAAGTTTTCTATAATGAACGTAATATCAACATAAAAAATTAACTTTAAAACCAATTAAAAATAAAAGCCCAGAATGGTATACATTTGGGTGTCTCAATAAAGTTGGAAATGAAGACAAATTATTGGACAGAGAGGAAGATACAAATTCTATACCAGTAACTCGTGGAGGCTAGTTCCTGGGCAGTGGCCTAAAGGCAGTAGGGCTGTGCATGGGGTCCAAGAGGAAGTGACAGTGATGTGTCTGCCGGGGTGGCTAGCCTCAGAGGAACTTGTCCTGGCCATTTCATGGACATCTACCCTAGGTGTTAACTTTGCATTGCCCAACTTCTCCCTGGGGAAAATGTGGTTTGCTCAAATCCTCTTCTCTTCCTGTGTCTCACCATAATAATGAAAGAGCAGTGGGAGGCACTTAGAAGGTATGAGATATGAACTCAGGGAATCCAGACATGTAAACTTGGTCATAATCTTAAGATAATGTGTTCAACGAAGAGCTGTAGAATGGGTGTTCAGAATGTCTGATTTCATATGACTGCATATAAGACAAGAAGTTCTGACAGTCACCTGGGCTACACGTTTTTTTTTTTTTTTTTTTTTTTTAACTGACTTCCTAGAAACAATGTCTCCAAACTGCTTGTGAGAAGGTTTTGACAGGGGCTCTGGCTGTCTTCTGAATCAGTCTGGACAATATAGGCAAAAGTCTCCTTGCTAATGCTGATAATACTAGAAATAGTAATAGTAAGAATTATCTGTGATTGAATACTTTTAAGGCCAGGAACTATGCTCAGCTCTTCCAAGTATCATATAATTTAATTCTCCTAAAAGTTCTGTAAGTTAAGTACTACTATTGTCCAAAGAAACTCTAAAATGCTCAAATCTATTGCCAGTCTTCTTAAGTGCAAATCCAATATTAAGCCTCTTTCTTTTTATTTGAAAGTTTTCTACTAGCTCCGAAGTTTCTCCTGACTTATGCTTCCTTGTCTATCTTTTTTTAATGAAGTCACATGAGGCATTTTTACTCAGTGAATCTGTCTTGTCACCCCTACATATTCAACAGGGATGCCTCTGCAATCTCATCTGTTAACTTCTGGGAGACTTGGGCGTCCCAACATGGGTTCACTCTTTTCTTCCTTTTGTCCCTCTGGGGAAGTCTCCTACCCTCAGAGCTACTGGAGTGCAGAGCTTGCCCCTGCAGCCGCTACTGCTCCATGACCTCCCTGGGACCCCTGCTCTACCCATCATTCCTTGGTGTTCCTGAAGTTGAAAAACCTTCATGTGGTAAACCATACTGCCTTTACCTCATGCCTCAAGGGGCTGAGTCATCTGTGTTTCGCACAAATGTAGAAGACAATGTTTCTTGCTAAGACTGAGACATAGACTTCAAGAGTTCCTGGACTAGGAGATGCAGCAGCTCAGATTCCCGTCCTCTTTCCCAGGCACGACACTCTTCCCAGCCAGGCCATTTCCCACACACCTGTGAAGCCAATCAGCTTCTGCAGAGCAGCCTGAATGCTGCTTAGAGCTCCAGTTCAATGATACAGCCAGACTGCACCTCAAATTAGGCTCAGCTAAAAACTTTCCCACCAAAAGTTAAAATGCCTCTCTCTTTAAAGCTAAAGGTATACTATTATACATATACAAACACCTGGAGAAAAGGAATGCAGTTCAAGTATCAAATTCTTGCTAGCAATGAAAAATAAACACCATACGAGAGCTAGTTTATTTCATCAATGCTTCCTGTTTCCATTGTCATATTTTATACTTAGTAGCCATCTCACTTTTTATTACATTCACTTGCACTGACATTTATTTTTAATTCAGAGGTATTATTAAAAAGGTAAAAGGACTCTGTGGAAAGGGCATTATATAAATGTTGTGAATTCATCGCTTTGATTCTTCTAAGCAGTAGGTGGCATTGAAAATGGCACTATAATTGAATTTTAATCACTAAAATATTTACCACTATTGCTTTATCCCCTTTTACAACTGAAGAGCAAATGTTATGCAATCATGTGCCTTATTTAATTCAGAATCCACTTAATTGGTGAGTTTGGGGTTTCAAAACACATACAAGAGCATTTAGAATTCTGAGAAAAATTAAGAAAGTTAAAACCACCTTGGGACCTACAGAATACTGATCTAGCTCAGGGGTAGAAATCTATGATCCACCGGCCAAATTGAGCCCACTGTCTGTTTTTGTACAGCCCATGAGGTAAGAGTAATTTTTACATTTTCAAATAGTTGAAAAGAAAGACTATTGCATGACACATAACAATTTATAAAAATTCAAATTTTGGTGTCAATAAAATTTTATAGGGACACAGAAAGGCTCATGTGTTTTCATATTATCTATGGAAGCTTTCACACTATAGCAGCAGAGTTGAATAGTTGTGACAGAGACATATGGTCCACAAAGCAGCAAATATTTACTATCTGGCCCTTTACAGAGATGTTTGCCAATTCCTGATCTGTCTGATTGATTTTTATACTTGCAATTTGACATAAAGAAACAGAAAATATGAACATGTAGATAACATATCTTTCAAAATATTTCAACTTGAAAATGAGGTGAAAGAATATACATATATGTATGAATATATATATATATACACACACATATGTATTATATATACATATGTATATATATATTCTTTCACCTCATTTTCAAGTTGAAATATACATATATATAAAATGACATTTTATATGTGTATGTGTGTATATATATATACATATGTATTATATATATACATATATATATTCTTTCACCTCATTTTCAAGTTGAAATATACATATATAATGACATTTACACTAGATAGCTAATAAGTTCTACATTTTTAGAAAATTTGGCAGAGAGAGAGAAGCAAGGGAAATATATAACAATATTGCAAAGAGTGTCTTCTTTGGATTCTGACGAAAACTGGGAGCAAAACTAGCAATAGGACTTATTAGCTATGTAACTTTAAACACATAGCTTAGCCTCTCTGAATCTGATTTCTCAACTGTGAAATGAAAATCAAAACACCTATCTCATCAAAGTCAAAGTGAGAATTATAAATAACATAACTAAAATGCTGAAATCTACAAACCTTTCCATCACTGAAATCTACAAACCTTTCAGTAAAAAATATATACAGTGCTGTGATTTTGGTTAATCTCCCCCACTAACCCACATTCTTGAGAGAGGTCTTCAGAAAGAAATTTAGATTAAAAGGGTAAGCTTCTGACTTGGTTACTTGCAATAACATCCAAGACTTTTTACCATCACCATCCACCCACATGTATAGGCATATATTTCGCTTGGAGCAGTCACCTTGAAGAATATAGGAGGAAAACTTCCAAGGATTTCAGAATCGAAAGAAAAAAGCAAACCAATGAAAGATACAACCAATGCAAAGAAAAGTGCCCCACAGTTGGCAGGCTGTGAAAGCAATAAAATGGCTAAGATTCTCAGTGCTGGAAGTAAAAAGACTAAGTTCAATTTCTGTTACTTACTAAACATATGTCATTAAGGAGCTCAGCTGACGTTCCTCTACTCTATTCCCTCATCTACAAATTAACAGTCATATTTGTACACACCACACTGAAACTTTTGAGGACTGAAAAAGATAAGACGAAGTGCTTGAGATGGAGGCTGGCATACAGTAAGCATTTTATTCTTTCATTCATTCCACATACAGTTATGGGCACACCTATACACCAGCACTACGGCCAATGATAGGGAGAAAATAGTGAACAAGAGAGATGTGGTATCTACTCTCATGGATTTTATAACTAATAAGGAAGCAAGTCAATATACTAGTAATTGTACAAGTCAGTCAGTCATAAGTAATTCTATGAAACAAGCAAATAGAGCTGAAACTCATAATGAAAGAGGGGTCTGCATTAGCTGGGACATTCAGGTGAGGCTTCTCTAAAGAGATGACATTTTCCTTAAGGATGAGAAGGATCCAGACGTAGAAAGAGCAAAAGCAAAAGAAAAGACTTCTGTGAACTTTTCCTTGAGAGGAAACTAGGTTGTAGTATGATGAGCAAGGAGAAAGTGATAGAAAATTAAGTCAGAGGGACAGACAGGAGCTAGATGGTACAGTACCTTTGAAACCGTCACAAGGAGCGTGGTTTTGTTCTTAATGCAAAGGAAAGTATTTAAATGACTTTAAAAGGGCAGTGACACGATCTGATTTATACTTTTAAAGGGCTGCTAAGTGAATAGAGGAGAGAGCAAGAAGGGACGCAGGGAGCCATTTTGGGAACTGCAGTAATCCAGGCAAGAGCTGTGTCTTGGCATCTCATGAATTGAGAGCAGAGGAGAGGGTGGAGATAAGGAGTTGGAATGGGCAGGGCCCACTGATGGGTTAAATATGAACGTAGGGAGCAGAAGTGTCAAGAATCACTCCAGGTTTGAGACAGTTTCTCAAATGTGGAAAACTGTGGGGGAAACAGCTTTGAGGATGAAATTAAAGAGTTCCATTTAGACATGTTGCTGGAGTTCACGAACACTTAGAGGTTGGAGGAAGAAAACCATTTACGGTGGCTGAGATAGAAGGAAATTCAAATCGATTTGAGACTAAGTCAAAAAAAGGAGAGGAGAGCACTTCAAAAAGAAGATGGTGGTAAGTTGTGTTAAAAGCTGCCACCATCATTATTTTTATTATAAAGGAAACATTTTTATGGGGCTCAAATGTCCCCTTGACTAATCGGTCATCTCTACTAGTAAAGTTAGCCCCCCTCAATTGGTCTCTATCATATCACCATACTCATTGTATTCAAAGAAAATATTGTATTTAATTATTTATGGCCTGGCTCTTCTACATAAATGTTAGTTCCATAAAGGCAGGGATCCTATCTCTCTTTGCCCTCACAGCATTCTCAGTGCCTAGAAAAGTGCTTGGCACATAATAAATGCTCAATTAATACATACTAAATGAATGAATGTTTGCTGGCTTCCTATTCTTTGCATTATCCGTACCTCCTTCTTTTCTTTTTCTTCATCTATGTTCTTCCCTTGATGGTCTGTTTAAAGTCTCTTGTCAGGCTCATTTAATACATTATATTCAAATGACATTGGAAAACATTTATATAATTTGACTCTTTATTCTGCCTTATGAGGATGGTAAAAGAGACATCTCATCTCTGTTTTACAGAGAAGATATCACAATAGTGGAAAGGAAACTAGACTCAGACTCAGGAATCCTGACTTCACATATAGGTTTACACTCTTATTAGCTGTGTAATTCTAAGCAACTTCCTAAGTTGTTCTAAACATCATTTCTCATCTGCAAAACCTGACTTAAAAAGTTTATTATAAGGATAAATGAAATCATACGTATACAGCACAGGGCAAGGCATGTAATAGTGTTAAAGAGCAGGGGTATATTGTGAGTAATAGTATTACATAGCAGTGGTAATAGTAATATTTGGATACAGTATAGAGCGATTTCCCATTTAAATGAAAGAGAAATTTGAGCCTTAAAATTGGTATACTGGTGAAATCCTTCAACAATAAACAGTGTTAAAAATGAAAATCTTCTCAAACCTTGATCAGTCACTTGCTTATTATCTGAACTTTGTTCACCACAATGTCGCATTACAAAAGGTTTTGCATACCACTCCTCGGAAGTCTACTTGACCCAGTTCCATGAATTAAAGAGAAGTCACAGTATCTGACATACTATTAGGAAATTAGGCCATATTTGGAGTACACTTGGTGTTTATACTGAACTATCACGAGGCTCAAAATATGCTACCTCACCAATTAATTTAAAATGTTCTGTCTTTTTTCAAAAAAGAACTTGCTACAGCCCTTAAAATTCTTAAAGGAAGATCATAAAGTTTCTAGATCTTGAAGCAGGACTTACACTAGAGAGAGCAGAGATCATTTTATGAAACCTCTGGGGTCAGAGAGTGGGCCACAGTTTTGAAATGATGCCCATGGGCGTCACCTGGTGGCAAGAATATTACCAAGCAGAATGTACCTGCACCCCAATGGTCCATCACCTCTAGACATCTCTGCAGACAAATTAGTTGATTTTCATACATAGATGTCCATGCTTTAGATCCTAAAACCATAGTTCTTTAGACCAGAACCAGTCTCTCACCCAAAGAGCAGCCATTTATAGAAGTTATTAGTATTCACTGTTGACCTGTGGCTGTATCAATTAGTTCAAAAGGGGTTGCAAAATGGTAATGGTGAGTTTCTACTTTATCACACCTTCTGTGTACATTCACCATCTGTTATTCTTCTGGAATCAAGAGCTTTCCCTCACCAAACTGGGCTGAATTATAATTTAAAAAGTCAGGGTAACTGCTTTATGTTTCCCTTTTCTTTTTCTTTTTTTCCCCCCATCTGAAACAAAATTCCCTGATACCATCCTATAAAATTCTCTCTTGATGAAGAGACTTAGATGCCCCCAGAAGTATAATGAGGGGAAAAACACAAATTAGAATTACTCCTATCACCACTAATCCCACTGTGACAAAATTGTTTACTTCCTTTGAACAAAGGAGATCTGAACACCCAAAGCAATATCATGTAACTAGTTCTGTTGAAAAGGAAATTTATCTGTTTTTCTGGTTTACATCTATAAAATGAATGAGGTGAAGCTAGACATTTGAAACTAAATTATTCCACTCTCAGATTGTGCTGCAACATTTCCACAAGCAAATACATTGTCATTTTAATAGGTGACTTTGTACTGTGAAAGTAAGTTCTCCACAGCAAACATTTGTGTTGAAGATGGTGTATCTAGTTATTATGCATGCAGTAGCAGGCCCCACAAAGACAACAAAGACAACAAAGAACCATTGAACTTTAAGGTAGGTGAATTCAGATTATCCAGCCTAAAAAACAGAAAGAAAAATAATAGAATGAAGAAAAAAGAAGAAATCCTCAAAGATCATCAAACTTACAGACAAGCTTGTAATAGGTGTCTCAAAAGAGAAGAGAAAGGGGCAGAAAGCATATTTGAAGAAGTAATGGGGGTAAAAAAAATACCTCATCAAACTTGATGAAAACCAGTAATCTGTATTTTCAAGAAGATCAACAAACTCCCAAAGTACAAACTCTGAGGAACACAAAATACAAATAAACACATCATAATCAAGCTGTCAAAACCAAAGATAAAGAATTTTGAAAATAGTAAGGGAGAAGCTACTCATTAACAGCTGATTTCTCATCAGAAACCATACAGGCCAGAAGGAAGTCAGATGGTATATTCAAAGTGTGGAAAGAGTGTCAACCAATAATTCTATATCCATTGAAACAATTCTTTAAAAACAAAGAAGAAATTAGGACACTCCTAGATAAACAACAAGTGAGAGAATCCATCCATAGAAGACTTCCCTTACAAGAAACACTAAAGGGATTCCTTCAGGCTGAAAGGAAGAACATGTTAATTTGAATTAATATGAAGAAATAAAGAGCAACAGTAAAGGTAACTACATAGATACGTATAAAGTACAGCATAAGTGTTTTGTCCCTCTATCTTGTTTAAAAGACAACTGCATAAAGCAGTAATTTTAGATTTTTTTTATTAGTTTCAGGTGTACAAAACAATGTAACAGTTAGACATTTACACCCCTCACAAAGTGATAACCCTCTCCCCAAACCTATTACCCATCTGACATCACACATAGCTGTTACAATTCCATTGACTATTCCCTATGCTGTACGCCACATCCTGTGACCATATATATATATATATATATATATATATATATATATATATATATATATATATATATATATATATATATTTATAGTTGGCATTCCATATTATTCAGCTTCAGCTTCAGGTGCACAGTGCAGTGATCAGTCATCTACACTGTCCATGAAGTGGTCTCTCTAATAAGACAAGTGCCCATCTGAAACCCTACAAAATCTTTACAACATTATTGATTATATTCCCCAAACTGTCTTTTGTCTTTTGTATCCCCATGGTAAAGCAGTAATTTTAAATCTAGGCAAACAATGTATAAAGATTCAATGTTTATAAAAATAACAGCACAAAAGAAGAGGAAATGTAGGTATGCAGGAACAAAGTATGTGTACACTATGAAAATTAAGTCACTATTAATTAGAAAAGGTAGGTTCATCATGTGAAAACCAGTCACTATAACACACTACATTAATAGAATGAAGGACAAAAATCATGTAATCATACCAATGGATGCATAAAAACACTTGACAAAAACCAATATCTTTTCATGAGAAAAAAAGAAAAAACTCACCTAGCAATAAGGTAACTTTATCAACCTGATAAAAGACATATATGAAAAACCCACAGCTAACATCATATTTACCAGTGAAAGGCTGAAAACATTCCCTCTTAAATTAGGAATAAGACAAGGATGTCCACTTTTGCCACTTCTGTTCAACATTATATTGAAGGTACTATCAAAGATAATTCAACAAGAAAGAGACATAACAGGCATCCATATTGGAAAGGAAGAAGTAAAACCACATCCATAGATGACATAACCCTGTATATTGAATATCCTAAGGAATCCACTAAAACACTATTATAACTGATGAAAGAATTTAGCAACATTGCAGGACGCAAGATCATTATAAAAAAATCAACTGTATTTCTATATACTAGCAATGAACAAATGAAAATTATATTGAGAAAACAATTCTATTTACAATAACATCAAATAAATTAAATACTTAGGAATAAATTTAACAAAAGAAGTGCAAATCTTGTACACTGAAAACCACAAAACATCACTTAAAGAAATTAAAGAACTAATTAATAGAAAGATATCCCATTGATATATCAGTAGTAATAGTATCAAAATGATAATAATCCCCAAATTGATCTACAGATGCAGCACTATCCTTATCAAAATCTTAGCTGCCTTTTTTAGCTGACAATCTGATCCTAATATTTATATGGAATTGCAAGGGATACAGAATAGCCAATCCTGAAAAGAAAAAACAAAATTGGTAGAGTCACACTTCCTGATTTCAAAACTTACTACGAAGCTACTATCATCAAAACTGTGGTACTGGCAAAGAATAGGCATAGAGATCCATTGAATAGAACTGTGACTCTAGAAATAAACCCATACATTTATGGTCAATTGATTTTTGACAAGGGTGAAAAGACAATTTAATGGGGGAGAGAACAGTTTTTTCAATAAATAGTGCTGTGATAAATGGATACCTACATGCACAAGAATGAAATTTGACCCCTACCGTATACCATCCACAAAATGTAGCTAGAAGTTCACAGTCCTAAATGTAAATGCTAAAACTATAACATAAATAATTTCTGGGGATTGTGATATACAGCATGATGACTACAGTTAACAATACTGTATTGTATATTTGAAAAGTCCTAAGAGAGTAAATCTTAAACGTTCTAATCACAAGAAAAAAGTTATAACTATGTGAGGTGATGGATGTTAACTAAACTTATTGTAGTAATCATTTTGCAATATATACATATATAAAGTATTATGTTCTGTGCTTTAAATTATCGCAATATTATATGTCAATTATATCTCAATGAAACTGGAAAAAGAAAAAAAAAGAAAATGAAAATACAACCCACAGAGTAGAAGATAATATTTGCAAAGCATAGATCTGATAAAAGACTAGTATCCAGAATATATTTTTAAAATTCTATGACTCATCAACAAAAATACAGACAAATCAGTTATAAATGGGCAAAGGAGTTGAATAAGCATTTCTTCAAAAAAGATATACAAATGACCAACAAGCACATGAAAAGATGCTTAACTTCATCAGTTACTAGTGAAATGCAAATCAAAACTATAGTAAGATTCCACTTCATTCCCCCACCCCACCCCTCAGGACAGGTATAATAGAAAAGATGGGTAATAACAAATGTTGCCAGAATATGGAGAAATTGGAACCCTTATACGCTGCTGGTGTCAATGTAAAGTGGTACAGCTGCTTTGGAAAACAGTTTGCAGTTGCTTGAAAGTTTAAATATAGAGTCACCATGCGATTCATAATAGCCAAAAAGTAAAAATAATCCAAATATCCATCAAGTGATGAATACATAAGCAAAATGTAGTATACCCATACCATGGACTATTAATATTCAGTCTTAAAGAGGAATGCAATAAACTGTATGGTGTCAGATGGGTACTAGACTTAGGTGGGTGATCACTTCGTAAGTTATATAAATATCTAATCACTATGTGTGTACCTGAAACTAATATACTATTGTATTCAACTGTAATTGAAATATTTTTTTTAATTTAAACAAAGGAATGAATTACTGATACATTCTGTAATATCAACAAAACTTGAAAACATGCTAAGTGAAAGAAGCCAGATGCCAAAGGCCATGTACTGTATGATTATGTTTATATGAAATGTCCAAAATAGGGAAATCCATAGAGACAGAACATAGAATAATGGTTGACAGGGAATGGGGGAAGTGGGGCCCATTAGTCTCGGCTAATGGATACAGGGTTTCCTTTCATGGCGATGAAAATGTACTTGAATTAGGGAGTGATGATGATTGAAGAACTGTTTCAATATATTAAAAACAACAGAACTGTACATTTTAAAAAGGTAAATTTATGGTATCTGATTATATCTCAATTTTTTTTATTAGTTTCAGGTGTACAAAACAATCTACTCCCCCAATCTACTACCCTTCTGACATTGTATATGGTTGTTACAATTCCATTGACTTTATTCCCTATGCTGTACACCACATCCTGTGACTATATATATATATATATAATTATAGTTGACAATATTATTCAGCTTCAGCTTCAGGTGGACACTGCAGTGGTCAGGCACCTACACCATCCCTGAAGTGGTCTCTCTAATAAGACAAGCGCCCATCTGACAACCTACAAAATCTTTACAACATTATTGATTACATTCTATAATCTAGATCTCAATTTTTTAAGTTTATAAAACTTTGTAATATCAATATTAGGATTATCTTTTTGGATATTTATGGGGAAACTAAGATTATAAAGTTTAACTGACTTACTCTAGGTCTCATTATTAAATGCTTTGGTGGTTAACTCAGATTTTATGCCTCCAAAGCAAGTGTGCAAAACAATATATATGTATATACATATAAGTATCTATATTTATACATAAAAATGCGTATGTTTTGCAGAAGGAGTGACATATTATTCCTTTCATTTCTAGTCAATTAACCCCCATTTAATGAGTTTACTCTGTGCTAGGCACTGAGGATACAGAAAGAAATAAAATAGCCCTTGATACAATAACTTTATACAATTAACCTTAGTATGAATTATTTTAGCTGTTACCTGTGAATGAAACAATGAATACGAGTGTATTCTGCACCTTTAAGTGAGTTCGACCTTCCCACACAAGACCAATCGACACAGATGCCTCATCATGCTATCACAACACCTTTATGTTCCTGATCTGTACTCCTTTTAACACTTTCTTCCACTAACTACAAACTCTTCCTTTGTCCTGGAGTTGATCCTACCTCTGATTCTGGGGGGGGGGGGGGGGGGGGGGAGTCTGTGTGTTCCTGATTTCCCCACATCTCCTGTGTGTCACTAAGGACTTTAACCCAGTTTCTCTACTGCAGCACTATTAATATTTAGGACTCGATGATTATGGGGACTGTTCTGTGCAGGGTAAAATGCTTTGCCACATCTCTGGCCTCTACTCACTAACGGCAGTAGCAACCCCCTTCCCCAGTTGTGAAGAACAAAATGTCTTCAGGTGTTGCTTATGTCCTCCGTGTGTGTGTTGGGGCGGGGGGGGGGGGGCGCGGGGGTAAATCTGCCCTGGTTAAGCACCGCCTGACATACACTATAAGGCTCTTCCTGGCCTGGACTGCTTAGAAGGCTGCCTTTTCTGAACAGCGTCTCTCTAAATCAATATCCAGCAATAGCGCACACCCACTTTAGCACCAGACTGCTTATGAAGGGGAGGGTTAAATTAATTAAAAACCTGTTTTCAGTTCTCTTCTTCAAAATGATCTTCTCAGCTCTATCTAGTCACAATAATCTATAGTACGTTGCTTTCTAAAGACCCCTCTCTACCCCCCTCCCCCCCAGAGAAATGCCTCTGATAAATTATTTCAGTTCCTAGATCCAATGTCACCAATAGGTTCCTGTGAAAAAGACGTAGGACAGGTCAGGGAGGGCTTCTCATCATTGGATGTACTTACTGCTCCAGTCCTGATTCTGCTCTTCTCCACTTTTCATACAGCCCAGTGACAAGGCAGCATGAAACTGAGGGAGCTGCCTCACTTGAAAAGAATGAAAAGTGGCTAAGAACAGCCGTCAGGCCCTGAGTTTAGGTGTTCTGGGTCTAAATCTGGAATGCAACCAAGGAGCTTTCAATCCACCAGGAGCCATATAAATGTGAGGAACAGACCACAGAGAAATGCCTACAAAGCAAATAGTTGTGGATGAACTATATTGCTTAAAGACTTTCCTATTAGGAGAGGCAACCTATTCAGGATACCTCTGAAGAAAAAAATCTATTGTTACTGCCCTGTGGAGGACCAATTCTTGTTAAACTTGTGAAATGGATTGTACTGGAACTTTCTGTGACACAAACTCTGTTCACCTAGCTTGGGCTAAAAAGGGAACTGAATGGTATGCTGTGTTGGGAAGACCAAGGGGTGGACCAGGTTCAGGCACAGAGGAATACTCAGGTCTCTCTCCCTCTCTCTCCTTCTTACTTCCATGGTTGCTTCTTCTTAAGGCATATGCTGTCTTCATAGCACAAGTTCTGCCTGATCAGTAATGTGAAGTGTCTTGAGAATCTGACATCATGTATCTAGGATGCAGGTAGCGTCCCGAGAAAAAAGAAAGACAGAAGAGAGCTGCCTCTAACTATCTGTATTAAAAGTCCTCATCTTGTTATTTGAGATAAACTGAACTATGCAGTACTATCATAGACCATTATACATTACCTAATCAAAATCTCTAGCGAATCTCTTCAAACAGAATCAAATTCATATATAACAAGTTCATTTACTAAAATAGAAGACTGAAATATCCTTATTTGCCAATATCTTGAATAAAAAAAATTTTTTGAAGTTTAATCTGACTTATATCCCTAGTCCAAATCCAATCCAGCATGCTCAAAATTTCTACAATATAGTATCAAAATATTATAATGAAAACCTATCTTGGACAAACTAGAATCCGATCATCAATGATAGCTTTCAGTTTTACAGGGAGATGTGGTAACAAAGATGTGAAATCTAAACAAAAGAATGGCCCTGGGAAACAGGTCCAAAGGCCTCCCCCTGTGTTATGAAACTATGGATCAGATTGCTGCAGAATCTCATGATTCGAGCAGTTAAGATGGGGCCTAAGTGGCATAGAACTGATGTATTTCCTCCCTCAATCAGGAACTCCACCTGGGATTGGCCTCCTATGTGGGTTTATCCATAGAAACATCTGTGAGTGTCTGGAGAAGACAAAGACATAGACTAAGAAAGAAGTTGGTAACAAGGGAGCCAACTTAGGGGATGTGATTATACATAGCATGCTGGTGGAATTGCTCAGGTGGAAGAAAGTCTACCATTTTATTCCATTTGGAAAACAATTTTCTTCCTTAAGCACAAGACTTGTCATTTTACTCTGAGCCAGCTATCTACAATCAGATTTTTCAGAACAGAGGGTGAAGCAGGATTCTGTGGCTAGGCGTGAGACACCTGCCACTGGCATTGGCACAAGGACGTTTAGTGTGTGGCCTGAAGAGCTGCCCACTAAGCAGTTGAATATTGAAGCCCAGACCATCCAGCTAGAAAACTTCATCTCCTTCCAATTCTCTTAAACAAAGAGACACCTGGGTTCCCCAATAATGCTGACATTTAAAGAAGATCCTGTCTTTTAAAAGTAAGGTCTATTAACCGTGAAAATGATGTCATTCATTTTTATTCTAGAAATATTTGGACACTTATTAATACTTAATAATATTTAATACTTACATATGCCTCCCACAGTATCAGAACTCAGTAAGCATTGGTTAAATCTCAATAAAAAACAATGTGCTTAGACATCATAGAAATGGCAGCATGAGGTGAGCCTCTTGAAATCTCCCCTGGAATTTACAACAAATTGAACAGCTACAATTCCACAAAGGACACCTTGTGCAGCTGACAGGCAAGGCTAAGAGACACACAATTGAAATCATATAAAGGTGGGTAAATTAGGTGAGCTGGGGAGGAGGAAAAGGGGAAGTGCGGAGACAAGGGACGTGCAGGCCGCAGGACGCAGACCGGAACTCCGAGCTCAGAGCTTGCTGCATTCTGGAGCTACCACAGTTGCGGGAGAGGGAGAATTCAGACAGCTAGTGCTCTGCTTATGCCCACAGTCCTGCCTGAGGAATCAGCATATAACACAGCTGAACCCACTGCCATGACAGACATCTCAAAGCAAAGACTGAGGGAAGAAGGGTGAAAATGGTGTTTTAATCCCTTACTGCTGTGCAGAGGACAGAAGGCATAGCCATGGAGCCTAGCCAACTCCTCCCTACCGTCTCAGAGCTCGCCCCACCCCTACCGGCCCAGTGCTAGAAGTGGAAGAGTAGCAGTGCAGATCAAAAAAACAGAATATTTGCAGTTCTGAGAACTGTAGCCTGCAGCCATGGACTTGCAGCCCAACTAGTTCCAGCAAAGGTCAGGGAGCCCTGGGTGCAGGACAGGCTGTGCTGGTGGTCGCCACCATTGCCCAGAGCCATCTCTCACAACCCAACCCACCCTGCCCCACTATTTGAGCAGATCCCTGCTGGGGTAAACAGAGCCACTGAAACACACAGGCCCTGAAACTGGTGCAGGAAGAGCTTTAGAACTTCAGAAGCTCTCCACATCCCCCCAGTGAGGTGCTGCCCTGAGACCCAGGCAACCTGCTCACAGAGGAGAAGCATGCCTTCCAGGGAACCCCCTCCCCCCCATTGTGTGAGAAGCCAGAAAAGTGCAGAGAAAATATAACACTACAGTGTGAGAGAGAATAAAAGGCTTCAGTCAGAGAGAAAATAAAACATTCTACCAACACCTACAGGAAGGCAAAAGAAAGACCTCTTCCTATCAACCTATTGCAGAACCCACTCCTATATGCCTAGGAAGAGAAATAATAATTAATTAATTGTCATGAATAACCAAGGTAACAAGGCAGCTCAGAAAGAAAATGAAAAGTCTCCAGAAAATGAAATAAAAGACATGGAAATATGTGACTTAAATGACAGAGAATTCAACATTGCCATTCTTAAAAAACTCAACAAGATTCAAGAAAACACAGACAGACAGTTTAAGGAACTCTGAAACACAAAGAACAAAATGAACATTTTACCTACGAGATTGAAATTTTAAAAAGAACCAAATAGAATTTCTGGAGATTAATAACTCAATAAAAGAAATGAAGAATGAAATATCCAGCTTAGGTAGTAGAGCTGACCAGATGGAAGAAAGAATCAGTCATATGAAAGATAGAAATTTGGAAATGACACTGGTGGAAGAAGAGAGAGACTTGAGAGTTAAGAGAAATAAAAAAAACTCTACAAGAACTTTCTGACTTCATCAGAAAGAGCAATATAAGAATAATGGACATACCAGAAAGAGAAGAAAGGGAGAAGGGAACAGAGAGTATATTCAAACAAATAGTTGACGAGAACTTCCCAAACTTATGGAAAGAACTGGATCCTCAAATCCAAGAAGCAAACAGAACACCGCAATCCCAACAGGTCTTCTCCAAGGCACATTGTATTGAAGCTGTCAAAAATTAACAACAAAGAAAGAATCCTCAAGGCAGCCAGGGAAAAGAAGACAGTAACCTAGAAAGGAAAACCCATTAGATTATCATCAGATTTTTCAGCAGAAACTCTATAAGCCAGAAGGGAGTGGAATCAAATATTCAAGCTATTAAAAGTGAGAAATTATGAGCCAAGAATAATATATCCAGCAAAGCTATCCTTTAGATATGAAGGAGGAATAAAGACCTTTCCAGACATATAGAAGTTGAGAAATTTTCTAACACATGACCTGCACTATAAGAAATACTGAAGGAGGTTATTCTACCTGAAACAAAAAAGCAAAAGAATACAAAAACATGAGTAGTATTATGAACAGACAGACAGAAGCAGGAAATGGCAACCCCTACACCAAATAGGACATTATACACTTAAACATAACATACAGGGAGGAGGAGGAGGAGGAGGAGGAGGAGGAGGAGGAGGAGGAGGAGAAGAAGAAGAAGAAGAAGAAGAAGAAGAAGAAGAAGAAGAAGAAGAAGAAGAAGAAGAAGAAGAAGAAATACACTTAAAAAGAAAAACCAGAGAAATAATGCAACTTGTTACTGCAGCGCAGAAATCAACTCAGAGTAAATAGGGATAATTTGTGACAACAAAAACATAGAAGGTGAGAGAGTAAAGGTCTGAACCAGCACAAGGGAATGGAGAAGGGAAGTATGCTGAAGAAAATGGAATACTCTAAATATGAATCTTTCTTTACATAAACTAAACAGTAACCACTCAAAAACAAACAAACAAAAAAACCCAGAACTGAAATATATAACATAAAAAAAGAAAAATCAGAGGGAAAAAGACTTATAGAATACCATCACACTGAAATAACAGACAGCAACAAAAAGGCAAAAAAAACAAAGGAGACTCTGTCCTACCAGAAAACCAAAGATAGAATGATAGGAAATCCTCATATAACAATAATCACCCTAAATGTAAATGGACCGAACTCACCAATAAAAAGGCACAGAGTAGCAGATTGGATAAAAAACTAAACCCAACCATATGCTGCCTCCAAGAGACAGATCTCAGCTACAAGGACAAATATAGACTCAAAGTGAAAGGAGGGAAATTGATACTCCAAGCAGATGGTATTAGGAGAAAATCAGGTGTAGCTATACTGGTGTCAAATGAAACAGACTTCAGGATAAAAAACGTAACAAGAGACAAGGATGGACATTTCATAATGATAAAAGGGACTATAAAACAAGAAGACGTAACAGTCATCAATATTTATGCCCCAATCAGGGAGCACTGAAATATACAAAGCACTACTAACAGAACTAAAGGGAGAAATTGACCAAAACACAATTATAGTAGGGAACCTAAATACATCATTGACAGCTATGGATGGATCATTCAAACAGAAAATAAATAAAGAAATATCAGTCCTAAATGACACATGAGATGAAATAGACATAATTGGCATTTATAGAGCATTTTGTCCTAGAACATCAGACTGTGCATTCTTTTCTAGTGTACATGAAACGTTCTCAAGGATAGACCATATATTGGGACATAAAACTAACCTCAGCAAATTTAAGAAGATTAAAATCATACTAAGCATATTCTCTGATCATAAGGCTTTGAAATTGGAAATCAGCTGCAAAAAGGAAGCAGGAAAAACCAGAAATATGTAGAGATTAAATTAAATACTTTTAAAGAACGACTGGGTCAAAGAAGAAATAAAGAGGAGAGATCAAAAGATACACAGAAACAAATGAGAATGAAAATACATCCTACCAAAAACTACCAAAATTTTTGTGATGCAGCAAAAGCAGTTTTAAGAGGGAATTTGTATCATTACACGCCTATCTCAAGAAATAAGAAAAAACCCAGATAAATAACCTTATGTTACACCTTAAAGAATTAGAAAAAGAAGAACAAATGAAACCCAAAGTCAGTAGAAGGAAGGAAATAATAAAAATCAGAGCAGAACTAAATGAAATAGAGAACAAAAGACAATAGAAAAAAATTAACGCAACAAAGAGCTGGTTCTTTGAAAAGATTAATAAAATTGACAAACCCTTGGCTAGATACACTAAGATAAAAAGAGAAAAGACACAAACAAACAAAATCACAAATGAAAGGGGAAGTTACCATGGATGCCACAGAAATACAAAGGGTCATCCAAGAATACTATATGCCACCAAATGACCTTGAATAAAAGGACATGTTCTTAGAAACATAATCTTCCCAGGCTAAATCACGAAGAATTGGAAAATCTAAATAGACTGATCAACAGTAAAATTGAATCAGTCAGCTGAAACTTTCCAAAAAGCAGAAGTCCAGGACCAAATGGCTTCACTCATGAATTCTACCAAACATTCAAAGAGGATCTAATGCCTGTCCTACTCAAACTCTTCCAAAATATTGAAGAAGAGACAATACTCCCTAACTCATTTTATGATGCCAACATTACCTTGATACCAAAACGTTGTAAGGATAACACAAAAAAAGAAAATTACAGAGCAATATGTCTGACGCATACAGATACAAAAATCCTACACAAAATTCTAGCAAATCAAATGCACCAATGCATTAAAAAGATGATACATCAGGATCAAGTGGGGTTCATCACAGGGGCCCAAGGATGGTTCAACATATGCAAATCAATCAATGTGATACACCACATAAACAAAATAAAGGAAAAAATTCATATGATTAAATCAATTAATGCAGAAAAGGCGTTTGACAAGATATCACATCCATTTGTGATTAAAACACTTAATAAAATGGGTATAGAAGGAAAATACCTCAACATAATAAAGGCCATATATGACAAACCCTCAGCTAATATCATAATTAATGGTGAAAAATTGAAGCCCTTTGCTCTATGTTCAGAAACACAACAGGGCTGTCCCCATCACCTCTGCATTCCAAAATAGTATTGGAAGTCCTCACCAGAGCAATCAGGCAAGAGAAAGAAATAAAAGGCATTCAGATTGGGAATGAAGAAGTTAAATTGTCACTCTTTGCAGATGACATGATGCTATATATAGAAAACCCTAAGGACTCCACCAAAAAGCTATTAGAAACAATTAATGAATACAGTAAAGTTGCCAGCTACAAAAATCAACATAAAAAAGTCCATTGCATTCCTATACACTAACAATGAAATCTCAGAAAAAGAAATTAAAAAAAAAAATTCCTTTTGCAATTGAAACAAAAAGAATAAAATATCTAGGAATAAACTTAACCAAGGACGTGAAAGACCTATACTCTGAAAACTATAAGACATTTTAAAAAGAAATTGAAGAAGACACAAATAAATGGAAACACATTCTGTGTTCATGGATTGGAATAATCAACATCATTAAAATGGCAATATTACCCAAAATAAAATACAGATTTAATGCAATCCCCATCAAAATAAAATCCCAATGGCATTTTTTAAAGAAAAAGAACAAAAATTCATCAGATTTGTATGGAATCACAAAAGACTCCAAATAGCCAAAGCAATCCTAAGAAAAAAGAACAATACTGGAGGTATCACACTCCCTGACTTCAGCTTGTACTACAGGTCCACAATAATCTAAACAGTATGATATTGGCAGAAACACACACACAAAGACCAATGGAATAGAATTGAGAACCCAGAAATAAACCCACATAAATATGGACAATTTTCGACAAAGAAGCCAAAAATATATGTACAGTAGAGAAAAGACAGCCTCTTCAATAAATGGTGCTGGGAGAATTGGATAGCCATTTGAAACTAGACTAGTTATCTGTCACCGTGTACCAAAATTAACTCAAAATGGATCAAAGACCTAAACATAAGACCTGAAACTGTAAACTGCATAGAAGAAAACATAGGTACTGAACTTATGGACCTCAGGTTCAAAGAGGATTTTGTGAATTTGACTTCAAAGGCAAAAGAAGTAACAGCTAAAATAAATGAATGGGACTATATCAAACTAAAAAGCTTCTGCACAGCAAAAGAAACCATCGACAAAATAAAGAGGCAACCAATCAAATGGGAGATTTTTGCAAATAATGCCTCTGATAAGGGGCTAATATCCAAAATATATAAGGAACTCATACAACTCAACAACAAAAAAACAAACAATCCAATTAAAATATGGGCAGAGGATCTGAAGAGACATTTCTCCAAAGAGGACATACAAATGCCAAGATATTATTTTTAATTAATTTATTGATTAATGAATTAATTATTTTATTGTTTGGACAACTTTAAAGAATGGATTGAAACATGAAGATGGATTAATTTAGCAGTGAAAAAAGTGTTTCATTCCAGGTGAGGACACTGAAATGTGAAGAGATCGAGTCTCTAGTTTGAGCAAAGAGCAAAATCATTACTTTACAAATGACTTATATCTTCTAATAACTCTTTTTTTCTCTTTTGTTGAGGCCCCACTGAATTCTACTGAAGCTATCAAAAATGCATTTCTCAACAGATTGTTTCTCGAAAACCATAAACATACTGTGTAAGAGCCTCCTATTATTAGAATTAAAATAACTATCAAAATAAAATGTTAGACTGTGTAAGAAATACTGTGTTTCCCTGAAAATAAGACCCAACCAGACCATCAGTTCTAATGCATCTTTTGGAGCAAAAACTAATATAAGATCCGGTCATATTTTAATATTAGACCGGGCATAACATAACATAACATAACATAACATAACATAACATAACATAACATAACATAACATAACATAGGGGATAATATAATACAATACAATATAATACAATACAATATAATATAATATAATACTGAATCTTGTATTCATTTTTGCTCCAAAAGACACATTAGAGTTGATGGTCCAACTAGGTCTTATTTTCGGGGAAACATGGTAGTAATTAAAGAGGATCCCCACTGGATGCCATTGATCTTTTACTTGGGATTGAAATCTTTCTGTAGGAAATCATAACCGACATAATAAGTTAACATTTGCATATAAAGTGTCAGCATGCTATGAATATTTAATTTCATATGCTGATTATAAAAAAATAGATTGTAGTATTTTTTAAAGCATTAATATCTACTAATTAGTACTTTGCTATAAATTGCTTGGTTTTAAAATGAAATAAAGTATAGCTTCATATGTATTATTTTTTACTTATAGCTATACATATGTGTGTGTGTTTGTGTGTGTATATATATATATAGTCCTAAATTACATATATGCTATAAAGTTTTGTTTATTTTTTACGTGGTTTGGGGGTGTTTCTGATGTTGTTGTTATGGGTTCACATCATAAGCTAGAAATTGGACACGTTGCCATGGAAATAATTTTCTGTATTAGAGTATACAATGTAAATCAACAGCTGTGGTGATAAAACACTGACAGCACAGGGGTGAATTTTTGTTGTCCCTTGTTGTTGTTGTTTATTGGTTTATGGGATTTTGTTTTTTGTTATAAGTTTAGCTTCTTTGCTTTTAGACACTGGAAAGGTTTTATCTAATTCCAATTCCACTGACTTGTTTTAGACACACCTTGCTCCTGCATCTGCTATATTAAATAATTTGTACGGTTAATTTGCAGTAGAGATTTTTTTTTCATTCTGGAATGTAAAACTCTTTTTAATTACATACAATATTATATATTATATTATAATATATACATACAATATTGTATTAGTTTCAGGTGTACAACATAGTGATTTGACATGTATATACTTTATGAAGTCATCACCACAAGAAGTCTAGTAATCACCTGTCACAATGTTATTGCAATATTATTGACTATATTTCCTATGGCGTACATGACATCCCCGTGACTTAATAATGTTGTGATTATAAGTTTGTACTTCTTAATTCCCTCACCTTTTTTATCCATCCACCTACCACCCAACCCTTTGGCAACTATCAGTTTGTTCTCTGTACCTATGAGTCTGTTTTGAGACTTAAAAAAAAATCTATTTGAAGACCACGTTAATACATTTATTCATCCAAAAAATATACCTTTTGGGCACCCACATTCAAGGCACTGTTCTGGGCACTTGGGGCATCAGTGGACCAAAAAAAGGCCGCTGGCCTGTTGAGTTTATTTTCTACATACATCATGATAAAAACACTCCATGAACCAGGAGTGTGTTACTTCTGTGCCTACTTTCAACTCTGAGTGAGCAATTATAGCAACCACAGCCTTGATAAGAACATTACAGACATGGGATGAAAGTCTGGATTGCACCACCAGTAAGTTATCTGGACCAGCAAAAATAATAGCTAAGATTGAGAGGAGTTTAAAATAGGTAATAGAGGAAAAACATGATGAAAATCAATTATGTCCTTAGGACAAACTGCAATACACAAGGTTGTAGCTCATCCCTCTAATTCTTTTAATTTTTTTCCTAGAATTTATGATGACTACCATCTTGAAGAAGCTGTGACAAGTTAGAGTAAACAATGTTTGATGCAAATATCAGAACAATGCAAGGGGCGCAACACTAGTGACAAGTGTTCATGTTATGCCCGGAGCCCTTGCAGATCCCTTTATCATTTCTGTCTGCCCGGCTCTGAGCTGGTATGCGATTTTTCCTCCAGGGAGCTACACCTGTGATTCTTCTTTGGCCTACTGTCCTCAGGCTACCAGAGCCACGTGTGCAGAAAGCTGGGAGTATGTGGACTTTACATTCTCACCACCACCACACCCACATTCTTGCTTCCCATCCAGTCCTTTAAGAGTAACAGATGGTGTGGCAGAATGAAAGGATGGCTTTCTTGCCTTGGCTCAGGGCAAATTTTGAGGTATAATTTACACTCCAGTTTCCTTGCAGCATCAGGCTGAAGGTATCCTCCAAAAATTGTTCACTTGCATGGCTTCTTCAGCCTTCTTCTCATGCTGCCCCCATGTCTTTTCTGGTTTCTCCAGAGAGTACTTCTCTTGGACCAGAATCCTTCTCTGAGTCTGTTCCTGGGAAACTAAACCTAAAACATTTTGTTGGAAGCCTTCATAGCACCCTGTACTTCTACTTCATTATTCAACTATGGGCAATTATTTGTTCAAAATTTATCTTCCCTACTAGTGTATAAACTGTGTAAGTCAAGGGACTGTGTTGTCCGCACCTTTGTATCCCTTATTTCTAGACTAGTTTGTGGCACACAGATTCAAATATAGGTTGGATTATAAATGAATGAATGAACAAACCAAGAGAGTCAAGGTTAATTAGTAAAGTTGTGACATGTTCATAATTTTTAAAAAGAAAACAATGTATTGTTTTTAGGTAGACTTAGTGAATTACCCTAAGATAGATAAACAAGCCTTATTACTGAAAAACAGAAGTCTTTAGAATAGAAATGTGCTTGTCAGTGTTCAACCTTTGGGCATTCTTTCTCTGTATTTTCTATTTTGACCACTTTCCTTAATAGAGAAGACCGAATCAAGACAGCAGTCAAGTAGGTACTAATAGCACTTGATACCAAAGTCACCCGAGTCATTCTTCCCCTTAGGTTCCATCCTTCTACCTATGATAAATTGAATGACATTCAGAATATAATTGGAACAATATGAGCAAGACAAAAGCCCAAAATCACCATTGCTGCTGCTTATGTCTGCTTAGTAAGGCCTCAGCAAATGGTTCAGGCCATTAGAGCAGGGAATACATGAGAGAAAATGTGTACATTAATCCACACACAGGAAGCTCTTCAATGGAAGGAAAAGGAACTGACTGATTCTCTTGGTGTGTCTTAATGACACCAAATTGCTGTAAGCAGATTTCCTGAATAAATTTAAGACAAAGAATACAGAAAAAGAAAGAACACATGAAGAAAAGTCAGAGCCAGTTCTATCTGCTAGCCTGCATAGAATATTAACTACCAAACTGAACCAATTTGAATCCTTTGTTTTTAAAAATCTTTTTCCAAGTCCAATTCTTCCTCCATGAGTTGAATATGCTGTATCCAATATAAAAGCCAATTTTGAGTTGTAACGTGGATAAAATGTGTTCATCAATTATGATACTTTGGTTCTAACTTGTACCATCTTCCCTTGGGAGCTAAAGAAACTTTGCGCAAGATAAAAGAAATTAGGGTACCTGCTGTGAGTTGAAGAGAGTCCTGGTGAGGAAAAAGTCAATGTACATTGTCTGCAAACATGTCTTCTTTATAAAAGCCTCATGCTAACATTTTAGAAATTGTTATACCACCTGCGAAAAGAATGAGAACTATGTTTAGCTTTAAATGAAGAGATAATTCCAGTAATATTTAACTCAATAACTAAATCTCTTTAAGTATAAATGAAAATTAACTGTATTAAAAATACAGGATTTATTTAGCCATTAAATGAAGAGCTAATTCCAGTAATATTTAACTCAATAACTAAACCTCTTTAACTATAAATGAAAACTAACTGTATTAAAAATACAGAATTTATTCCAAAGTTTAGATGAAAGGTTTATTCACATAAGCAAAGCAAATGTAAAAAGGAAATAAAACTCCTTAATTCATGGCAGCATTGGAGTTTTGTTTTTGTTTTGTGTTTAGCCTTTAAAAAAATTTATTAAATTTATTGGGGTGATATTGGTTAGTAAAATTATATATGTTTCAAGTGTGTACAATTCTATAATACATCATCCATATATTGCATTTATGTGTTTACCACCAAATGTCAATTCTCCTTCCAACACCATGTATTTGACCCCTTTTACCCTCGTCTACCACCATTCCCGCTTACCCTTTGGTAACAAACAAACTGTTATCTGTGTCTATGAGTTTTTGTTTGTCTTGTTAATTTGTTGCTTTCAGTTTTATAACCCACATATGAGTGAAATCATATGGTACTCAACTTTTTTTGTCTGATTTTTTTTTTTGCTTAGCATGGTAATCTTAGGACCCATCCATGTTGTAGCAAATGGCATTATTTCATCCTTTTTATGGCTTAGTATTCCATTGTATATATGTACCACATCTTCTTTATTCAGTCATTTATCAAAAGATAATGCTTCCTGGACCTGGATGTCTACCTCTTTTCCCAGGTTAGGAAAGTTTTCAGCTTTTATTGCTTTAAATAAAGTTTCTGTTTCTTTCTTTCTTCTCCTTCTGAGATCCCCATAATGAGAATGTTTGAGTGCTTGATGTTATCCCAGAGATATCTTAAGCTACCCTTGCTTTGATTAACACGTTGCGTACGGATCACGAGAATCTTGACGAGGGATTTAAACCCCGCCATACGCAACGTGTTAAAAAAAAAAAAATGTTTTTGTTGTTTTGTTTGGTTGGTTTCTACCAGTCTGTCTTCCAGGTCGACGATCCATTCTTCTGTATTAGCTAATCTGTTATTGATTCCTTCCAATGTATTTTTCATTTCAGTTATTGTATTCCTCAAGTCTGCTTGGTTGACTCTGCTAGGTCTACTGATAGACTGAATTTCTTAAAGGCAGAGATCTTTTACTCATTTTGCCATGTTTCTTCAGGCACAGGTCCTTGCATTAGAAAGCATTCAATAAAAGATTTAATTCAACTGACAGTTCTATTTTGGAAAGGTCAGAAGGCCCAAAGAAAAGAACATAAGTATCAAAATACCTATTTTTCTCTTTTCAATCAAAGTTCAGCAGAGACCGAAAATAGTCACAAATGTTTACTGCTCCATCAATCTAGAACAAAATACTATGTTTTGCAAAGAATGAGATTAATTCAAAGCCCTATAGTTTTGTCAAAGTTCTTGAAAAAAATTAAATATTAATAATTTAATATAATTTTATTTCAATAAAAAAGTCTTTGATATCAAATATTTAGCTTGCTCCCAAGTATCTGTCACTTAAAATAAACTGAACTACCCAATATTTTCAATCTCTTTCAAATGAAATCTCTAAATACTGTCAGGTCCTTCCCCTGTTGAATAGATTGCTTTGTGCAATTCACAATGTATCTATGAAATCCAATTTCTCCATAAAGCCTGTGATCAGACTCTCTAATCTATTTCCCACATTAGCCAGGCTGTTTAATATGGCTTTCAGTCAGAATTATTTGTTCTCTTTAACTTTAAGCTTCTACAGATAGGCACAGGGATCCAATCTGTCTTTCTTAAGCTGTCAATTGTCATTCACATGTAATAACTTTTTTTAGTAGTCATTATCAAATCTTAAATACAGAAAATTCCCTGAGCTACTTCCCTGAGCTAAAAAAGCCTAACTGCATTTCTCAAACCTTTTCTAAAAAGAACCTTCCCAAATATAACAGTTATGCTCCATACAGAAATTTTGGGGAAATGTGATAGATTAGGTTCAGGGAAAATATCTAAACCCAAGAAATGCCTGACATAAAATCTTCCCTGTAAAAATAAAGTCAGACAAATTTAGTCAATATATGACATATTTTTAAATTTAAATTTTCCTAAGATAATAATCTGAAGCATGTTCTACTCTATACCACATATATATATGTATACACATATATGTATAGATGCATCTATATATATATATATATATATATATATATATACACGCACACACCATATATTTATTTATATATATATCTTTAGTTCTCCTGGAATAAGCATATTTATGAGCTCAAAAAAAGAAGTCAAAGTAAGTCAGCAGCTTACTGTGTTTCCCCAAAAATAAGACCTAGCTGGACAATCAGCTCTAATGCGTCTTTTGGAGCAAAAATTAATATATGACCCGGTCTTATAGTAAAATAAAACTGGGTCTTATACAATATAAGCGGGTATAATTAATATAATATAATGTAATGTAATATAATATAATATAATGTAATATAATATAATATGACATAATACCGGGTCTTATATTAATTTTTGCTTCAAAAGACGCAGTAGAGCTGATTGTCCAGTTAGGTCTTATTTTTGGGGAAACAGGGTACTTACTACAATTCATCGGTATTCCTCATAATGCGTTCATTTCCTAATTTGGATAAAGATCTTGAGCAATTTTAAGCAATATTCTGCATCATATGCCTCTTTCTGCCTTAAACATTTCTTTTTCTGCATGCTTTGGAATGGCAAAAATTATACAGATTAGGACTAGTCATTCTCCATAATTTTCCGGCAGGTCTAGAGTTCCAAAGTGGGGTAAGGAGCCAGATTTTGATATTTGCTTATTCACTGACATCATCTATAAAATCTGAGCACCCAACATTTATTAACTTCTATACCACACACTAAGAACAAATTTTTAAAAAGTCAAATTGTCATTGCTTCCCAAGGCAAATGGGCCTTTATCCGAAGTAAGGTGCTGGGATAAATTTTTGAGATAGAAGACCCAATACAGACTCTCTCTTACCAAAAAATCCTCATCTTAGATAAAACTGGGTGATCTCGTCATCTGCTCTTTGTTCTAGTTGTTTAGATCTTTGTTGGAAAGGCTTAAAGTTATTTTTTGTGAAATATCTCTAAAGAATTGCTTCCACCCCGTTTCTTTGTGATTCCTCCATTCTCTTTTCACCTACATTCAATCAGCTTTGCCTCTCTTGTCATTTAATATAAAAAAAAAAAAATATTCAAAGGTATTGACCAAACTGTTCCTCAAAAATGCCAATCACTCCCACATTAAAGCTTTTTCATGAGTTATACATGCTGCTTGAAACCATCTCTTATCCCATCTGTAATCTGCTGGTAGCTCAAAAATTTATATTTCAGACTATTGCTGACTATAATAACCACCCAGTCCCCAATTCTATTTTAATGTTCTGAATAGTCATTATAGTTGATGTATTCCTTCTTTGTTTGTTTATTCAGAGGTCCCATTATGAGGACATAAACTGAGAGCAGAGCCCTTGCCTGTCTGTCTCACTTGCTTATCCCTATATCCACAGTACCTAGAACAGTGCCTGAGATATATTGGATGCTCCATAAATATTTGTTGAATGAAAAAATATACATTACTTCAGATATAGTTTAGAATGCAGTCCGCTAAAGTAAGATATCCTTATAACTGAATGATGGGACCCTATTTTGACTTCAATCTGGTCTTGTGGTTGGAAAGATGGGTAAACAGTTGTGAAAAAACAACATATAAACTACAAGATTACTGGCATGTTGCCATGTGAGCATCATCATTTGCTCAGTCTTCAGAACAGAACAATTTTCTTCTGGTCTATATGTAACTTTAAGAAAGACTGTCAACTTGATCATTGGAACTTATCCCCTGAACTGAAAATAACATCACAGCATAAAATTCTGCCCCTGCAGCTGAAATGGCCTGGATGTTTCCTCACCAGCAGCCGGTGCCAGACAACCCTGCACTCCACCAAATAGGCAGCCAGCTGGGGAAGCTGGGATTACTGTCAAAAACCATATAAAGTGTGAAAGATAAAAAGACTAGGTGTTTTGTTTGAAAAGAGGGAGGGGATTCAACCATATTCTTGTACTATATGGAAGGTTTTTCAGACTTTTGAGGATTCAATAGGGAAGCAATTAGTTGGTGATGCATAGATTCCAAAGCAGCAAAAAGGAGGTGGAGAGCAATTGAACATACCTTTATGAAAATCCTTTACCTCTCCCTCCCATGGCTTTGCAGGTGTCCTGCAGTTCAGGATGATCACATCAATATTTATAGCGCACTGCACCAGGATGCCCATGTTCGCCAGCAGGGGCGATTAATATGTGATATCAACACCTATGACAAGACATGTTCTGTCAACAAAGGGGTTTCTACTCTCTCTGTCAGCTGACTACCCAAGCATTTTATTTTGCACAAAAACCATCTATATAACTAGAGCTGAAAGATATATAGATCTTGAACTGCAGTCAATTCTTTAAATAGGTTTCTTCAGCTGGCAGGTGACCTATCTGTGGCCTATCTGTGGAATTCTACTTTTGGTGGGGGATAAGCAAGCATGATAGCAATGGGTATGAGGGAAGATTTTGCCTGCTATAGTTTTTATAGCATACATTTAGTACTAAGCTATATACAATGGAGAAAAGGGCAGGGTTTCTGTCCTCAATGAACTTTCAAGTGAAAGAAATAATGAATGAATTAATAAATAAAATATTATTCAAAGGAAAATTGAGGTACTGTCACTTTCACTATTCTATTGTAAGTGACTCAATAAGCAAGTTCTAGTCAATCAAGAATCAAAATACTTACGATTTAATACAGAAATTCAAAAATAAATTTAAAAAATATAAGTTGATCATGGAATCCGGGATAAATTCTTTGAGGAATGGGGTTTTTCATATCATTGTCCCTTGCAAACGTAGGCAAAATCTAAGGGACAGTATATACAGGCCTCTACTAGATTTTTCCACCACTGAGGCAGCTCACAATAAATAGCATAAAACTTGTTTAAATTATGTGAATCTATAAACGTCATGATCAGTCAGATTCATTAGATGTACTAGTCTTTCCCATCCATAGTGGGATGAAAGTTCTGATATTTGATAAATCAAAGCAACTTTTTTTAAATCATATAAAACAAGGTAAAATGGAACCAGGTTTCTATTTTATTTCTTTTTTTTAAGGAGGGCGCAACTCACAGGGCCCATGTGGGGATCGAATGGGCAACTTTGGTTTTACCAGCACCACGGTTTAACCAACTGAGCTAACCTGCCACCCCTAGGTTTGTATTTCTTTAAAAAAAAATAATAATCCCTGGTTATTTTTCTCAGGAACCTGTTCTACCTTATCCTGGAAAGAAATCATGTAAGAAGGGTTCTGGGAAAGTTTGGGACTGGAAACTTAATATATTTTTAACAAGTTACCCTCTCAACTAAGTATTTCTTCTCACAGTCTGGAAGCAGGTATCCTTTACTCCCATATCATTTTAAGATTAAATGTTACTGAGATTCCTCCTCACTAGGATTTCAAAAGAGACACTTAAGAAAATCAAGGGATTCTTTCAATATGCCAAAATGCCTTTTCTCAGAAACATTCTTTGTCATCAAGGAAAGTGACTCTGGGAAGCCATGATGAAGGATGGCCATGAGGCGATGTTCTCAGCAGAAAAAGCGAATGGAAGTAATTCCCTGACCTCTTTTTCATGTTCAAAATAAACTACCCATCCTTTAGTAATGTGAATTTTCCCCTGTGTAAGTACTGCTCGAAACCTGGATGACTGTTCTATCCTGAATAATTTCAGTGTACTCGACTGTTCATGGACTAGATTCTTTGGCTTCTCATTGCCTGCTACATGGCAAGCTTTACTTTGTACTCTCCATTTCTTATAAAAAGCATAACTGAATTATAATGGATGCTGGTTGACCAAGAACTTTCAATTTATCTTCTCTCAGTGCCTACAAATCAATTTAAAAACATTATTTCTGTTACCACTAGATGGAGGTACACATTTTTGAAGTGCTTAATAAATGTTCCCTATTTGCATTTCCTGAAGGGTAACAATACACAGTAACACATACTATTATTGTGTTCTCACATGCCTACAAATCCTACTTCCTTGGATAACGCTGACTCTGTGTACTGTTTCAACTCATGTTAAGAGGATCTTTCTTTCTCTGATATTGTTCCACTTCTCTGCAGGAATATCTATCTATCAATTATCTATCTATCTATCTATCTATCTATCTATCTATCTATCTATCTATCTATCATCTATCGAGAAAGAGGTCTAAGAGAGACCAAAGCCTAAAACTCACGCATTTTTATATCAGCTATTGTAATATACACATACATTATAGGTTGGAAGGTTGTTAATAATGAAATAAATACTTTTCTGACTTGGCCATAGTCAGAGAACATTTGTTGTATATTATTTTATTTGGAAAGATGTTAATATTTGACAAAATGTAATAATGTTAGTTGAAATTGAGATTGAAGGGATACATAACAGGCAAAAGCAGACTCAGAGCAAAAGTGTCCCGTTTCTGCTCCTGTTTGTTTGATACAGGCTCCTTGGGTTTTCTTGCCCACCACTCCCTACAGAAATCTACTTTCAAAATGCATCTGGCAGTCTTATGCACAGTGACATGTAAATGATACCTACGTGCTCTGTTACCTGACACAGAGAAATTGTTTTTAAATAGGGCCTACAATATTAAGCTTCAGTTAAGTTTTAACAAAGAATATTCACATATTATCAAATTGGTGGAGAGGACTGGAATAGGTTTTCTCTTGATCCTTGAAATCATTCACAAAGGAGGAAAGCCAGCCCATGCTGAAATGCAGGAAGATTCTGATTGATTTTCTATTTCTTCACAGTGGCATTTGGTTCAATGCAGAAAGGTTGTCTCTGGGGTTGAGATGATTTAGAGAAGGGTAGTTAATCTGCACGATTTCTCAGCATGAGGTGGCAGCTGCCAAGAGAAAACGCACTGACTGCAGTCCTTCAAGAAGAGAAAGACGTGAGTCCTTGGGGCCAGACAATTTTTTCCAAGAAGGGATAAAACTGAAATGGGGTGAATACTGTGAATAAACAAAATGGGGAATGGAAATCAAAGAAAGACTGGTATCCCTTAGAGAGCTGTAGGAGAACTTACTTATTCACATTAACGTCCCCCAAAGTCTTAGGCTCTGAAGAAACTGAAAGTCACATTATAAGGAGTTAGAACAATAACAACAAGAAAAAAAGTGGAGCATTATCAAGAGGAGTTCTCAGTAGTTACTCTATCTCCGAATATTTGGAATGATTAATTGTGTTTTCCTCTTCATCTAATCCAGGCTACTCATTTAGGAAACATTACCAAGTTTCCAGAAAGAGAATCCCACCTGCAAATGAAAACTTGCAGTTTTGCCAAATTTATTACCTAAAAATTTCTGGTACTCTGATCCTCTAAGGAGAAGCCTTTCACTACAGATAGATGCCTGCCTCTGATTAGAAATTCTATGGCAAGAAGGAAAAGAGAATATGCAGATCCAGTGGGTCTTTTTCCAATTTGCTAGGAAAATGTAAATGCCTACCCACTGAATTTAACCCAGCACTAGTCCTATATTTACCATTCAATTGTTCTTGTTTTGTACGGTTTATTATTACTTTATCAATTATCAACAATTTGTTTCATAGGTTCTGGCCTCTTTTCTTATAGCCAATGTTTCATAAAACAGAGAAGCTTCTGGGAGACGTGTACAACCATGCACCTGAGACTCAGAGCTCCCCATGAGCACTGGCATAACTGATCACATGAAAGGCTGTGAGTTTATGGAAGCACAGAAAATAGCATGTTAATACGTACTTTATATATGCCATAGGTTTTCCCAGGGAAATAGGATAATAGTGAAATTTGCCAGTATAACTATATTTTATTTATTTATTTTTAATAGCAAAATGAGATTTTTTCCTAACTTTTATTTATTTTTTATATTAGTTTCTGGTTTATAAAACAACATAATGATTAGACATTTACACCACTCACAAAGTGATAACCCCCAAATCTACTACCCCTCTGATATCATATAAAGCTGTTACAATACCACTGACTATATTTCCTATGCTGTGCTTTATATCTCGTGACTATATATATATGTATACACACACACACACACACACACACACACACTCACACATATTTCATTATAGTTCACATTCAATACTATTACTTCAGCTTCAAGTGTAGTGCAGTGGTCAGACATCTACACTGTCTATAAAGTGATCCCCCTGATAAGTCCAGTGCCCATCTGGCTCCCTACATACTCTTTACAAAATTATTGATTACATTCCCTATACTGTATCTCACATACCCATATATAACTATATTTTATTAATTCATGTTTTCAATAAAAGTTGAATGAGCACCTGCAAAGGGCAGGTGTCAAAAACAAAATAGTCAGAGGCCTCCTAGAGAACAAAATCCAGTATGAGGGATACCCAAAGATATTATAAGATAAATTACTTATAACATGAATGAGTACAATTAGGGAAAAGTAAAGCATATTATGAGAAGTTATAGCAGAAGGAACTAATTTAGTTTTGGGGAGCCATTTAAGGCATCTCTAGAAGTTGACCCTCAAGGTGAGACTATTTAAATGACCAAGAGTTAGTCAGACAAAGAAGTGGGTTTAGGCAGGAGGAATAGCATGTGCTAGGGCTCTGAGGCAAACAGCTTGTATAGTTGATAAACCAAACCTTCACTCACTTAGGAGATGATGTCCCTCTCCTTTTGGATCTTGCCTATAGACAAGTGGTTGCTGTTCAGGAGGGTCCAAACAGGAAACAGATGTCATAGTCAAATTAGAATGACTTATAAAAGTTTAGAATATATAAACATGTAGGCAAGCTATGAGGGCACATAAAGGATTTTGCAGTTAATCTGGGGTTTGCAATCACGGAGCTATTACTGTCCTCAAACCCAAAGGGACAAATCAAAAGCATGTAACAGAATCAGGCAGTGGAGTCCTGTGTACAAAAGGCCACCTTGAGGACAGCAATGGCTTTCAATCCAGACATCAGAGTTGTTTCTACAGTGAGCCTCACTCTTTTCCTCCTTCTGATCTCCTGCTGGAGTACCCCATTGACCACACCAACTAGAAGACACAAGGCGGGGTGCCTCTTGATGCAGTCCACACAGGTCAGCCTCCCCAGAGAACAGGGTAGATGGAAAGGGTCAAAGGGTGAGTCAGAAGGAGCAAACAGAAAGTGGCTGGCATGCGTGGCCATTTCTAGGCTGAAGAAGGAATGCCAGGAAGGGAGATGACCATTAGATCTATCATATTCTGGTAAAGAAAAAAAAAAAAAAAAAAAGCTAGCAGCAATCCATTGTCATTTCCATTCTTTTAATGAGTTCCCTCATTTCTGTTATTTCTCTGCCCACTTGGATAAATCTGCTTCCTATTAACAAGCCGGTTTCCATATTTGCTTTCAATCATATACCCGAGGAATAGAGACCTGATGTTGTTCCACTTCTCTGCAGGAATCTCTACACTCTGCTTGCTGGCTCCTCTAAATCTATGCTCCTAGCATAACCGTGACTATTTTCACCCATGTTATAGTGTGGAATTCTCACTCTACAGGGTGCATGCGATTCACCTTGGGAGCTTGTTGAAAGGCAGAATCCTGTCTTCAGACATTTTCAATCAGAAGGTCTGGCCTGGGACTCTGGAATCTGTACAAGCATCCTAGGTGATTCTGACGTATGTGAGCCAAAGAACACATGCTGAGAAACTGGTATAACTGCTACAGCAAAGATAGCGTATTACTGGATTGGTAGATTTCTGAAACCATTGATGAATATACCAATACTTTAAAAAATAGAAATTTTGGAATTAGAAATTTAAAGCAAAAATAGAAACAAAATTATGCAGTAATTTATTTAATTTACAAGTGAAGCTAAAAATGAATGGAGTCATCACAATTAATCCTGAGTTGCTAGTGAAGTCATTTGCAATGGTTTTACCTTTTCTCTGTGACTAATCTTCTGTGAATAATGAGTGGTTCATGGTGCTTTCATTTTACATTTATCTAAGCACTAACCCTCAGGATCACCTAATGATTTTTAAACCAATATTTAAATGCACGAGGGTAGCGCATACTTTCAAAGAACCTTGCAAATTGTTTTATGTTGTTATATAATTTTTAATGTGAACAAGCATTCTCGATACTATATATCGGTTTTGTACATGAAGATTTCTCTTATCAGGTTGTCCTTTAGAGAAGTCAACAAACTTTTTTTGTAAAGGGCTAAATAGAAAATATTTTAGGTTATGTTGGCCATATGGTCTCTGTCACTACTACTCAACCTGCAGTTGTGGCAAGAAAGCAGCCAGAGATCACATATAAATAAATGAGTGTGACTGTGTTCCAATAAAACTTTGTTTGTGATCACCAAACTCTGAATTTCGTATCATTTTCATGGGTCATGAAATATCCTTCTTTCTTTTTTTTTCCAACCATTTAAAAATATAAAGACCATTCTTATCCCACAGGCCACACAAAAACAGGCAGTAGGTTATAATTTGTTGACCTCTGATTTTGAGCAATCTTATAGATTATAGTAATTAGAGCATAAAGATATTATTTCTTATCTCTAGATACAAGGCACAAAACAATACAGGACTTCAAGCAATCCATGATAAACTACACTTTACAACTGTGTCTTAAAAGAAAGCTAAGAAAAAAGACAAATCACATAGACCTGGGATTGAGGCCCAGCAGCTAGCTTTATCTCCATTGTCACCTTGGGCAAATTACTTCTCCTCCCTAAGCCTCAGTTTCTTCACCTTTTAAATGGGGCTGACTATCCTCACTTCAGAGTATTACTACAAAAATGAAAAGGGTAATGTAAGTACTCAGCACCATGCCTGGCAACTGGAAGATGATCCTTAAAGATGAGCTTGTTTCCCTTTGGTTAAAATAAAGATAACAGCTGCACTTTCCATTGACTGGAATACTGATTTTCAAAATCCTGATATTCACTTATAACTGCAGTTCTTAACATTGGCTGCATGTGAGAGTTTCCTGGGAAGATTTTAAAAAAACTTTTGATGATAGAGCCACAACCCGATCAATTGAATCAGTATCATGGGGGGCGGGATGGGGGGGTTGCGGGCAAGCCTCAATATATTTAAAGCTTCCCAATGTGCAGCCAGGATCGAAAACCACCACGTTTTACTTTTCTATTTTTAAAAACTGAAACACTGCTACTTTTTTTGTGGGCATACAACTGTTTTAGACATTGGTCAGCAACTTAGTTGGCCATTTTTGTCTCTGTCTCTAAGAGCCTCCTCTCCTGCTTCCTGCTCAACCCCCATTCCTGACATCCTCACTGCAAGCCATTCCCACTGCTCTTTGTCATGAACTTCCTGCAATATTTATCCTTCCCCCAATTCCACAGCAGCCCCACACAAAAATCCTGAGATGGACCTGGCTGGAGGAGGTCATTGCAAGGCAGATGCCTCCGCTAGGGAAGGAGAGACGAGGGCCCCTATCACTTCTTTGGAGATGGTAAGCAAAGAAATCAAAATTGTTAAAACCAGACTCTTTGGTCAGAGCAGACATTACCCAGAGGCAATGGTAGTGACAACTCCCCTCAGGGGAGCTAAGTGACAGGAAGACACCAGAGGCCACAGCTCAGAGTGATCTCATTGGTCTCAGGATGGAGAGGAATGGAGTCCGAGTCAACATCAGAGCTCAGAAATGCCACTTAGTGGCTAGCAATCTATATTCAAATGATATTTTTGTTTAACTCATGTTTTTCCATAACTTTAATTGCATATATTTTGTTTAAATGTTACTGTTTCAGAAGCATTAAGTGATTAGATGTGATAATTTTGTTAAATAAATTATGCTCACTTTTTTCATAAAATGTCAATATTGCAATATCACTCCAAAAAAAAAAAAAAAAAAAAAAGCAGTTCTGTCATTTTCCCCAGCATTGGAATCACTGTTTCTATCCCTGCTGATGCCCTTGCTGATTTACAGGACCTTCCTCTGGCCACATTCACTCTCACTGCAGGTGAAGCAGAGCGCTAGGCCTCTCTTGCTCATTAGCACTCATGCTCCACCCAAACTGACCCAGCTAACCCTTTGCTCCCTCACTTGCCGAGCCTTCACACACATTTACCAGGGTTAACAGGGCCCTCTCTTCCAGGGACTAGAGATGTTAGGTGAGGCAAGGACTCAGATAATAAAGCTTATTGGATTGACAACAGATCAATAAATCTTGCATTCAGCGGCTCTGAAGGCGAGAGGAAGAAATAGACTCTGTTAAATGAAAAATCAGTAGTGGCAGAGCACTGCCATGAAATGAAAGTTAATATTATCTCAGAATCCTGACAGCCATCAGACATATGTCATGGTTTTTAATATTAGAAAATCTGGGCACCGTTCATGGGCTTAAAGGAAAGCCACTTTTTTTTTTTTTTTTTTTCCCTTCAGAATTATTTCCTCTAAGACAAATGCATTGACTACAGAGAACAATTCTCATTTCTTTTTCCCTTCTACTTCTTGGTATCTTATCTTTCATAGCTCAATACTTTCCCTATTTCCCAGGTTGTTTTTTTTTACATTTCTAAAAGAATTGGCAAAAGTTTGTTTTTTTAATAATCTATGAATTTAAAAATTCATAGTTTGAGTATGTCTCTAGTCACAGTAAGCCAAATAACAAATTTGAAATGAATATGCAATTTCCTTTTGATTAGTTGGAAGCTAAGAATGATTGTGCAAAGGCAACATTTGGCTGAATGGGGAATTCACTGCCTGCTGCTGAGAGCAAGGCCTGCTATAAACATGTAAACAACAAATGAATATTTATTTGCCCAAATATGACCTCTACAGAGATCCCATAATTCTTCTGTTTCTATTACATTTTTTGGGGGGATTAAAAAAGTTACTTTAAATGCTATAGATAAATCCTTATCTTAGAAAAACTGCTTGATTTCTGCTCTCCATATTCCATACAAAAATAGTGCATTGCTAAGACAATTATGAAAACCTTAGTAACTATATTTCTAAATATATTGCGTTAAGAGATGTCATTTAGAAAAAAGTTCAAGCTTTTGTGGTCTCGCTATTTTTAAGTTGCTGCTAGGCTTCATATATATGCCTTCTGATGCTAGATCTGCCAAATTAAGCAACTCCCACCCCACCACAGACCTTTAAAAACAATTATTTGAAACAACCACAGAATATGGAAATCTCACGAATAACACTTTTCTGAACCCAAGAAAAAGACAAAAATCTGCCCCCCTCTCTAGGCTGAGGATGGTGCTACCCGTAAAAAAGGAAATCATATACTTCTTTACTTTGCCCTGGTACCTTCAACCAGAGGACACTGAAAAACATGTAATAATCACCCAAATTTTTAATATGAACACTTCCTCCCACCTCAGTTTCTCTGAGACAGCCTGAGAGAACGCACCAGATAATGAGTCACAGCTGCGGACTCCTTGGCTTTGTACCAACATGGAATGTGCCATCTCACAAACACGAGTCCATTGCGGAGGCCCCACAAGGGTACCGGTATGCCTGCCAGGCTCCCCAGCTTACTATAGCACAAACCGCATCTCAGAGACTCAGCACTCACAGGCTTGCACCGATCAGGGGTTGGGGAGAGCCACATCCCCAAGATAGCAATAGCTGTTGATGAAAACCAAAGCTAATGGATGAGAAAGATACTGCCTTATACATGGGAAAAACATAGCTAATTTCATGGCTGCCCAAAGGGAGACTTAAAAGATTGTAAATTTCAGTGTTTTAGATAACCAACAGTGAAAACAACACAACCAAAGTCATTTCCTACCATCTTATTAGAGAAAAAGACAAAAGCTGAAGTCTCTACATTTTTCATTCAATTATCAAAGTAGAAAGAAACCTACCTTTGAAGTCTTCTCCTAACAAATTTTATTAGAAAGTTTGTACCTAGCCTAGGAAAGTAGCCATTTCAAATTCTCATGGCACCACCATGTGACACAGGGAAAGATCACAAAGCAGCAAACAGGCCCACCTTCTTACACAGGAAAATCATCTTACCACTGTTGTTCTTTCAGAGCAATGAATCAATGCATGTATTTCTATGGGAGTAGACGATGTTGTTTAAAAATGTATAAGCTTCATATGGATAAAATAAGGAGCAAATATTGAGATTTTAAGTTAGTTGTCCAATGCCATATTATCAAAGTTGGATTTGAATCAAGGCTACCTGGTGTTAAAAACTCATTCTCTTTCCATAAGGTAGTTCTCCACATCACCTGTACACATCTCCTCCCTGCAGAGATAGTAAGTGAAAAAATACTGGAAAAACTGTTACTTTTCTAAATAGAAAAGTTACATGTTTCATTCTGGATTAAATCAGAAACTAAATTATGTTAATCTTCACAAAGCAGAATTAATCATTGTACTTAATAACTATTTACATAGCCTTAAATCTGTCTCCTGGTCCACATTATTCGAGAGCATCCAAATAACAAATGTTGACAAATACATGTCATAATGTTTTCTATGTATTATCAAATTATATTGGACATTTGCAGTTCTTAAAATGCAAAAATTTTCGACACAAATTAAAATAAACTCCTAATGCAAATATAAATTAGGAAATTACAATGAAAATCATAACATATTTAGAAATTGAAAGTATTATGTAACAAAAAGGTTAAAGTCTTAATGAGAAGTAAGGTAAAATCTTAAATGCACTCATTATGTAATAAGAAAGATTAAAATGAGCTGAGCATTCAATTCAGAGAATTAGAAAAATAATTAACACAATAAACCTAAAGAGAAAAGGAAATTCTAAATTTTTACATAAACATAGACACCCATGAAAAGGGAAAAACACTAGAGAAAATTAATAAAACCAAAAGTTGATTCTTTGAAACTATTAATATTTATAAAATATAGATATTTCCAGTAAAATGAGAAAAGTACAAATTACCAATATATGGTTCAAAAACTGGAACTAATCAATAAAGTGAAGACTACAAAACAGAATAATGTGAATAATTTACATCAATAAGTTTGACAACTTAGATGAAATGGACAATTAAAATACATAAGCATTTGTCAAATTGACTTTAGAAAAATTTTAAATAAAAATAAACCAATGACCATTAAAGAATTTGAATAAGTAGTTAAAATCCCATTTCCCCAGCTTATTACTCATGATTCACCCACACCCGACCATTCAACCCATCACTTACACACATACACATGCATACACAACCTCTCCAAAAGGTTTAGGCCACATAATTTAAGAAAACATTTCCTAAACCTCAACCTCTAAGAAACAGATAAAACGTATATAATGCAAAGTGTTTCAAAGACCACAAAACAAAGGGAAGGTATTCAACTCTATTTAATAAAAAACTGAAAATTTCTTAATAGGAGCTAAACAAATGTATCATAGTAAAAAAAAAAAAAAAAAAGAAAAGAAAAAGCCTCTTGAATACATAGTGCCAATACCATAAATGGAAATATGATTGGCCCATTAAGGATAAACTGTTAGCAAAACACGAGATAGAAAAGAACTTCCTTAATCTGGCAAAAGAAATGTACTCAAAGTCCACGTTTAATGGCAGATATGACAACATATTATAATTTATTTAAGCCGGAAGGTGGATATATTGTGGGTATTTGTTATATTTTCTAAATTTTTCTTTACGCTTAAAATTTTTCTTCACAAAATTATAAGTAAATACAGTTTGGGAAAAAGGGAAGAAAAGGAAGGAAGGAAGGAAAGAAGGAAGGAAAGGAGGGAAGGAGGACTGGAAGGAGGGAGGACAACACCATTTATTTATTATACCCTGTCTGAAGAATCCTATTAACATTAACAAAAGTTTGGATAAATGCAAGGATTCTAGAAAAAGGTGAGTGAAAAGTAAGATTTAAAAAAAAAACACTAAATTTATTGTGGTGACATTGGTTAATAAAATTATATAGGTTTCAAGTGTAGAATTCTATAACACATCATCTATATATTGCACTGTGTGTTCACCACCCAAAGTCAAATCACTTGTCACCATATCTTTAAACCCCTTTAACCTCCTGTACTCCCCTCCCCCCTTACCCTCTGGTACCCACTAAACTGATTTTATCACTTTGTTTATCCAGCACTGATTAAGAAGGCAAGAAACTGAATCTGACACTCTCAAATGCCTGTCGTTTGAAATGTTAATTATAAAAGGATGGGAACAGTTTTCATCAGATGTTGCTGTTGTTTTCATCACATGAATGAAACAGCTCTTAAAGCAAATGACCTCTGGTGACATTCTCCACAACCAAGTTCTGACTATTGAGTTAGCCTCCCAAATACCTCAATATGCACACAGATTGCACTAGAGAGTAAACATAAATATCTATTCTATGAGAAATAATGCTCAGTCCCTTTTGTAAATCCTTTGACTGGGCTGGCTTACATGTCAGTTCCCTCTAACTTTTTTAGCTTCTATCAGTCTCCCTAAATATAACCAAACTGTGTGCCGTGGCAAAAAAAAAAAAAAAAAAAAAAAAATCTGGGACAGCAAAGCTGAGAATAAGATTCTCTTCTGCATTCAAATACTGTAAGGTTTTGCCAGAATCTTGGCTGATTTGCATCTAAGTATCAATATTTTCACTTTTTAACCACTAATACCTACTTGAGAGAAAGTTACCAAGCTTTGTTTAATGTAATTCTTAACTTGTTGTGATGTGCTAGGACGCATCGAAACTCATTCCATGATATACACAATGCAATACTACTCTGCCATAAGATGAAATACTGCCATTTGCGACAACTCGGATGGATCTTGAGATTATTATGCTAAGCATAATAAGTCAGACAGAAAATGTTGCGAACCATATGACTTCACTACTCTGTGGGATATAAAACTGAAATCAACAAAGGAACAAGACAAACAAAGAAACAAAAACTCATAGACACAGACAATAGTTTAATGGGTGGGGGGGGTAGAAGAGGGTAAAGGGCATCAAATATATGATGATGGAAGGAGAACTGACTCTGGGTGGTAAGCACACAATGGGATATATAGATGTATTATAGAATTGTATGCTTGAAACCTATGTAATTTTACTAATCGTCACCCCAGTAAATTAAAAGAAATCATTCCGTGTATACTAATTCAGCACCCCTACATCCTTTTGCTTCCATAGTCATGATATAATTTATTCTTATTCTGAAGAACTTTTCCAACTCCCATGATTTTTATTTTTGCTTTCTTTTTTATTCTAAAACGTGCATATGTTTGATAAGAAAGGGCAGGAAGCTACAGTCCCTAATACTGTTGATTAATCTAGCAATAATGGGAAGTATTATATCCCTAGTTTTATGCTTTTCTCAAATTTTGAGTTCTCACAGCAATTGTTGATAAATGTAAATTGCCCCCAGAAAATTGTTAGAAATGTCCTGGAAGCTGTTGGACTGTACTAGTGAGAACTTGTTTTAAAGCTTAGAACTCTCGGAAGAATAGGCAGTCTTGCCGTAGGTCAGTGCTCCAATGAGTCCTCTTTTTTTCAATTTTTTTTGGAGGGTATGGCAGCAGTTGGCTATAAAACTTCAAATGGCTTTTTGAATGAATATTACTAATAAAGAAGGCTATTACCCTGCTTATTTCCTTGCTTGAAACCATCTCATACTGATTCACCATCTCACTTCTCTCCAGAGTAATTTCTTTCTCAGAGAGCAATAAGGTCCTAATGCTCAAATAAGTAAACCAGTCATGTGGCAATAAGTGGTCCCAAATAGAAGTCCTTTCTCTGTCTAGAAGAGGGAATGAATTAATGTTGTTCAGCCATCTTGGAGGTGAGTTAATTCATACAGAGCTCCACCACCTTAGAAGCAGTTACATGAGAAATAGCTTAAGTTCAATCATAAAATGGTGACGATACCTCAGGAACACAGGATGTGTTTGCACGTTTTTAACATAAGTTATTTATCTCTATGGAAGTTTTTAAAGGAAAAGAAAGAAAAATAAAAGATTATCATTTCTATTATATCTACGTCTGCTATACCATCAACCAGTTCTCAATGTATGTCAATGCTATATGTCTCTCCTGAGGAATCAATATTTATGAACTCCTAACCGTTTATTCTCCCAATCCATTGTAGTCTCTCAACAGAATCAGTTATGTGAATCAAAGGCTTTTTTGCCAGTTTATCATGCTTATGGATATTTGTAACATATACACAGTATTTGTGGTTTGGTGTCATATGCCTCTAGCCTCACAAGGGTTTAACTTAAACAGGGGCTTTGCATTACGTAAACAAAGGTTCAGTGACTAATTGTATTAAATAAAGAATTGTATTGGTTGTGTTAAGAATACAGTGCATTAAATTTACTTAACATAGAACGTAAAATTAAGAGTTAAGTCTTGAACAGCGTTTAAATTAAGGACTAACTCACAAAATACAGATCCACTGTATCTTGTGGGAAAAATCTGAGCGAAAAAGAAACTAACACTAAATGGCAAGAAAAGAAAATTACAAGTTTCTACCATTAAATTTCTGTCTGTGAAAGTTGTCATAAAGTTTCAACCTAGACTAGGTATGGACCAGAGTAGAAAATAAGCAATGTTTATAGCTGATGTAGATTGAAATGCCCACTTGTGTCTGAATACAGTTTCTAGGACTAAATTTCCCACCCAGTTCTCAGCTCCCACTATTGTTGTCATGTGATCAGTTTTGATTCAGCAGTCTTTATCACGTGTATGCTGGAAATCATGATAAAATATTCAAGTTAATCAGAATATCAGTTACAAAATTTAGAGCTATTTCAAATATGCAAATTTTTGGAGAATGAAGTATATATAGTAGAAAAATATAGCTGCTATAATCCTATGTAAGTATTCACATTATGCAAATATATCTAAAACCAAGAAAACACATTAATTTATATTCATAACTCTCCTTATAAAGAGTAGAGAATATATTTTACCTGTTAGATGCTTTAATTTGATTTGTCAGGAGGTATTTATTTCAAGTCTAATATGACCAATTGTGTTGGAAACTAGGCAGATACAAGTATACAAAAGTATACTTTTATTAAAGTATACTATTAACCAAAGTATAAAATGCGGTATGGACAGTAAAGTAGAAGAAATTATTTATACATAAAGAGTTGGGTAGGTCAAAAAAATCTGAACATGGAAGGGCCAAGCATGAGTAAGGAATGGCACACAAAGTAAGAAGTCCAGAACGTGGTTGGAAGTCTCGATTGGTCTATATAGTGGGAGCCCAGGGCATGATAAAGGGATAATACAAGATGAGGCTGGAGAGGGAGGAGGGGACTGAATTATTTGTGAAAGTTCTAATCCCTAAACTAGAAATCTTATTCTTATCTCAGTGGGCAATGAAGGGTCATCAATGGGTTTTAAACATACATAGTAACCAATATATGTTTAAAGGCCAATACTAAGGACATTTAAACATATATAGTAACATATAAACATATAGTAAAGATACCATGAGAATGCTATCAATAATAATAGGGTAATAGCAAAAATAGTACCAATAATAAGGACAGTTGAAATAATAATAGCTTCAGTGTTGCCTACCTGTAATAACTACATAGATACAGCAAGTGTTGTTGAAATAAATCCTGCAAGAAAACACTAAGTCTTTAACAAGTCTATATAACCTGCCCTGAGGCCTAAGCACATTTCAACTGTTACGTGATCATAACCCATTTATTCTTCCTTTTCCTGTTTACACTGGTGGAGAACTAATATGTATTAGGGCTGAGCCGAAAAAATTCTCTAGTCCTGAAGCAAGTATTTAACTTGAGCATTACATATGGGTAGGGCCAGAAAAATTCAAAGAATAAGAACAAGATGAGTAATTAGTATTAATTAGTGTCAATTGCTATTTTTCCTGAAAACAGCTCATGCTGAGGAAGCAATGGTATGGTGTAGGCTGAACATATGCCAACAGCTTTCTTGAATTTCAACAATCTTACATTTAAAAAAAATTGAACATCACTTTATTTTATTCAAGAAGATTGACTGGGGAAAACAGCTTTGCTTAATGAGATAATACTGCATTGGATTGTTGGCTTCTGTGTAGCCGTCTGAATTTGGAAGGGACTGTTCTCACTTGGCTCTTTTTTTCTGACATGAAATGAGCCTTGAAGATTAACCAGCCATGTGGTGTGTGCGCCCCCAATATCATATGTTGTCCTGTACTGACTGTCAACAGGAGTCTTTTTTTTTTTTAATCTACTCATGTAATTTGCCTCACATTAATATTAGAACTTCATATTATTACTGAGCCAGAAAATTGCAACAATTGATTATGAAACAAGTTTCCCTATGTCTGCAAAATTTCCTATTGGCCAGCTTAATACCTGTCTGTGCAATCCTGTCACAGCAAATGCACTGGACAGCCTTTCACATCCAAAATAATATATCTTTCTCCCTGGGGCAAAGTCCAAAAACAGCATGAAATTCAGGAATTTGCCTCAAGCCAATAGTACATTTGCAGTTTTCTTTTCTTTTCTTTTTTTTCTCATTTAACACAATAAAATTACATGCACATCATTAGACTTCTTGGAGTTAAAGAAACACGTACATGCTATTAAAACACTGTTAGGATGTTTTTCTTCTTATTTTTATTGCTATTATTATTATTAATGTTATTATTACTATAAAAGTCTTTGTCTTTGATTTTCATAAAAATCAAATAATCCCATCAAATTCAGTTTGTTTTATCAATTATTCAATTAATATTTATTCTCAGAGCTGCTGCATATAGCCATTCTCCATGCAGCCCTCCCTTAATGCACCTATAAGGAGCTTCATCTTAAGTAGCATGTGACTTTATTCTCGATTTCATAGTCTCTGACAATTTTCAGTCTCCAAAAGACCATTGAGACATGTGAAATGTGGTATACATCAGTTTGGAGTGCCAAGCTAGACATCTGTACTTTCATTGTTGCTGCTTATGATTGTGTTAGTTTATTTTTAATCCATAATCCCATGTCTCTTCCTCCTGTCTTGTCAAACAGAATTTTAGCTAAATCATCCATTTAAATATTTTAATGTTTTTCCATGGACAATGCACAAAGTACGCAAAAATGCATCTGAAGAAGCAGCTGTGCTCTTGTGGGTTTTATGTGCTTAAGTAAAAATGTACAGGCTGAAGCAATGTATGGTCTATTCTCAATTATCAGTTTATGTGGATTTGGTAAACTAGACTGTGCTCAATTTGCAAATCACCTAAAAAATGATCATTTTAAATGTGGTTATTTGGAATTCTGGATGTGGTTCCTGCCACAAACAAGTCCACTTCATATACAGCCTAAATTTGTGGTTGGAGAGAGCCTCTGGAAAATTGGGGCCTGAGGTCATTACCAGGGCCCTGGAGCTTCCAGGAGGTGGAGCTTCCAGGAGGTATGGATATTCTGGTAGGAGGATGGAAACTTAGAAAGGTTTATGGGTCATACGGAAATGATCCAACTGGTTCATATATGCAGACTTACAGGACAGTGAATCCAGTCAGTGACACTACTGACACAGGAGTGTGGCCATGACAGAAGGAACGGAGGGGGACAGGCATTTATGGATGTAGTGGGGGCTCCATATTCCATATTCAACAGTTGGATTTCCTTGTGAGAGCTAATGTAAATTATATGTTGTCATTTTTGTTTGTTTGTTTGTTTGTTTTTAACTAAGTTACCCATCAAAACACTGTTTTCCACCATTCCAAGCACTTAGTCTCAGATTTAACTGTATTTTGATGTTAACCTAAATAAGGTACATCTCAAGATCTAAACCAGTACCAATTTTAACTCTTCTTGAGTCATCTTTAACTTTGAATTTTCCTTGTGCTTCCTTTCCCATGGTGGAATGATATTGCCACATACTTACATGGTATTTTGTTCTTTCTTAAAATGCATCACATCTACTATGTACTATGTTCCTGGCTTTGTGGCAAATTTTGAGGATATAAAGATGAATAAAATGCCGTATTTGCCCTCAATGTCCTTATTGAATGTTAGTGTCTCAGATACTAGCATGTAAAGAAATAATTATAATTTAGTGTGAAATGTGATAACTGACTATACTAATAACAATACAATAGTAGTTATATTATTGAGCCCTTAATGTATAACGAGCACTCTTCCATCTTATTTTTTTTTTTGTATCCTGATAACTACCCAATGATGAAGGTATTCAGATTATTTTAAATCCGAGGCCCAGTTGAGGCACAGGGACAAATATAACATATTAAGGTAACATAGCTATTAAACGGTATTAGGATTTGATCCCAGGCAATCTGACTACAGAACACCAAATTAAAGGGACTCAATACAGAAGAGGGAATGATTTTCACCTCTTCCCAGAACAGTGATTCATCTTTTGTATGGGGAGGGTTTTGAAAGACGAATAGACGTTGGCAAGGTCAATGGCGGTAGGAGACCAAGGGGCTAAGAAAAAGGGAACAGCCTGAGAAAAGACACACACAGGATAGACTCTTGAAACTATAAATAGTTCAACAATTCTCAATCTAAAAGTATGAGGGAATAAATAGTAAATGAAAGATGCAACTGGAAAGATGAGCTACCGAATGAAGCTGTGGAGCCTTGACTGGCATTCTGAGGAGCTTAGATTTAAGATTGAAGGTACAGGGAGACAGGGAAGTGTGTATGAGGAGGAGTGAGGTGCTCACATTTGCATTTTAGAAAAGCTGCCATGGCTGCAATACAGAGAATAAACAGGAGTGCGGGAAGGTCCAAGACGAGGAGACAGACAGGGGTCTGTTGTACTATCCAGCCTAGAGAAGACTGAGGCCTGGAGAGCGTGGGTGCAGTGATGAGAGAAGGAAGGGTACAGATGCAGGACAAATCTCAGAGAGCAACAGATTTGGGTAGTAATTGGAAAGTGAGAGAGTTGGAGCCGATGAGACTGACTTCAGGAGTTCTCTTGGGTGACTGAGCGGATTGTGGTACATTTCAAATAGTTAACTGTGGGTGAAATCACTTCACTGAAGACATAGAAATTGAAGGTTTCTTTTGAAAATGGAACAGAAACGATGAACTGTTTTAAGTTCTTCTGAATGTCAAATCAAATGCAACTTTGCTGACACCATTATCTAAAAGCTAGGCAACTGTTACAAAACTGCAAGGGAAAAACATCATCACTGTGCCAAAACCACTTGTGTTAGTCATTGTTATATAACAGCATTTTTGTACTCCTTTTGGAAGCTTACATTAAATAGCACTAATTCTTAGTTTCTTTATCTACAAAATAAAGACACAGTGTCTATAATACCATAAATCATCTACTGCAGTGTTTGCAACTTTGGCGCTAGAAAGGATTCCTTTGTCAGTTTGTGGAATCCCAGTCTCTCCGGAGGACAGGGCCAGCTTCAAATAAAATACTGAACACGTTCACATCAGCTTTCAAGGAGCCCTTCTACAGAGGTTTATGGGACACAATTTAAAAGTCAGAACTCCATGAAACTCAGGAATTCTCCATGGGATTCTGTTAAATGCTTTCTGATCATGAGTTGATTTTAGTTCATTTGCTTCTGAACAAAGTCTGGGATGCATATTTATAAATACTGGGAACAATCAATCATAAGAAAACATACCCCTTAATGTATGCAGACACATGATAAGGAATGATTGTCATTTGCTGAATTGATGGGGGTGGGGAAAGAGAAGAGAGGGGCAAATCATAAAAACACCAAAATAGAAGTCCCATTCATATTGTATTTAAAAGATGAGTAATATCTTACCACTTCCCAACAAATTTCTAACTTGCATGCTTTCTGCAAGTTCCCAAAGCACTGATACTAATACTAATCTTAGCCTACCAACTCAAGTGTTCTAGAGCCTCCAAAGTTATTAGACTTAAAACACTGGTGTAATCAATCAAGCAAGCAAGCATTTCATCAATTCATATAATGTTACGGAGTACAGCGATTAGCTCACAATAGTGTTCATAGTCATAAACCCAAAGTGACATAGCCTCAGACTGTTTCTGTATCAGACTGAAAACTAGTAGTGTGTGTGTGTGTGTGTGTGTGTGTGTGTGTGCGCGCGCGCGCTCACGCACACATGTGTTCTTTATCCAGGTATGATTAAACACTCATATTTTTCCTCTAAGGGACAAAAAACACACTACAAGGAAACTTACTGTAACATATTAATTAAAAATACCAGACTGGGAAGTTTTGCTAGACTGCTCTGCCACCAGTAGGAGGCAAGGGGTATATCTCAAACCTCATCAGAGCAGCTCAGAAGTCTAGAAGCCTCTTTGAAACATGATGCTTAGGTCCTGAAAAGTCAACCCTTAACAATCACTATCAACTGGGATAGGTTAAAAAAAAAAAAAAAAGAGAATATATATATATATGTATACACACACATATACATATATATATATATATATTCTTATATATATATGTTTATATATATAAAAGGATATATATATCTAAATATATATATTTAATTTGTAAATTGAAAGCTCTGATGTTGCTGTTATAGAATAAATAAAAGTAGATGAATAAATATTTTATCTACTTGATAATTCTAAAGAATTAGGTAACACTAAAATGCAATGCAGATGACAACTAAATTCTAGATTTCTGTGGAAATACAAAATATTTTGTTATATGGATGAGAATACAGGGAATTGAGTTTTTAAAAGAAAGCCTATAAGAAATTAAGAAATTTTTGGACTGTGTTGAGTCTCTGTGAATATATTCATGGTATTTATGCAAGGCATATATAGGTTTGAGCAAACATTAAGCACATATGAGGAAAGATCTTTTCATTTCCAAAATAATTTGTTGGATTAAGAGCTTTACATATCTTAAAATATCTCCATTCTAAATTCCTCAACCAAAATTCCATTTACATATGTAATCCACCAGTTAGCAATATAAATATAAACCCAACTCCTACTGAATCATTTGTGAAGAGGAAATCTTAAATACATTCAAAGGACAATGAACACCCAGCAGTGATACATTTTGATATCAGATTAAAATCTCCCAAACTCTTAATTGAACCAAAATGAGTCAAGTTAGAGGATTGAGTGGGTGTACAATGCATGATGATGGTACACAGGCGCAGCAACCAGAGGCTCACATCTCTCCCCTCTAAGGAGGGATCTCTACATAGTCCTTAGACTTTGGATCTTAATTGTTGCCTTTGGATAAGTCTGCCGATGCTCAAGTCAGCTCCTTTGGTATCTAAATGTTTCTTCAGCATTAACTCTCTGGACGGTAATATTATTTCATCTCATTCCCCTGCCCCCACACCAACTGTTTGCTACACTTGGGGAAAAAAAATCCAGGCATCTGGGAGGTGTCAGCCTGTCACTGCCACAGTGACAGAGCAGCTATAAACGTTGGCGGAGATGTGACTTGCCTTGCAATAAGAATCTGTCTCCTGCAAGGCAGACAACAATATACAAGTTGTATATCTAGCCTGAGTTGTCAACAATGAAATACAAAAGTCTAGTTTGTGTGCATCTAAGGATATTTACCTTTATCAAATAACATTGGTTCGTTTCCCAGGGGGAAAGATTTTAAAAGAGCTAAAATTGGCAACTTGATTTGATATCTTTATTTTTAATTTATCAGTTGTGTTTTCCAGAGACAACCTAAGAAGATTCAGACTTCGAATTCCTGAGGTGCTGATACCCAAACATTTCTCCAGACTGTGAATCGACATAATTAGGGAGGTGATTTCCATGCTGTGGTATCTGTCTAGAAACAATCATACTATACATTTATATTTTACATTAAAATTCACAAAGCCAGCGCAGCGTAGAGAGAAAACACTGAACAGAGCAGCAACATAACCAGATTCCAGTCTTGTTATCCCAGGTAGAAACCTGGGTTCTTAGAAAAGTTATGTTACTTTCCTAAGTCTGCTTCATCTTCTGTAAAAAGAAGAGCATTACATAGAAGATAACTAAGGTCCCATGTAGTTCTAACATTTTGCTGTTCAAGGAAGGACAGACATAACTCTTCTTGGCTGAATTTCTGTGCTCTCCACTAATGAGAACAGAAGGCTAAGTGAGTTTAAGTGATGTGGCCAAAAGCATATGTCTAATAAGTGTCAACCCTAGCCCAATTCCAGACATTTGGATGGAGCCTTCTGTCTATTTGTCCACCCTTTCATGGAACCATTAGAAAGCCAACAGGCCATGTCAATGGCCCTGATCTAGGATTGCCAGATTTAGCAAATAAAAATATAGGATGCCTAGTTAAATTTGAATTTTGGATAAACAATGAATATTTTTAATATAAGTATGTCCCATATGTTAGGTATATTTGTGTTTTAAAAATATTTGTTATTTATCTGAAATTCAAATTTAACTGGGTATACTATAGTTTATCTGGCACCGTACCCTTGCGCCATGAAGGAATGGAACAAAGGTTCAAAGTATCTGCTGCTCCCATCCACAACTGAAATCCATGTGGGTGGGGATCCTATGCCAAAGTTTCTTAGACACTGAAACTTCTACATTCCATAGCAACTTCCCTTTCCAGAACACTGGTACTCTAGAAAGAAGGAACACTTCCCTATTCCTTAGCAGACTTGGAAGGTCTATTTGTCCATCTTTTTCTGCCAGTCCTATTTCTGAAAATTTAGATAGTGTTTCTGGCCTTTTTCTATTATAGACAGAGTCCTGCACTTGATTCATCCTTTGTCTGACACACAGTTGTCTCTATGCTGCAGTCTAAACGCTGACTCGCTTTCCATTCTTCCAAATCAGATCTTCAATTCTGGATTATTAGCATATGTTTTGGAAACAGATGGATTCTGGCCATCTCAATGAGAACTTCGACTATATGCCTGGTATGGGAACCTTCCATAGGATTGTCCTTCTGCCCAGACTTTTCAAGCTTCCAAACATTACTCTTCACTCTTAGTTTGGTGCCCTGTCCTCCTAACATCTTCAGAGCTAACATCATACAGAACAGCCAACCTTATGTATGGAGTAAGAATTAGTCTAGAACTTTGCTTTTACGTGAAATGGTCCACATCTTCACAGTTGCCTGGAACTGTGCCGTCCAATATGGTAGCCACCAGCCACTTGTAGTGATTTAAATTCATTAAAATGAAACAAGATTAAACATTCAGTTCCTCAGTCATACTACCCACATTTTAAGTGCTCGGTAGTCACATGTGGCTCCTGACTATGTTAATCAGCAGAAACATGGGACATTTCCATTGTCACAGAAAGTTTGAAGCGGATTACTCTAAGCCTAGGGTCAATACACTTGTTCTGTAAAAGGTAAACATTGTAGGCTTTGGGTCATATGTTCTCTCTCTCATATTCCTCTTTGTTTTTCACAATGCTTTAAAAAAGTGAAAAACTATCCTTAATTAGTGGGCATATAAAAATTGTCCACTTGCCAGATTTAGCCCACAGGTCATAATTTGCCAACCTCTCCTCTAGACCATTCCTCTCACTGGAACAGCCAATATGTCCACCTTCCTATTTTTCTTTTTATCGGCAAGTTTATCCTCTCAGTGATGTCTCAGTTAGCTCCCTGGCTCTGATCACTCCACCTCAACTCTTCAGCTTGCTTCAAGTTTAACTATATTCATTTGTGTTTAGAATCACAAAAATAATTTTCCATATAGGTTTCCTCCTATGGAAAGACTGAAGGCTTTACAATTATTTTTACCTAAGTAAGTTTACTCTCTTAAAAACCAGTTAACAAGTTCCATGAAGGCCCTCCCTATGTCTCTACTGCACTGTCTCCCTCTTCTGAGTTACCAAACTTGGCCCCAAGTCCACGATAAAATATTTACTAAGTGACTGAGTATTCTAGTACTATGGAATATGTGAAAATGGAAAAGCCTCATGAAGCTTTTTTGTGTAGTGTGGTTCAATGAGAATATGAATTATATACATACATATACATATACATATACATATACATATACATATACATATACATATACATATACATATATATATATATATATATATATGACGTTTTTCATATTTTCTACAATCTACGTAATACGTAATCATTAGACATATTCCCACACTAAAATAGAAAGCTAGGGAAGGTATTCTACTCTTTCATATTGCTTAAGGTTTTTCTTACTTTCTGTTTTCTCTTCATGGAAAAGAAAATTGGAGAAAGAAGGGAGAACTAGGGGATATGAGGTTAAAACCTACTTTTTAGGAGTGCAACAAACCATACGGGTTTAAGAAAAGAATGTAACATTCAGTATTTTAAAAGTTGTATGTGAATCCTCTCAATCCATCAACTATAACTACAGCCAGCTAATAATTGCTTTTCAGACATTACTTACTTCAACCTCATTTTTCTCTCCTGGTTGGAAATATGAATGAGGAATCTGGCTGCATTCAACTTTAGACCAATATAGATGTTCTTTTAAAACAAAGACAACTGACCAACTGTCAGGTAAAGCCATTATATTGTCAAAACCTGTATCTTTGTCTCCCATGTTTGAACTTGAATTAAATATATTTTACTTTTTAAGGTACTTGACAGAGATAGAATTGCTGCATTGTAATATAACTGTTCAATAGACAATTCAGTTTACTTCCCCAAGATCTGCTTTATATATGCAACTTTCTTGGCATTTCTTCCTTCATGTGGAAAGATACACCCACATTCATTCAGGGATTTAATTTACTTTGAAAATCGATTTCATTTAACATGCAGCATGATCTCAATATTTAACAGCTGTGTTAACAGGAATTGATATGCTGAACAGTTCTGCTAAAAGCTAGAAATCTGATATCTTGTCTCTACAGAATGTGAGAAGGTACAAAAATATACTGAGGTATAAAGTGTAATGAGGCTGAAAAGTAAAAACTCAAAAATCAATTAGTTGGCATCTAATGTTTGAAAGAATAACTGCCTGGGATATCTTTCAGATTTCTTTCTTTCTTTTTTTTTTTTCAAATCTTACTTTTCTGTCTTTGGTACTGTGTTTCCCAAAAAATAAGACCTAGCCGGACCATCAGCTCTAGGTATTTTTTGGAGCAAAAATTAATATAAGACCTAGTATTATATATTATATTATATTATATTATATTATATTATATTATATTATATTATACTATAACTGGTCTTATTTTAGTATAATATAATATAATATAATATAACATAGCATAATATATTAAAATAAAATCAGGTCTTATATTAATTTTTGCCCCAAAAGACACATTAGAGGTGATGGTCTGCCTAGGTCTTATTTTTGGGGAAACACAGTACAACCTCTAAGTAGAATGATAGAGAAACATTTAGGATACAGTCCAGTACAACAGGGTACATATTTTTCATGGTACAAGAAAAACTGTAATGGGTATATTACCAATACCTGGATTGTCTTCGTTAATTGGTTTTCATTGTGTGACTTACGGTGTCAGAATTTGTACTTATTACTGGCCCACTGAAACAACCAGGACTGGGCAACCCTCATTTTCTAAAAGTCAGTTCTGAGAGGGACAGCACCGGGTAGGTTGTGAATTCTGCAAAAAGGGTGAGCTAAGTGGCCCAACTCAGCAGCTTCTCTTCAGGCAGGGACCCAGCCCACCGTGGGGGCATGACACAGGACACTACATTGACAACCTGGGGCTGTGCCGCCAAAAGAGAGTGACAAGTCACTATGAAATTTCCACATGAATAAGACCACTTTCCAGTTCTTTTGCAACGAGCTGACAGATCTGATTATAGAGACAGGCTGCCCATCCGCAAGGAGAAATTGATGTGCACAAGGAAATTGCTATCGTTTTTGGAGCCCTGCTATAAACAGGAAATGCCAATTTCTACCATGCAGGGGTGGAGGCAAGATTGCTAAAGTTGTCAGGACAGGTGAGGCTAATTTTTATTTGAAAAATTCAGTAACTTTTTGTATCTCAAGATTGTTTTAAAAAAGACAACCACTAACATTCATTTCAGACAATGAACAGAATCCTGGATTGAATGCAAAACAGGACATCAAAAGTGGGAGCTGTATATGTTGGGTGACATTTTAAGTTGTAGATGAACAATGTGGTCAGTTGTCAAAAGGTTTTATACCTCCCTGCGAGGTGTTGTAAACCTCCAACCTAAATACCGGTTTATAGAAGGTTCCCGGATCTAAGTTAGCAGAAGCTCAATACCTTGGTAAGAATTAACTGACACCATTTTACATTGTGATTTTGAGAGAACTGGCTGATTAGATAAGGTAACCCCTTGAGAGTGCATGTGATGGTTAAACCAAGAAGAAAAGCAATGAGAAATGATTTGTCAACTTGAAAATTTTATGATTATAAAAGTATGTTGGAATGGAAAAGAATGATAGAATGTCAAATGCACACAGATGGCTGGCTGTTTGCATGGAATTAAAAATAGGAAAGAGGAATGGAAGAGTGGGGATTTATAAATATTATTCTGCAATATCCAGTAGGAATGGTGCTCTGACTCTAATCTACTGGTACTGATTCACTGGGCAGAAAAAGCTTCTATCGTGAAAAAGAACAATTCATTATGTTTCACAAACTGCGTTCCCTGGAGCATAAGTCATTTGATTAAAACCAAAAACAAAGTTCATCATCTAGTTAACTTTAGAAAACACTGTATGCTGTATTCTCCACTTATGAACTGATAAGGGACATTAGCATATTATGAGCTCTAGGAAAATTTATGACTAAAAGAAAAACGTGTTAACTTTGTTTAACCAAGAATTTTTCAAACTTATTTAACCCTGTGGGTGCCCTGACTACCCAACACCAAACAGCTATCAGAGTTCCATGAAACTAGGATTTGTGACACAGAGCAGAAGAAAATATTCTTTACAAACCAATTCCTTTGCCCTAATGGCATGCCTAACCAGTACTGACCATGATTATAATGTGGAACTTGGGATGAATCTATCTGCCTACAAGGCAATGCCCAGACAGAAGGCCGGTGCCAGGCTTTAGGCTAGGTACCTGTCTTACTCCTTCTCTAGGGCCCTCCTACCACCAGAGCAATTGCTAAAATGAACTCTGAAAACAATAGACTAGAGCCTGAAGCAGAGTTCTTAATTTGTTTTCAGATTTCCTGTCTCTGCTCAATGCTTTCACTGTTAGGAAAAACTGGGTACATTTAGAAAAGGGTGAAGAGAAATTCTCATTCATTCATTCATTCTAATAGTACATACACACACACACACACACACACACACACACACACACACACACAGACATACACGCATACACATGGCCTATTAAGACCTTAAATATGGAGGAAGAAATTGGCAGAAGCAATAAAAACCATGTATTGCCTGTTTTGCTTTCTAGACTCGTGTACCCTAGTACAGTATTTCTCAACTACACATCTCAACCTGCTAACAGCGAGTTATGTCCGACTAATTGCAACTCATAATAAAATGCAGAAGTGTATGAATTATAGACTGATGGCTAGAATCGCTGGAGTTGGCATACTTTTTTGTTAAAGTGCCAGACAGTAAATGATTTAGGCTTTGTGGGGCCAACAGGCAAAATTGAGGTTATTATGCGGGTACTTGAATATTGAAAATGTAATCAGTTTTAAAATGTAAAATCTAGTCTTAGTTCATGAGCAGTGAAGAAAAAAAAATTCAAAAACAGGCAGCTGGTGAAATTTAGCCCCCAAACCTTAGCTTGCCAGTTCTTAATTTAGAGGATGGGCTCTGGAGTTAGATGGCTGGGGTCCTGGCATCGCCCATAATTAGCTATGAGACTGACTTTGGGAGGTACTTAATTCCTCTTTCTCAGTTTCTTCTTCTATAAAGTCAAGGTGATAATAATATCCATGCCCCAGGTGCTAGCTGTGAGGATGACTTAGTTAACACATGTGAAACACTAGAACAAACCTGGCCTGACAATAAGTGCTCAAGGTTTTCTATCATTTTTAAATAGGGTAATTCATATTAGTCCAACAATGAACAGACCCTGAGATGTACCCAGCGCTTTAAATGATAACATCAGAGTGGAGTTTGTGTTTGGTGCACCAAGAACCCCAAGGAATGTGGTGACTATGTAAGCTCACTCCAATCACGTATGTTGCTTTGAAAAAACAGTAAGAGCCACTGGCCTAGTAGATTAAGATACTAGGGTTCTATTTATAGTTCTGTCCTGGTTCTTATGAATGCTAGATGACTAGTTACTTTGTATCTCCATTTACCCAGTTTGTAAATTAGCATTAGAAACACATTACAGTTCAGGAAGTATGTGGGGTAAATAGGATATTAAGTATAAAATTATGTGGAAAAGAACTGCTAGGTTCTAGACCTTAATATAATATTTAATGTAACTTGGATGTTTCTCTGTTTTCCCCTGGAGAGCCACCAAGTTTTGTACTAGATCTGAGAAGGGAGCTTCTAGGAGAGAGATGGCCCATGGTCAAAACTTCCACTGTGGATCTGCCTTCTGAACAGGAAGTAAGGCTGGAAAACCTCACTGAGCACACAGCCTGTTGTCTTGAGTTTTTATGGTCCGAATATTGAACGGAGCCCAAATGTCTACATTCCCTACAACTTAAAATCCCTTTAAAATAAAAAGGCAGTGCATGAAAAGAAAGAGCCTGTAACATCACAGAGAAACAAGAATCAATGTCATTCATATCTTTGAAATTTTAGAAATTCCTTAAGGATAGAAAGCACATGAAACAAGATTGATAGGAAAAAAGCAGAGAAAACAAATAGAACTAAAGCACCAGAGGTGCAATGAAGTATTTGAGAAATTCCAAGTCTGGAGTCCACAGTTCCATGAGGCAGGCAGGCAGGATCATGATAACCAGGTGAAGAACTGCATTCAGCCTTACAGAATACATTGGGTTCCATCTTCATGGACCTGCAGAGCCTGTGAGAGCAGTGTCTACTGCCCCCAGATGGATGCTCTGACAACCGCTGCCTGAAAGCCTGTGGCTCTTCAGTTCACTGAGGGCTACAGTGTTATGTGGGCACTGAAAGACAAGAGCAGTCTCTGAGAAGACACCAAGTCCAAACGGACTTCTGCCTGCTAACTAAGGCTGTTCTGTCAAGTATCAGTTCAGACAAGGGAGAAGACCCAAGCACCAGGAAGTAACACAGTCATCCCAGGTGACTGACAGCTTCTGGAGGGACTGAACTCTCACACTAAGAAGACAAATCAATCCCAAGCACACACCGAGCCCTGTACAACACCCTTCCCCTTAATAAGTTGAGGCATAATTTATCCTCTGTACAAGGATAAATATGACAGAAAAGCTGAGGCACAGAGATCTACAAGTTTCCATTATGAGTTTCAGAATGAAAATACAGAGGAAAGGGAATGGAGGAAATAATAAAGTCAAATCCTACATTCGAGTAAAACCCACATCTAAAAATTGAATATAGCATTAGTGCAAAAGAAACCTGTACTGAGGCACATGGTGGTAAAGTTTCACAAATCTAAATAGAAGAGAAAAAGTCAACAGCTTCCCTAAAAAAAATTATTTTTCTAAGTAACAATGTACCTACTGTCATGTGACAATGAAATTGACATCAAAATTTTGATCAGTAATGCTAATCTCCAGAAAATTATGTCATCATGTCTTCAAGGTTCTGAAAAAAATAACTTAAAATTAGTACACAAGTGTGAGAACAAAATAAAAATATGCATAAGGATTCATAAGACTAGGAATGTTTACTTAGACTTTTTTGTGAAAAAAAATTCTAAGGGGAACCCCTGCAAAACAAAAAACAAAAAACAAGAATTCAGAGGAAGGCATTCAGATGAAAAATGAAATTTAAAGGGACAAAAAAACTGGTCTTTAGACAAGAAAAGAGGTAGAGGGTTGGAACCTAGAGCTAAACTTAAAAATTGCTGTTGTAAAATATATGTGAAAAATTCAAAACATAGACTAAAATCACAAATTATTTTAGTTTGAGACTTGGTAATGATGGAAGGAGTGTGACTAATCAAAAATAGATTAGCTTTTTATTTTCCATCTCAGTTGAAAGAAAACAAATCATGAAACAAAACAAATCCATCTCAGTTGGACCCAATTTCTATGATCTAGTGAATATAAAACTCACCATCCTGACCCATTTTTCTGCTTCATGAAAGTATTTAAAGGTCAATGAGATGGTAATCTCAGAGCCCATATCATCACTTAAAGCAGAAGATCCTACTCACCCTCCCCAAATCCTGACTGGAATTGCAAGCGAGGCATGCTTGACATCCCAACACTCATTGTGAACTGGGCTGGATCAAATGGAATTGAGAATATTTTATTTGCTAGACTGCAGGCAAGCCTAAATCTTATGTTTCATTAGCAGCAACTAAGACCAGAGAGAAGGATCTCCTTGTAAATTCTCTCGGAGAGTGCCTTTATTTTCATATGTTGTAAAAACATAAGAATGAAATGTGGATGAAGAGGACAGACAGCCCACCTCTATTACTTACTACCACATCACTCACCTTTAACCTTAGAGATTTAATGGTGTACAGGGCCATAGTGTACAGGACCATTTGCTGAAAAATTCATTAGATTTACTTATCATTATTAGCCTTTGCATTAACTAGAAGACATTTTAATTTTTTAAATCAATCTAGATGCAGCAGTAAAATCAATAAGGAATCACAACTTTCCAAAAATAAGGCATCCAGCAATGAGTTCTTAATTGTATCAAATGCTTCTACAGAGAGGGTCTTTGAGAAATAACTGCATATCTTGCTTACCAAGAGTGGACAAGATAATTCTTTAAAGAAGAATCAGAAATTACTATTATAGAAAATAATTTTCTCATGAGGAGAGGATTATTCGGGTTCTCATAAGGAATGAAGCCAAGGCTAGAGGAGTCTAGGGTCAGAAGCTAAGGATGGTAAATGTCACCCTGCTCTCACCTCGATTTGCATGCAGTAATTCTTCTACCAAGGTTCAGATCTCCATTTTACCCAACTTTAAAACAGTGTGATGCCCACTCGTGTGTGGCCACATGAGGTCGTAACCTACTTCATCCCTGTGTCCTTCCCGTTTCCATCAGTAGGCAGAATGGCGCACTCGCTCGTTTATCCCCTTCGTCCCTCTCCATCTTCATCCCTATTCTGAAGAGGTTTTCTAATATCATGGTGAGCACAGGTTATGCTATGAAATGTGATCTCTTCAGTAAGAGGGGCATTTCTTTTTCTTACAGCCTCATTGTGCTTTTAATATATGTTAAAGAATGTGAACAATGGGGGAAAATTAGACTTGGTGATGTAGATGCAGCATAAAACCTGATTTGTCAGGCTGAGCATAAGTGTAGGATCAAGCAGGACTCACGGGGGAGGAACAGGAAAAGAAATACAAAGTCCAAGGGAGAGAAAAATATCATTGTCCATCACACCAACCTAAGGATGCCAGAAATATTCCTGGTTCTCTACTGGAAAGATTTAGCTTTTGTTGGTGATGGACTGTACCCTTTTCTTTTCCAGATTTTAATCAGAATGCTAGATCACATGAGTGTGGCTCATATTGATCACAAAAATGCCCACATTTTCCCTGCTATTTTATTATACTACATAAACTCAGGGGCTAAATTGGAGCAACAGCATTTGTCCTGTAAACATTTTATAATCTTTGCCTCCTTCCTCCTTTTCATTTCTGTAAAGACTCAGAACAAATGGCTTTGTGTATTGTAAAGTATCCATGCCTCCATAAAAGCACATACAGAAATTTGAGTAATTTAAGCAGACTTCCTCTTCTTTTTAGCATATGAGGTGTGTATTGGTGGAGGAGCAGGGGGAGTTGTTATTTAGTTTTGGCAATTTCTTTTTTTGTAGTAATGGTGTTTTAAATTCTGAGTACAAAAAATACATGATCATTATAAAAATTTAAAAACTATGAAAATATTGAAGAAGAAAATTAAAATCACCCATAATCCAACCAAAGAAAATAATTACTATTAAATATGTTTTTCAATCTTTTCATTTATAGGTAATATACAAACATATATAACATACATTTATAAAAATAGGATCAGTATGTCCTATAATTTTAACTCCATCATTTTTCACAAATATTTTATCATGACTATTTTGTATTTTTCTTAAATTTTATTTAAATTGATTTTATGACACAGTATTTCATTAGTATGTACATTTTATATTGAACTAAATACATTTAGTACAGAACACTTTAATTTACATTATAAACAACACTGCAGAAAGCACCCTTCATTTTCTTTACCTGAAGCAAACAACATTCACACTTCTTAAACTGCTCTTACCAAGTCCTGAAGGAGCTAGATTGCTGCCATTACCACCTCCTAGCAACAACACACTAGGTGAAAAATCCTGCAGGAAGAATATCAAATGGTTCCTTCTGAAATTGGAGATGCTATAATTCAGGATGGAAAGAGGGACAGATATATAGGCTCTGTTTTGCAAAGTGATAGTTAATAATCAGACACTGGGAAAGTGCTGTGCCGGCAACTATGATGGATAGTTGAATAGCAGCCTAGTCAATTCTGAATAATCTTTATAATGGAGGGGAATTTTGAGTGAGACAGGAAAAAAAGATGGAGGATGAGTAATTCAAACAGCAATCCAATCAAAATGAAAATTCACTGGTATTTGATTTGAGGATAGATATCATTTCTTTAGGCAATAGGAATAATTCCCTAAATTGAGGCTTTACATAATAATATATACGTATTAGCATTGCCTGAGCTCACACCATCCTGAACATCAGTATGGGAAATTGCTCAGAGGCAAGGAAGTTGGCCTAGGATCAAATCTGTGCCTCCAGGTAGTATGTATCATGGATCATCAGCATGCAGAAAGCCCAGAGCTGTGGTGGCCGGGTGGCTCAATTGACTAGAGAGCGAGCTCTCAACAACAAGGTTGCTGGTTCAATTCCCACATGGGATGGTGGGCTGTGCCCCCTGCAACTAAAGATTGAAAACGGCAACTGGACTTGGAGCTGAGCTGTGCCCTCCACAACTAGATTGAAGGATAATGACTTAGAGCTGATGTGCCATGGAGAAACACACTGATCCCCAATATTCCCCAATAAAAATTAGAGAGAGAGAGAGAGAGAGAGAGAGAGAGAGAGAGAGAGAGAGAGAGAGAGAGAACGCACGCCTGGAGCTGCTGTGGAATGCAATGTTGATAAATGGCCACACAGCATTTTAATTGAAGCTGTGAAAAGAAAGTGATATCCTAACAAGTAGAGTTCTAAAAAAGTAGTCAGCATTGAAGACAATAATGACAAAAGAAAGTAAAAGTGAGATCTCTAATGCATGCTGTGCATGAGGAAGAGTTTCTTTTAATCATTTACAATCTAGATTATTTTATGACAGACATGTTATTTCAAAATATATAAGTAGTCTGTTCGATGCTTGGAGTATTTTCTTATTGAAACTGAGTTGCAAACGCTGGAATAGTACACATAGTGAATTTCAATTTCTACTCAACATACACATTACCTCAAGGCAAAGTGTTACATTAGGTATTTCACTATATATAACAGAAATAATTACACCTTGGCCTTCTCAGAACACAAGGGTTCCCTTCCTTTCCATGGCTACTTCCAGTTACTGCCACAGGTGATTTCTTTCCCTCAGTGGTGAACAGATAAACATTTGTGATCAAATATGATCACACAATACGGTGAATGTTTAAATTAAAAAAAAAAATTACAGTAAAAGACACATTGCCATTAATCCACCTCAAAACACTCCCTCTCGCTTCAAACACACTTATCCCATCATTCTTGCCACTTTCTGAAGCAGTTCTGGAAGTCCTCTTTCATGAGTGTCTTTAGTTACATGTCATGGCTGCCTCGACATCCTGAATCAATTCAAAACGTTTACCTTTCATGGTCATTTTGACTTTGGGGAAGAACCAGAAGTTACACGGTGCCAGATCCAGTGAATAATGTAGATGAGGACACACTGTAATGTTTCTATTTGACAGAAATTGCTGTACCGGAAGTAATATGTAACATGGAGCATTGTCATGATGGAGGATGAAACCATTTACCCAATTCATGTTAATGTGTTGTTCCTGATCCATGATGTATGGCACTCTTCCTGCCTTTCCATTGGATGGCACTAAGCAGCAGTATTCACTGTAGTTTTTGATCACACCTGGTACATTCCGGTGTATACTCGTCAAATCCTTTACCAAAATAAAGGATGTGTAGCATATGATTTATAAATAATTATAAAAATAATAAATTCATAATTCCATATAATCAGTTGATTCTCACAGAACATTCTGGTTGAATTTTGCCAAATTCTGGTGTCCACAGTCAATCTATTATTGCAATTGACAAACTAGTATTGTTCTGACCAAAATGTTGGATATTGTTTCCATTTACAATAACAAGTAACATGAAAATGAAACAGAAGATGTGTGTAAGAACAGTATTTGTTCATCAAAGATGCAAGTGGCTTTTTTGCCAAATGAGATAATAGTTTTCAATACTGAAATATTTTCTGATTTTTTTGTGTGTTATTCACCATGCAATGGATACACATACAACATACTTTTAATTTTGAAATGTATTATAAACATTTCAGTATCATTTTCTTAAATTTAGACTAGAGATCATAAAACTTTGGCTCATGGGCCAAATCTAGGAGGCCTCCTGTTTTAGTAAATAGTTTGACACACAGGAACAGAAAAAGTTTGCCAACTTCTGGCCTACATGATCAAAAAAATAACAAATCAAGCCTTCATGTGTAATATTTGCTGTTTCTGTGGTATTAATATTCCCCCCATGACCAATTTCAAGCTACTAACCTGACCATAGAAATGGGAGGAGACGTACAGTAGCACACTATTTTGCAATATTTCCAGCAAGCAAATAGACACAAATAACCTTGATCATATATCATAGTAACATGTAGTAAAATAATTAGAAGGTGGTAAGTTTTGAGTATTTATTACCTTTTTAAATACAATTTATTAAATTATAAGTTCAAATAATTTAATTTTCAATAAAACTATGTTTAACAACAAGCTTTCATAATTCACTGAGTCTGAGAATTGGCCCCAGTGGGCTAGGAGGAGCGAGCGGCAGCAGTCCTCTGATATTATTCCCACTGTCCTCATCTCACAGATTTTCCCCTTTTCCTGTCCCTCATCTAAATCCATCAATTTGGAGGTTTAGTAGGGAAGGACGGGCTTTTGGTATGCTAAACAAGAAGTATAGACAGTTATTTAAAGGCCTTTTTCTACTTCCTTTTCTATCTTTAATTTTCTGCAGTTAAATTCAACAGGGAAATTCAAAGTTCACTCCGAAAAAAAGGCTTAAAGGTGGATTTTAAAATGGTAACAGTAAAAGATCCCTCTACATTGTAAAGAAAAATAACTCACCGGTAAATTTGGTCATTTGATCTGAAGGAGCTGGGGCTAAGGTGAGTGTAGTAAAGCGATAAAATTGGAGATAAACAACCAAAGCCCTGAATATCAAAAATTGGGGTGTACTGGGGGGAAGGGCTGTGTGGAAGGGAATGAATAGAAGTGGCCAGAATGCATGACTGTGACGAGGGTTGTCTATAAGTGCTAACCCTCCCCAGCCTGCCAGATCTGAAGCAAAGGGAGAAGTCAGATGAAAGAAGGGAAATGAAATGGAATATTAAATTAAAAATAGCAGCAATACAGAAGTAAAAAAAAGTCATGGTAATCACTGGCCTTGGATCCATAACAACACAATAAAGCAAGTAAAACTCAAACACTTAAAAACACCATGCTTCTATTTACCATTATTTTACCAAAGAAATTATGGTGGTTGAAGTGATGATAGTTTGGTTATTTGTAGTTTCATACTCAATTTAGGCCTCAATGGAGGCTCTGTTATGCTTCATCTCTATCTTTCTCCCTCTAATTTAATAGGAGTTTTCTCTAGGTTTGAAAATTGAGTGTTTTCTGGAGTGCATTGTATTAAGCCTCAGTACCATGAGTTATTTTGTGTTTTGTGAAAGAAAGACATTCTGTGATTAAATAAGTTTGGGCGATGTTGAAAATTATGTCTTTTTTTCCTCCTGTAGATACACAACTGCATGTTAGTAAAACTAAATGTTCTGAGAAGTCTAGCAGTAAAAACAAGAACAACAAGAAAACTAGTTTTGTTCTCCAGAATACACATTGGAAAGTGCTGAGCTAGACCCTTAAAAAAAGCTGGTCTCATTTGAATAGATACAGCGTACTCTATGACAATGCAGCCCACAGGCTTCCCCACCACAAACTTTTCTCTACAATGGGTGTTTTATGAAATAATGAGAGGAGAGTCATACTTGAGGCAAATTGGGATAAAGGGAAACTGGATATAAAGCATGATAGACAATGCGTGAGTCCTAATAATATGTGGACCCTAATAATTGACTCAGGGTTATAATGAAGATTGAATGAGATATGAATCTGAGTTAGCAACATCATCTTCAAATATGAAAGGTGACACTGTCAACCAAAACAGTTACTTATTTGTATGCCTTTTAAATTGAGGTACGGTCCCTGAAGAAGTATCCTGATCCAAGATTTAATATTGGTGAACTTCTTACTTAATATGCATTCCTGACATAGCACTGTTGATAGGTAAATTAGTCATACCCCCTTTGAGAATCATTATGAATGATCATGTCAGAACAACCCATATGCAGACATGCCACCTGTCAGATCCTGCAAGGCTTCTCTTCACCAGTACAAGAATTTGGGCCATATGGTATATGTCACAAGCAAATGCTTCACCAATTGACAAGTGAGGCTCAAACACTCCTGAGTCAAGATCGGTTACAAAGTGAGGAGTTGAAGGGGGTAAATCTAAAAATCTATAGACAGTAATCATGGTAAATATAGCTAAGGGGAATATAAATATGTATAAATGCTAATCAATTCAAATGCTTATATTGAGGGGTCTTCCCCATTGGTCATAGCCTAAAATTAATAGACTCAATGCATGCTTTGAAAACATGCAAGAATCACGTTAGTGATTCTTCTGGATCCTATGAGAATTAAATGAGATGTATAGTTATATCACCTCACTAAACGTATGTCAAATAGCAGGGAACTAAAACTCTCTAAAATACTCCCATTCCAACTTCCTAATGCTTGAAGAAACATCACATGATTTCATTTCAGATAAGATTTATCATCCAACTGTCCCTCAGAAATTTAGCAAAACTTAATATTACAGTAATTTGTAAAAGATGAATATAATAACAGCAATGGATAACATTCATCAAATACTTATTATACGACAGGACCTCAAATGGATTAGTTGGTTTAATCATCACAAAACCCAACAAACTGGTCAGTTTACTCAACTTTAGAGTAAACTGAGGCAGACTGGTTAATGAATTTGCCCAGGGTATATATCTAGTAGGTAATACAATCAGGATTTAATCCCAAACTGTCTCTCTCTAAACCCTGCACTTTGCACCACTACTCCATAAAAGCTCTTCTATGTTTTATTTTCTCAGAGCAAAGTCTGATATACTAGTTACAAGCAAAAGGGAAGGCTTCTGAACACAAGAGAATGAAAAACTAGGAAGCCTCGAAGTGGGGAGAAGAGGAGGCATAGAAGGCTGTGGGCCACTAAAACAAAGCTGCTCCACTTCATACAACTGCTTTCACTACGTGGTTAGCTCTCAGGTGCTTCCTCGTCTTTGATCCTTTAGCAATTAGCCAGCTAGACCACAGTGGACCATGTTTAAGAAGGATTCTTTATTAAGCTAAGTGAGTGAATATTGCTAACTATTATACTAACAAATTCTTCTGATCAGATCAGATCTGCCATAGTCACTCATTAATGATTTTTTTTTTAAAAGTAGGTGACTATATGGAAATTATGCTTCTGTTCAGAGTGGTTTACAAACTGATTAAATTTGACTTGCCAATAAATAAGCTTTCAAGTAGCTAGAAAAGGTAGGCAATCAAAATATTCATTGAAACCTGAAAAGTCTTGAATATTAGTATCACCTATATATGGAATCATTAAAAAAAAAAAAGTCAGACTCACAGTAACAAGAGAGTAGAAAAGTGGTCACCAGGAACTGGGGGTGAGGGAAATAGGGAAAGGTTGGTAACAGGGTGCATACTTTCACCTATAAGATGAATAACACTTGACGATCTAATGTATAATATAGTGACCATAGGTGATGATAACATTACATTGTATTATTAAAATTTGCTAAGAGAGTAGAACTTAAATGTCCTAAGAAGAAAAAAAAGGATAAATATGTAAGATGATGGCTGTGTTAACTAGATGGGAGAATACAATCACAATGTATACATATATCAAATCACCACAACGCACATGGTGAGCCAGTGCAATTCTGTTTGTCAGCTATGCAACAATAAAACTGAAATTAAGAAATGAAAAAGTCTGAGTATCATAATGTGGAAGTACAGGAGTCCCACTGTTTCAAAGAGATAGTAACACATTTCCCGACTTTGTAATAGCTAACAATGCAAAGTTTGCTTTCAGAGAGTAATTAGCTTGTTGGCCTCAGCAATTCTCAATTATATCTTCAGGAAATCTTAGAGAGTCTTTGACTATGACTTTATGCTACTGGAGAAAAATTAATGGGTGCTTTATGGGATAAATAAATAAAATGTCTTATTTATTCAAAAACATTATCCAATCTGATAAAATGTGCTTTGGAATAAATGATCACAATGAAAGTTGGCGGCTGTTGTTTTTCAAAAGGCTGAGGAATTAAATTATTAAATCAGGGGAAAATGCCTTAGGAGACTTTGATTCAAACTCTCAGATGGGAAAAATATACATGGAAAACAGAGAAGATTATCAATAAGCTTCCCTCTGACAGAAAGCAGAAACAGTGTCACCTATCTGACAGAAAGCATTTTAAATTGATATTTCATGACCTCATTTTAAACAGGTTCTATTATCATCTTTCCATGTTGGAGCCTTGACTCCTAACAATGCAGCTGTTATACTTATTTATGTCAATGTGACCCTGTGGCTGAGAGATGAGTTTATACGGCACATCAACTTAACATTTGCATACCCAGACACAATATTAGCAGTGAGTTCAACACAGAATCATGATCATGACTTAACAAGAGAATAAATGCAACTCATTCTAGGTATACTTAGGAAGTGAATCAATTTATTCACATTCTCCAGGTTTATATAGGGCAAAATTGGGAAAAAAGCGCTCAAGGCTTTAATCATAAAGATAAATATAATAAAAAAATCAAATAAGAATAGACATATTAGCTACCAAATGGACATTTAGAGGTCACACGAAATTGTCACCTGAGCTCTCAGGGCCAGGTTTGTACTGTGGAACATAAGATGATTTACAATATAGAATAGAAAATAGGAAAAAGCATAGAAAACAATGCTGATTGTACATCCAAATCCCAAACAAGCGTGAAAACAAGAGTATCACAGACTCAGATTTAAAATGTGAAATAAACACACAATTAAAAACATATAAATATATATGTGTATACACATATATTATAAATGTATATATAAAATACATTTTGTATATATTAAGTATTAAATGTATATATAAATATATTATATGTAATATATTATATGTAACAATATATATTATATATCTGTATTATGCATACATTAAATATATAATGTAATATATATGTATATAATATTCAATATTTCCTATGCTAGTAGCAAGAAATGCAAGAATCTCTACACATAGATTATTGGTAATAATAACTTAGCTCAAAGAGAATCAGAAAGAAGTTTTTTAGCTTGGAAGAGTCCATAGGCACATTCACTTTGTTTAGCAGGCCGGGAGAGAGATAATTATAAATGTCCAAATTGCTCAGAGAGCAAGTGATGCTTTTCAAATTTTTAATGGGGTTGTGGTGTTGATTCTGCATTTACTTCATAGAGGTGTATATATATGTTCTTGATAAATGCTTATTGAAAGGGAAGAATGGAGGGAGGGATGGACAGAACGGAGGGAGGAAGACAGGAAGGAAGGAAGGAAGGAAGGAAGGAAGGAAGGAAGGAAGGAAGGAAGGAAGGAAGGAAGGAAGGAAGCAATTCAACAAACTGTACACACAATAAATGGCAGGGGGTTTCAGGGTCGAAGGGAACCATAGAGTGATCTCTCTACTCACTGATATTGCAGAGCCCAGGGATGATATCAAGTACTTTAGATCATATGTTGTTTCATTGCCCTGACTTAGAAAACACAGGAACAAGTGTACTTAACCTATTGCAATATCGGTCCAGATTTTTTTTTTTTTTTTTCCGTATAACAGTAACAAGGGATATAATTTTGAAGGATTACCTGGTCTATTGCTTTTACCTTAGAGGCTAACTGTAGCTGTGATTTCGGTTCTACCACAGAGCAAAACATCATCTTAATATGATATACTGTTCTAACAAAAAACATACTGGACTGGCATTATAAATTCTGATCATTTAAAAACATTTTACATGAAGCTTATTTTTCACTTTATACTAAAATTTGTGTTTGATTTTAAATATACCATTCAATTTTGACCGAATCTCTTTTTTGTATGAAGTATTTTGAACTCCTGGAGGAAGGTGTGACATGAGTAGAAATTATAATGAGCTAAAGAAAGATCCATTTATATTTCTAGGTCCATATATTCCCAGAAATATATTCTTTTATCTTTCTTTTTTTCTTGGCACAGTTGAGGGATATTATTTTTATATGGATCTAAATCAGAATGTTTACAGGGAAGAAACAGGGCCTCATTAATGAGAATGTAAATAATGTGGAATTATAATTGAAATTTAGGGCAGAGTGGAGTTGGATTAAGTGACTCATTTCTACTATGTGGATTTCTGGGATCTTCGTTATCATCTAGAAGGCTCCATATCCATTTCTCTCACAAACGCTGATCTTAGAGCCTTCACATCTGCCTTATCTTCTTTCTTAGCACAGTGCTCTGCAGCTTTCTCCATTCCTATTTCCTCAAATCATCAGGCATGTGATTGGGTTGCTAGAAAGCTAAGTCTGGTATGAACTCTTTTTTTAAAAAATGATTTTTATTAAAATATAGCTAACATATTCGTTTCAGGTGTAACCATAGTTACTCAACATTTATAAACCTGAAGAAGTGATCACCATAAGGCCAGCAACCATCTGACACTGTACTATGCTATCACAATATTATTAACTATATTCTTCATGCTGTACATTACATCCCCATGACTTATTTGATTTTTACCTAAAAATTTGGACCTCTTATTCCCCTTCACCTTTCCCTCCTTTATAATTTTTCAATTGGGGGAAAGGGGGAAAATCTGAAGGGATTAAGAAATACAAATTGGTAGTTACAAAATAGTCATTGGGATATAAAGCACAGGCAATATAGTTAATAATATGGCAATAGTTATACATAGTGCCAGAGAGTACTAGACTAGTAAGGGGATCACGTCATAAATTATATAAATGTCTAACCACTATGCTGTCCGCCTGAAATTAATATAAAAGAGTACTGGTACTAACTCTTTATAGAGTTAGCACTCAGACTATCTAATCATAGTTTCTGTGTTTTAGGTCTTTGTAATCCAGTGCATGGTTCATAGATCAACAATATTAACATCACCTGAGAGCTTGTTAGAAAATCAGAATCTCTGGTCCCACCCCAAATTTACTGAATGTGAATCTGAATTTTAACAAGATCCTCAGGTAATTTACATGAACATTAACGTTTGAGAAGCACTGCCTTAACATAAATTATAAAGATGGAAAACTTCATCAGGACAAGGCATGTGTTTATCCCTTGTACAATTAACTGCATCCCAGAGGTCACCAGATAAACAAACAATACATAAATGGTGACTAAATGCAATGGAGTATCTTGGATTGGTCGTGGAACAGAAAAAGAACATTAGTGGGAAAATTGGTGAAATCCAAATAAAGTCCTATGCCAATGTTAAATTTTGGTTTTGGTAAATGTAACATGGTTATTTGAGATGCGAACACTAGAAGAAGCTTACTGAACTGAAGAGTATATGGGAACTCAGTACAATCTTTATAATTGTTATGTAAATTTAATATTTATAATTGTTTCAAAATAAAAGTTAAAAATTATAGCCGAGTAGCAAACAATCACAGAAATCTCAGTGGCATACAACACATAATTTTTCTTTATCTCAAAATTCAATTAATGTGTGCTACGCCCACCGTATCTCAGCTGCACTCACTGAGGAGCTGGAGAGCTTTGCTGATCTTAGCTTGACTCACTCTCGTGTCTGGGGATGGACTCTCTACTGGCATATCAGTAATGGCCTTGTCCAAGGCAACAGGGGCAACATGCAACTGTCCTGCATGTTGTTCATTAATATGACCATTTTATCATGATCGTAGCAGATATCGATAACGTGCAAGTGAAAGTATGTAATTTGTTTTGATGCTAGGATTGTAATTATGAGCCAAATAAATTTACAAAACCTGCCCAATTCAAGTGGTGAAAAATCGGTGCTGTCTCTGTTTTTAGAGGAATACCAAAGTTACATGGCAAAGGGTGTGGATACATGGAAGATTAAAGAAATGAGGTTGTTGCTGCAATCTTTCATATATGCTTATATATATGAATTAGCAATGTCTTCCTTTTAGCATATCAGATAATCTAGGCACTACAACTCTAATCTCATCCTCTTGTGCTGGTCTAAAAGACTTCAGTGCTAATATTCCTATCTTTATTTCTTATTTTAAAAGCTGTACTACAAAGAAAGGTACCTGATTTTTCAATAATCTTTATGTTATATAGTTTTCTTCTTGGAAGAAAATGTAAGAAATTTGAAAATAAAGTAAAAGCCAAGAGGTTAAGTTCAATTTGAAGAATATCATTTCCTCTCGTCTCTGTTTGCATTTATCACTTCTGAACCAAACCTATATAAAGAACAATAAAGACCCAATTCTACACTTATTATAATTTTAAATGTACACTAATGAAATTTAGAATGGATACAATGAAACATTTTTAAACTGTTTTATAAATGCAATTTTTAAAAGTAAAAATAGATAGGTATTAGACATCTCCTTTGATAGGACTCCTGGAACTTTTATCCACAAACCTCCCTCCCATCTCACACTTTGCTCTTATATACATTAAAAGAATAAATATTTTTTATTTAGGTGTGTGGTTTTCAGAATCAGTAAAATTCATTAAACATTTATAATCAATCCCTTAGTTATACCTTGAGAATATATCCTTGCTCTATTAAAATTGATGTCTGTTTAAATGATCTTAGCAAGAGTTACTTTGAAAAGAAGAGAAAGTTTCAGACACTGTCACACCAAGTCAGTTGCTATTATGTAGATAAACTTTGAAGCAGAGCATGACCGGGGTAAAAAGCAAAATAATCAAATCCACCAAATTATTTATGTGTGTATCATTATATCTCCTTTGTTGAAGTAAAAAATATACCAGGGTAATAAAATTGATTTTGTTAAATGTGCCATGCAATTGGGTCAATGTTCCTATTTGGGTCAGATGTGACTCTGCTACTTGGTGAGAACACTGCAAAGTCATATTGCTTATTATAATGTATGAAAAGTGTTTATATATGTACATATATACATCATACACACACACGTATGAAATCGATAATTACTTTTTTAGTACAGTGATGAATATAAGGCAATTTCATAATATGGAGAGAGCAAAGTGTGATGCCAAGTGTGTAATCTCTCCCTTTTTTGAAATTCAAAAAGTTATACTCTGTAGGTATATATTTCAGTAATAAATCTAAGGGATAACCCTTTTGGATCTGTAGAAATTCCTAACCAAATATCAGCCCCTAAAAGAAAAATGTATGAAGCACACATACCTAGGCTTGTGTATAGATATTAAAAATCATTTATTAATTCAATTAATATTTACTACATTATTACCATGAGTCAAATGTTCTAGGTGTTGTTATCTTTAGTATTGTCTCTTCTTTATAATGTTTGGTAGAATTTATCAGTGAAGCCATTTGGCTGGAAGTTTTTTGAGTATAAATATTTTTAACTACAAATTCAATTCCTCTAATAGATATAGGACAATTCAGGTTATGTGTTTTTTCTTGAGTGAGATTTGGTAGTTCGCATCATCCAAGTTTTCAAATTGTTGGTATAATGTTGTTTATAAATTGCCCTTTATAGGCACGTAGGCTCTAATGCATTGCTGCTCTCTTTCTCATCTTGGTATTGGCAATTTATATCTTCTTTTTCCTGAATAATCTAGCTAAAAGGTTCATCAAGTTTATCAATATTCTTAAAGAACCAGCTCTCAATTTCATTGATTTTTCTCTCTTGTTTTACATTTTATTTATTTCTGTTTTTATCTTTGTGATTTCTTTTCTCCTGCTTACTTTGGGTTAAATTTGCTCTTCTTTTCCTAATTTCTTAAGAAGGAAGTTTAGGTCAGTAATCTGAGACTCTCTCATTTTTTATTTTTTTTTGACTAATATTATAAGTGTTGAAAGCTATAAATTTCCTCTATGCACTGCCTTAACTACATCCCAAGAATTTTGATATGTCTTGTTTTCAATTTTACTCAGTCCCAAACACATTCTACTATTCCGTTTGATTTGTTCTTTTATCCAAGTGTTATTTACAGGTGTGTTGCCTTATTTTGTTTGGGAATTGTCCAGATTTCATTCTTTTATAGTTTTCTAATTTAAACCCATATTTACTACATAGTGTATTTTGAATGACTTGTATGCTTTTTTTTTATTGAGACATGCATTATAAACATGATATGGTCTATTTTGGTAAAAGTTCTATGTGCATTTGAAAAGAATGTGTGTACACTTGAGACTAATAGAATATTGTAATATCAACTGTAATTGAAAAATTAAAAAAAGAAGAAAAATTTAGCTTTGCTTCTAATTCAAAGGTGTGTGTTAGTGGCTCCTGCCAAGCTCCAGGCAAAATTCAAATCTCCTTTGCTCCATAGAGCAAGTTAAATGACAGAGAGGCTTGGGCTTTGAAGTCTGACGATGAGGATCATCCATCCTCTGGCTCCACAGAACAGCAGTATTAGTACAGAAATTCCAAGGGGAAGTAAAGCAGAGTTAACAGCTAGGGACTAGTCCAATGTTTGGGATTCCAGACAAAAATATTTCTATCACAAAATAATTGATACTATGTATAAAGCCATGTCTCATTGAATTATTCAACAGTCCATCTTTCACATTACTGCCTTTACACTCTGAGCCACATCACCCCGTCACACCATTGACTGTAAAGGGAAGCCATATAGAAACTCTCCTTGCTGTCATCTATCAGACACTCTCCATGTAGATCCTAAACTCCATGGGCAAATCCATGACCTCCTTGAATATCCTTCACCTTCTAACCCACCTGGCACATGGCTATTTGTCTTTATTACTCTATCCTAATGTCATCTTCCTCTTGGAAGTCTTCCCGGACACTCCTTCTGCACTCTACTTCCTCTGGCTGAGAGAGGAGGAGGCTGTCCCCTTGTTGTGTGTCCCTGGCTACTTCAATGCTTATGCTAATTTTTTATGGTTAACATTTGTTTTCTTCCTTCAAGGTAGAAGGAAGGGTTTGTTTGTTTTTAAATCCATATTACCTAAAGCAGGGTTTGCTATATAAAAGGATTCAAAATTGTTGTTAAATAAATTGAATACAGTATGAAATTGGGGAATAATTAATTGTAAATTAAAATTCTCCTAAAATAGAAATGTTTTCCCTGCTTTATAGATTTCTTTTATATGCGTCATATCCCTGTTACTTTGGAAAGAAAAATAAATTATGGAAGTATACACCAAGCAGTGTCATCAAAACTTGCATATGAAAAGTAAAAATTTCAATTCATGAGCCAGATGTTTTATCTGTTCGATGCCAAACATCTGGATGTTTATATAATCAGCAATGATTGGTTAATTTTGTTCTAATTTTTTGTATGGGTGTTTAGTACCCTGTCAAAACAATTTATATTTCTAATATAATATAACATGTTTTATACACATACCAAAGAAAAAATTGCTTGTGTTTAGTAAAATATCAGCTGGTTCCATTTTTCTTTTTATACTTTCACTTCTGTAATTTGGTCTTTCGAGATGTTATACATAGGAAACATCCACACTCTCCTTATATATCTCTAATTTAGGCATTCCCATCCACATTTTATGAATGAGGGGGTTAGGTGTGTTGTGCCTTGGCACACAAAATTGTGGAGAAGTATGATTTGAAACTAGATCTTTCTGACTTTAACATCCAAGGTATTAACACCCACATCACACAGAATTTTGGGCTTATGACTACAGCCCATCTCAACACAGATCACTTTGGGATGTAGCATTTACTATCAAAGCACGCACTGAAAGTCTCTTGGCATCTTCTCATGATGATCTCCCAGATCCTCCTTTATATTTTTAAATGCTTCATTCATACACTTCCTAAGTAAAATCTTGACTGAAACGTGCTCTTTCTGTTGGTACTATAGGTCCTGAGGAGCCTCTTCTCCACTGAGACATCAGCACATCTGAAAAGCTAACAGGATGGCCTCTCAGAATAAAAACCAAGACAGGAAAGACAGACGGTAGACGTGGTATTGTATCCCAACCCAAAACTTCACTGTTATATCAAAAACACCAACAGAGTGTTTCCCATCAGGTATTTCTTGGACATTAATTCTATGTGATAGTAAGAAATATGTTCAGAAAGAATTCTGTATCAAATATGTTTGTGAAATCCTGGATTAGGCAAAGCTAAAGTTAATTTAGCAAAAAAATTCTCCAAGCTTTTAATATGCTGAAGTATGTGTTGTGAATTTGCATGGGGCAGAGTATCTTATGTAGCATTTCCCAAATGTTTATGATCATGAACTCCTTTTTAAAGGAATATCCTGTGTGACCCATGCCAACAAAATACACTTTTTAATTATTTTTTTAAGAAAAAACTGGAATATCAACAACTGCCAACTAAATTTTGCAACCACTGTTCCTGGCAAGTAACAAGATTCAGGGTTTTGGCTACTGAAACCCTGGACCAACACAAAAGACTTGTAACAAACTTCTATAATGAACATGCATGGATGATGTCACATATATCATAAAAGAGCATAAGGTCCTGGAAGAGGGCAGATTTATAGAGAAAACTAACTAAAAACTATGTTCATATTAACCTACAACTCCTTTGAGCCATGCTGTGCTAGGTCTCCTGTACAGATTGTCTCAGGGCAGTAGGATTACTTTATAACCTAATGTACGGATTTTTAAAATACGAATCCCATGGTGTAGTAATATACCAGATACTTTCAGTACAAACAGTGGAATCTAAGAAGAAAGTGAATGAAAAGAATCTTTAGGAAATGAGAAGAATATTAAATTTGAAACTAAAGCTATTTTTCTTAATCACCCACCAGACCCTTTACTATTCTTCACTTGGCATTTGCCTATGTAGATTTCAAGTTTTCTAGGAAATTTTAAGAGAATATATGCTAGTTGTATTCCATGTTCCATATCCTCATGTGCCTTCCTTCTAACTTGTGGCTGATTCCAGTATTTCTGTTAATACAACAGACTAGATGAGATTAAGCTATTTAGACTATCCGTCAAGTATTTGAGTTAACTGAAATTTTTTCCTAAAATAGTTCCTATTCATTGACAGTATTTCAGAGTCTCTACAGAAAGCAATATTCTTTTTAAAAATTTTTATCTACAAAGTACTCAGTCAAGAGTGAAGTCTCTATATTCGGAAGAGGGATGGGATTCTGACTCTATCAGTTAACTAATTGTGACTTTGAGGAAGTTCCTCAGTTCTCTAGGCCTATTTCCTTTTATTTATAATAGTTTACATGATCCTAATTTATAGGATTGTTGTGAAGATTTAAGAAGATAAAGCACGTGAAGCACAGTGCCCTGCAGAGTACATTCTCAACAAATCCTAGCAGGTGTAATGCTGATGATAGTGTTGATATAACCAGGTTAATCAGTATTATAACTTACTACAAGGAATATTGGATTAGAATGAATGGTTTGCAAACCTTAGCGTGTATTTAAAAATCACCTGGCATGCTTGTGTCCTGGGCCCACACCCCCATGGAGGCTGGCTCAGTAGGGAGGAGAAGTGATTCTCCCAGGCAGGTCTCAAACAACCCTTTAAGAAGCACAGGTCTTGTGGATTCCAGGTTCCATCATATGTCTAATCCATTATGATTTTGAATGCTCTCTTCACCTTCCCATGGTTTTGTCCCTTGTTCGTTTTGCTCTTGCTCTCAGGCATGGCAGACAGGGGACTTGCAGGTTTGGAGAGGAGAGTGGAATAGCCAGTGTCTCTAATGTGCACCCCACTGACAGCTGCAGGTTTACAGAGCAGCACTCTTTGTCTCTTTCATTTTATATCAGGAATTCATTTTATCTGTAATCAGAGTGGCTCTGGTTGCTGGCAAAAGAATATATTCCTTTGAGCCTGATTCATAAAGGGAGTACAACAAAGGAATGAACAAGAACCACTTTGTAATTAGCAACAAAGCATTGCAAAAACTGTAACAGAAGCAAACCAAAACCAGAAATGTGTTAAAATAGCAGCTTTCACTTTAGTTATTCAAAAGGCCAAAATTAAATTACTGATCTAAATGGACATAAAGTGGATACAGGGAAAGAATTTTGGTTGCATATATATATATATATATATATATGCACACACATATATATGATACGTATATATACAAATATCATATATATGTATGTGTATTATATACACATATATTCATACATATATGCAATGAAATAGTGTGTGTGATATAAAACTCCAATTGATATCACTGCCTACAATACTGAGACAATTGTTTAAATTGTTCACTTTTCTGAAGGTATGGTGTACCAGTCAAAGAAAACAGCACCTCACAAATTTTCTGGTAAAGTGAAAGCTGGGACTTTCACAGTACTTCACAACAATCCTATAACTTTTTCATTTTGCAAATAAATTCTTATCCTAGCTTTCCTGCTTTTTGATGAACTACCTTTCCTGACCACCTGCTTTGATTCTGATTCCCTAATTTAGAACCAAATGTATTTTTGCCTTCCTGTGTGCCCAGAAGAGGTAAATGGTAGATGGTGACAAGATGGATGCCTGAGGCAAAGACCTTAACATGGAATGCAAAACCGGGTTGTTGTTGCCTCTTGTAATTTGTTCTGTGAATCTCAAGTTGGAGTCCAACTGTGAAAAGAACAGCAGAAAACCTGGCCTCACTTTTAACAGCTACAAGCCAAGAGAATGTCAAGTCAACAGAGCCCACAGACCCATGGACAGGGGTAGATAGCAACATGACTTTTTCTCCAGCCAGGAGCATATTAGAGCCCGGACAGGGAAAAGACCATGACTTTGCTAAGGGGAAAACCAAAGCCTATGGGGAAACAAAAGCATCTTTGAATATAGAATATAAATATAGTCGATAATATTATAATAACTATGTATAGTGCCAGGTAGGTAGTGGACTAACTGGGGGAATCACTTCATAAATTATATAGATGTCTAACCACTGTACACCTGAAACTAATATAATTGGAAAAAAATAAAGCATCCTTGAAACAGAGGCCCCTGAAGAATGAATCGTGATATCTTGATATTAGCATTTGTTATTATGAGTTATGATTTTTTTTAATGCTTTGTCTCAGCATTTGCTTTGAGTAGTAAATGTTCCTGCTTTCTAGGGGATTGAGTGATTTTTAAAAGCAAACACTAATTGAGCAGGTCTTGAGGGCCCAGTCATTCCACTGATAATTCCAAGGTGATGAGCTATTATGACTGTACAAACATAGAACACAGGAAGCTGATCAGATCATTTTTTTATGTGACATAAATTATTTCTGATCAAAGCCAGCTCCCAGAATGAAGTCAAATGATACAGCTGCGCCAATGGATTATGTAAAGCAGTCTGGCAAGGAGAGCTGTGGGGTCTTTGTACTCGTATTAGCTAAAATTGGGCCCATGTTTGACTCTTAAGAGCCAGTTGAAGCTAAAGTTTAAGAATTTCAGTATTAATGGTGCTTTTCCTAAATGAAACAGCTGTCAAGCTCTGCTCCCAGCGAACATATACATCAAAGAAAGTAAGTCTGGTACAGTGGTTACTCATCATTGTGTCACAAAACAATGTTTCCCTATGCACTTACCAAAATGATACTTTTCCCATTTACATGCCAGCTTCAGATCTGTCAGATCTCAAAGTTCACCGCTGAGGTGTCAAATAAAAGTGATTTGTTGGTAGAGATCCTTTATTTCTGAGTTTATTAAATTTCAGGCACATACTCTGAGAGATTGATTGGTATACTCACTACATCCCATATTGTCCCCACGACTCAAATCAAAAGGTCTATATGTATATCAAGCAAAAAGTGGATTTCGTGATTATTGCAAAATTCATTTTTAATCAATACTGTCTGAAAAGGGCTTATTTTCATTTTACTTGGTATTTTTGCTGAATATTCTTCAGAGAACTCCACATTTTGATCAATAAGCAAAGCCTATTTTTACTTGTATAAAAAAACATCTATTTCCCTAATTGACTATGTGGTTTGAGGCTTGATTAGCGCATCTTTCAAAATGTTACCCAGGGTCCAAACATACTTGTGATGTGCTTAGAGAAATATTTGTAAACAAGGGAGACTCCTGTGTATTCTTTCCTGAAGATTTGTAAATGGACTAAAAAAACACGTGTATACTATCTACTTGGCACATTTTATATAGAGCATTAAAAAAATCAAACCCGTCTAACTTAAAAAAATAAATAAATAAAGAGCGTAATCAAGGAGGTCAGGACATCTTTCAATTCTTTGCTTTGAATGAAAGTGTAAATTCAAAATGACAATATCCTTTCAGGAATAGACCAAGAAAGATATTGTACCTTGTATTCCAAGTGCCAAATTTTTCTCTCCAGGTATTTATATTTCCATCAACTATTATCTTGGGATAAAGTTATAAGTCAAAGCAACACTTGTATTTCATATTCCTGAGCGACTCACAGAGGGACAAATGACAGTGAGAGGGATGGGGCTTCAACAACTAATAACACCAGGCACATGAGGAACACAGAAAGGATGACATCCTCAATAGGTAAATGGAGTTTATATGCAGAAGCTCCAGAAATACAAGTAGAGGCTGCCTAAAGAAAGGCAGCCTCTGCATGAGGGAACTGAAAGAAATCAGTTTCCTACGCTTTTCCAATTTCAAGTACAGTAAACTTTTTTTAGATAAATCTTAATTTTCATTAGAAAGAACATTTTCAGGAACATAAAGATATCTCACAGACAATCCAGAATTTTGGAATACATTTCTTGTAGAACTATAGCTGAGAGATAAATCAATCAGTATTAATCCATCTCTGATGAAAAGTTGAGGATTCACTTTTACTAAGACCATCTTTTCTGTTCATATATGTTTGCAACTGGATGTCCTTTCGTGAGACAGAAAAGAACATAAAGGCAATAAAATAAAATAAAGATAATCCCAATTGAAACGATGAGAAAATCTTTTGGAAAGCCTCACAATGTTGAAGTTTATTTTTAAAAATTTGGCTGGATATACAGTATATTTCACCATATTTTACGTCGATGGAGAGTACCAAAGGAAATGTCTGGGTCGATGCATATGTGGTTAATAATTTAGCTTACACGATATTGACAGCTGCTACCCAATTTCTCCATTCTTATCACCAAAAGAGATGTGTCCTCACGTTCTATCACCGTGGAAATCATTGACATAGGATTCCCTCACAAAAGTGCTTATGCCATTGACAGCCTTAATCATTTTCTGAAGGTGTGTTAGTATAATAATGAAATCTCATTGATGACAATCTAACAACATATTTTTGATCAGCACCCAGACTTGTATTTGATGCTTGCAGGAAAAATGGGTATTTCATACTTGATGAAACGGAGTCAGAGATAAATTGACTTACCCAAGAACCCACCATCAGTGAGTAACAAATAGAATTACAATGCATTTCTCTTGATTCTCAGGGCCAGACAGTGATAGGCAACCAATTCAAGATGAACCAGAGATTATTTTTAAGTATAAAATAATTTGATGATACCCCGCCAATGCATTAATTCTGTTGAAGAAGTATATCATAAATTTATATTTGCACAATATTTTTTTCTGCTAAAATGGCTCTAAAAATTGAATGAGATTTTTATTTTTTTCTGCTACAATGGCTCTAAAAATTGAATGGGCTCACAAGATTACTATGTATTCTCCCAGCCTTTTTGTCTTCAGGTAATTCAGAATCTTTATATCTGCCGGACAGTGGACCAATATCTGATTCAGTCACTGGCCCCACACAGTGATGGATAATAAACTATTATCCACAGAGATGTATCATAAACTATTTGAAATATCACAAATAAAATGATGTTTGAAAAAAATAGAAATGTGTTCATAAAAATATAAAAATCTATTAAGTAATAGGATGTATTCTGGGTTTATGGTTTAATTAATGCATCTGTGAAAATAATTAATTTTGTCTTTGTCCTGCCACGTTTTCTCTTAAATCCTGGTTGACATGCTACCTATTTGGGTTATTAACCAGCGCTTGCTGAGAGATCCAGGGAAATTCAGTTTGTCTTACATGTTTCTATATTCTAAGATTTAAAAATAAAGGGCTACACTACATAATTTCTGAAAGATCCTTCTGTTTTACATAAATGCACAAATAAGTGGTAATGCTTAGAATAAGCTAATTAGTGAGCTAAGTACTATCTCATGTAATCCAGAGTTCCATGATGTAGGACCAGGCATCATCAACTTTTTACATAAAAGGAAACTGAGGCTGAGAAAGGTTTAACACTTCAGTCACAGCTAACTGTGATTTGGCATCAGAGCTCATGCTCTTAATCATTAGACTTCACCATTCCTATTGTAAAGGTGGATGTCTTGAAAAAGGAAGGCTGAATAGCTTAACACAATATAATAGCTATTACGTAATAGACTAACACCTCACTACTAGAAGTATGGTCTGCAAACCAGCAGTATCAGCGTTACCTGGGTGTTTGTTAGAAATGTATTAGATTGGTGCAAAAGTAATTGCGGTTTTTGAAATTAATTTTAACCTTTTAAACCGCAATTATTTTTGCATGAACCTAATAGAATTTCAGCCTCCACCCCCTGACCTACGATCAGATTCTACATTTTAACAAGATGCATATATGATTCATATGAATATTACAGTTTGTGAAGCAGTATTCTAAAGAACATTTAAGAAAGTATGGAGGAAAGAAAATGGTCACAGATTACCTGATTTTAAAAAATAAACAATATCATTCTTTAAAAATAATTGTTGTCCTTAGGCTTTCAACCTAATTGTATACTGGGTAAATAATAAAACTGCCAAATGTGTGTACAAATAAAATAAAAGCAGTGTGCAAAACTCAAAGCATATAATCAACAATACAGGGCTACTGCCAAACTAGATTAATCATCCTATTGGTTGGAATTATTTTTGTCTTTAATCTATATCTGATATTCAAATCACTGAAAATTGGGCCAATATTTTTATAAATTTCTTTCTACTTTTTATATAGTATTCAGTATAGAAAATGTCAAAACAAAAGCAATAATTGCCAATGAATACGGGTTTTTTTGTACCACTTGGGAAGTATTCTTCCCTTCCCATATTCAAATATCATGTGATGCTAGCCACATAAAGAAGGATGTGTCTTTAAGTACAGAAAGTCTGCTATATTTATCAGGTTCTGTTTTTATATTTTATATGCCATGGAAAATCTAGCAAAGGGAACTACACGTTTCTAAATGTTTCAATGTTTAATAGTAGAGCTATAGTATCAGCCTGATGAAACACAGATTAAAATTTCCATGTTTATTTTATATTCATGAAAACATCTAGAAACCAATTTTTATATCATTGTCTAGAAAAAGGTCAACTAGATGAAATGAAAATGAAATGTCTCAGGTAAATCATTCTCCTGCCAGTACATCCACTTTTTTTCCCTTCCTTTGAAAGTACCTGCTTTAACCTAAATTAATTTTTATGAAAGTTATAGCTCCTTGTACCTTAGATAGACATGTTTTGATTTTTGATTTTCAGAATCTCCCTCGTTTTCTTGCTGCTATACTTTGATTCTGAGTAGCAAAATTGCCAGTCAGCTCCAATGCTGCAATTCTCCTTGATCAATATGCCTCAAGCTGGTTTACTTGTGCCCTTAAGCTGTTAAAACTCACTCTTTAACAGAAATCAACCCTGCAAAACACAGTTGTTCTTAGTTCAAGTGGTGTGTTTTGTGTGCTTGGCATAAAGAATATACTCATTTTTAAAGGTCATTGAAGAAAATGATCAAACTACAATGCCAAAAACAGACCTTTTATCTCCTTTTCTTATTATCAGAGTAGGGCATTTACATGACAATAAAACCATGTGAGATAATATAAGGAGTATCAAAGTAGCACATATGATTTCACCACCTGAGATATATGAGATTTATGTATATTATATATACATAATTCTGCTAGGAGTCTTGGCTGAGATAAGAAACTTAAACAATCAGCGAAACTATTCATTTACAACTAAATCATTGCTCTTGTAACATAGCAAACTATTACTAAGATTTGTCTGTTTCCAAATTGTTCCAAATTCAGGTTCTTCTCCAATATTTTAAAGTGTCACAAACCATAAAAATTAGCTTGACTTGCACTATCGTTATTGGTTCCTGATGACGGGGCTTCCCCAGCCATTGGCTATAGGAACAATATACGTAATTTAAATTGTGCAATTAATCCAGTTTGAAACCGGATTGTAGTTTGGGGCATATCTGGGGAATGTGAAGACCAGGCTATGTATTTATTAACTCAGGCAGCGAGTTCACTCATTAACTCATGAAGCTTAGGCTGGAAGTTGTTCAAGGTATTAGAATGGTTTTATAGGTTAGTTTTGGTCTAGAGAACAGTAATGCTAAGGGGAGTTACAATCAGGAGGACAACGTTCAAGGCAAATATTGGTTCAAGAATAAGGATGTTGGCCCTTTGATGCAGAAAGGTCAGTGATAGAGTATCAACCATGAGGGGCTCCCTTGAGAGCCTTGTAACAAAGACCTTACTGAGGCACCCAGTATTCAAAATCAAAACCTAGCTGTTGGCTACCGAGAATGTTCTGACATACAAAAGTTCATCTTCTTTATAGTTCAAGTATTGTCACAGAGGCTGTTATAGTCCCTACATCAGACAGGAGATTTGTTTTATATAACCTGACTGAGATCTCCGCAAATATGCCCAAATGTTCACTGGGCTCATGAGATTACTATGTATTCTCCCAGCCTTCTTGTCTTCAGGTAATTCAGAATCCTTATATCTGCCGGACAGTGGACCAATATCTGATTCAGTCACTGGCCCCACACAGTGATGGATAATAAACAGTGAGATATAAATATAATACATGAAGCTTGAGTAAAAAAATATCAAATACAGTTATAACCATAACTCTCATTTCAATCTCCTGTAAGGAAGTTAAGAGAAGTGGTTTTATACCTATTTTACACATGCAGAACAAGCATGCTGGGAAGTTCAGTAACTTGCCCCAAATCACAAACTAGTGAGGACAGAGCCAAAATGAAAACACAGACATTTGCTCTTCTAAACCCACTTTATTGTATAAATTCAGTTTAAATGAATATGCAAGATAGATATTTAAATGTTGTTCAAAAGATATTCAAATGTTGTGTTTATCATTAACCTAATTATGGACCGATAATGTCTTATAGGTTTCTGAGATTTTTTTTACCCTTCTTTTCAGGGTTAATACCTTAAAATATTTTCTGTCCAGTGGAACCTCAAGTGTAGTTCCTCTTCCAAATCTCTGTCAGCACCTCAAATTCAGGAGGTACCGGAAGAAGAAAAGACTATTCCAAGTTTATACAACAAAGAAGGGCAAGTGACACCCCACTTCTGTCCCTAAATACTTATGTTTTATTCCTTTTCTTTTTCTTTAAGATGGAATTGTTGCTTTGAAATGTCTGCCTACCTAGGGACTAGGTTTCCAAGTTTATATTCATCTATGTGATGACAATGACTATTTTTCTCAACGGAATGTAAGGAGGTACAACGTGCATAATAATTCCTACCCAAAGCAGTTAAGAATTGGGCCAGTTTTCCCTGGTCTCTTTTTCTTTCCGCTGGATGGAGAAGTATCAAGTCCCCTTGAGGAAGTTTGATCTGTGAAGTGTAAGGGACTTATGTTTCTTAATTACATTATGGTAGGCTGTCTGACTAGGCATACCAGCACCTTACCTTAAAATGAGGAAAAAAAAAAATCCCCACTTTTATTGTGTTGAGCAACTGAGATTTGAGGAGATTAGCTATCATCACCATATATTATGTAGTTTCTAAATTTCTTTTTTTTAACACAGTGATTCCAAATAAGGGGCAATTATGTCCCCCAAAGGATATTTTGGTAATGTCTAGAGACATTTTTGGTTGTCATAACTGGGGTGGAGGATAGTTGTGCTACTAGTACCTCATAAGTAAAAATCAGGGATGCTGCTCGACAGCTTGTGATGCAGAAAACATCCCAGCCTCCACTCGCCCAGAAAAGAATGAACCAAACCCAAACATCAGTGGCACTTCTGAGATGCTCCATTTTATTATAGAGGAAAAAATGGCAGAATAATGAGTGTAGCAGGATATACAAGAGAGAATGGTAAGGAGATGTGCATAAATAAGCACATTAAATCTTGACGTTTTTGAACTGGCTTCATCTTATCTGTGAAATGGTGGAGATGTTCAATGCTAAGCTTAAGATCAGAAGTAGCATGCTCTCCTTAAGTATATGTGCTCTTTTTCCTATTTTTGTCACTGAATTTTACCAACTCAATCCTCCGTGTCCTCATTGTCTAATTTCATCTCAAGTATCATATTTAAGCCTAAGAGCAGTGATGGGCAGAACAGGCCACTTCCAAGTGAGCAAGCCAGTTCGAGAGCATTCCTCTTTGCTTGCCCATGCACTTTCCTTCTGAGGTCTAATCTGTCTGAGAAGCTCAAGAAGGTTTGTATCTCTGTAGATATGGAAACAATGTAAAAACTAGGACAAGGTTAGGTCATGTTTGGCAAGTAGATTTCTTTAACAAACAAGTCTTGTTCACTGACATCAAGCGTGTTATTGTTTCAGTATTTGAGAGCATGGGAAATGCAGACAAAAATCTGCAAGAATCCCTAGGCACCTTTATGGTTTCTTTTTCCTCGACTTATGTGGTCCCTTTTTAAAATGGATATAATAAATAAAATGATCATCTTCATTAATTTTCTATCTATCCATATTTTCTTTGCTTAAAGTATCATGATTGAATAGAAAATTGAATAAGCTTAAAATAATTAGCTATAATTTCATCATAAATGAAGATCATTTCTCTTTGACAGCATGAAGACTGACCACACTCTTCCTAGAATTGTTTTGCGGCATTTTACATCAAACTCAGAATAAGAAATATTAGGCATCATGAGAGGAACAGAGAAATCTCTTGAAGGCATGATAATGAACAAATAGAGTCTTCAAAAGCTTTAATTGATTTCAAATAAATGTTTTGGACAAACAGAGTACAGCTATTTTCCAGGATGCATTATCTCAAAGTGCAGTCCTGAAAAAAAGTACTAAATTAAGTAGTTTGGATAAATCATAAAGAGGTAACGAACTAACAAGGAATGATGTTCTCCCTTTATTCTCACCCATAAACAATACATTCAGGGCAGAAATAAATTCAGTAAGGAATAATTACATGTTAATATTTTATTTTGAAGTGGATAAAAATTACCATTGTATACTTTCTGAAGATTTACAATAATATAATAATTGGTAACTGTTTTCTAGAACACAGAAACCAAAGTTCGTGTGTTTTTGAAGCATCCAGGATTTGATGACTGTTTTTGTGATTTTGGAGGCAAAAGCCTGAGGGCTAAATTTTAAAGAAAGCTAAATGATGAGAGGCATGATATGCCAGTAACTGATGAAACTCTGGATGTAGGTGGACATTTCTCCCATTCTATGGGAGTTATGCATTGAGTGCTTTGGACTCGCAAGTAGCCTGTAGCATAGAAATGAGCAAATCAGAACAATAACAATTAAAACAAGGTAGTTATGGAGGTTGGAACAGAGAGGTATGTTTGAGAGGGCTCTGCGAATAAATTAATATGTGCTCAGGAATCCAGTATGATTTGAAACTGCAAGTATTTCAGTTGCAAATGACATTTCTTTATTGTCATCTCAGTTATTGGGGAAAATGATGTCATTTCTCAGACTTGCTATTTCTAGTTTAAGTACTGCAGTGAGACCATTATAACAACAAAATTTTTGTCAGGACCAAAACACACTGGACCCAAACAAAAGAGCAATGCAGGCTCATTTCCTAACTGAAGAAATAAAACTCATCTCTCCAAAGAATAGTGTTTTGACTTTGAACAAATAACTTCATGTTCTATTGCTTTATCAATAACACTAGTCTGCTCTCTTTCTCATCCTCAAAGGGATATTATATACTGACAATAGAAAGATAGGAAGGTAGGAAGCAGATAGCTAGATTAAATGTATACGTAAATAAAATATTTTTGTATATTTAATATATATTTCAATATATAATAGGTACATATGAGTATATAATAGGTGCTTATGTATTATAAACCTTCAGCTGTTACACTTTTTTTCTGCATTCACAGAAACTAGAGAACATGGTCTTAATAGTAAATTTTAATTAATTCATTAATTCACTGCATAAAAAATGTTGATTACATTCTACATCCCAGAGACCATTCACGGTGTAGGGAATCCAAAGAAGCATAAGACATGACTTCTTTAAGACAAGGAGATCATGTTTTAATCATTAATGATTACTATTGTAAAACATTATGGCAAATACAATGATAGAAGAATGTTAGAAGCATGTGCTAGGAGATTAATAGTAACACAATGTATACAATGATTTGTCCTGCTTGAGTGGGTCAAGCTTTACAGAACACCTTAAACTAGGACTTGAAGAATGATCAGGAGTTCCCCACACAGATAAAGAAAACAAAAAATCAGTGCAGGATTTAGAAGTAGATATATATGTCTGAGGCATGTGGTATTATATTAGCTTAGTTTTTCTAGAAACATAGCTTAAGGCAAAATTTTATATATTAATTCTTTATTGGTGAGAGAAATCCCAAGGAAGCAGGAGGGAAGTAAATGGAGAGTGAGGTATTGAAGGAAGGAGAATAAATAGGACAAAAAGTATTATATTGCTGGTCACTATTTGAAATCTAGCACGAGTGATTTTCCTGAGCTAGTAGGTCGGTCTTCTGAGAGGGCATATTTACTACTGCATTTTAAGAGAGTCTGTCCAGGAGAAGAAGGGTTAAGAACATATTCATCGTCTCCCACTTCCCATTAGTCAAAAGTTCAACTTCAGGGTTGCATGTGCATAGGTACCAAGTATGTCCTATGACATTTCACATCTCAGTGGAAACCAGGAAGCCCCAGGGGAGAGGCAAGAGATGCAGAGAACAGGCATGAGACAAGGTGCTATCATGTGAGGCTAGTTATCACAGAACATGGGTAAAATAAGGGGCCGCAGATTAGGGGCAGAGGAAGTCCAAAGCAGCTGATTTGGTACTGAGAAGGTATCTGGTATGGCCCACTCCTTGCAGTCTTTGAGTTGCTCATACCCTAAAAGGGACATCCTCAGTGAAGAGGCCCATCCAGGCTCTGCATTGGGGAAGCAAATTGTAGGGTTTCAGTTAATAAGAGAATGTTAAAAAGGGGAAGTATAAGCTCCTGTGGAGAGGAGCATGGTGATAGAAGTTCAGAACAGTAACCTCTAGAGAGTGTGGGGCCCAGGGTAGAAATCTAAGGATCTAAGGAGATTAGCTGGATCTAACGACATAACTTTATATCCATGGATGCCTAATAAGGTGATGTTGTGCTCCAATATGTACAATATGTATTTTTAAAAGGTGAGACAATGAAGGAGATAAGCAAGGATGGCTCAAGAATGTTAGTATATACGAGGTATGATCAAAATATATGGTGAATGTTTAAATAAATAAAGTATTACAGTGAAAGACACATTGCCATTAATCTCCCTCAGAATACTCCCCCTCGCTTCCAACACATTTCTCCCATCGTTCTTGCCACTTTCTGAAGAGTTCTGGAAGTCCTCTTTCGTGTCTTTAGTTATGCTGTCATAGCTGCCTCAAGATCCTGAATCGATTTAAAACATTTTTCTTTCATGGTCATTTTGACTTTGGGGAAGAGCTGGAAGTTGCATGGTGACATATCTGGCGAATAAGGTGAATGAGGACACACCGTAATGTTTTTAGTTGACAGAAATTGCTGCACTAGAAGCGATGTGTGACAACGGAGCATTGTCATGATGGAGGATGAAACCATTTGCCCATTTCTCAGGCTGTATTCTAAGCACATTGTTCCAATGCTTGTAAAGACACTCAGGAAAGAGGACTTCCAGAACTGCTTCAGAAAGTGGCAAGAATGATGGGATAAGTGTGTTCTAAGCAAGGGATAGTATTTTGAGTGGGATTAATGGCAATGTGTCTTTTACCGTAATAACTTTTTAAATTTAAACATTCATTCATTATATGTTTTGATCACACTTTGTAGAAAAAGATAGAGACTAGGTACAGAAGATTTGGGCTGTAACACAAGTGTTTATATTATTCTGATATTTTTACTAAATTAATTTAGCAAAATTTAATTAAAAACCTTCCTATCTAAAGAAACAAAGATATTTGATTAATTTCTGAGGCCCTTTCTGGTTCTAAAAATGCATAGCTTATTTCCACTTATCCCCACCACTAAAAAACCAACTCAAAAGTAATAATTGTATATGTCCTTGTCCTTTTTATATAAAAGGTGATAATAACATAAAACCCATGGGGAAAATATGACAAAACTAATAACTATGTTTTTATTGGGTTTGAATAGATATGTTTTCTAAAGAAGTATCAGGTTTCACCTGAAATTATACACTGCGATGTATACTAGCTGAGAATGAACAAAAGGTAAGTAAATAAATATCACTTGTAAAAAATAAATAAGTAATAAAAAGCAACAATGAATTTTATCCTGGCCAGGAACTCAGCCATGAAATCTGTTAAGAATTGAGAGGTTCCCAGTAGAACCGTTTAGATAAAGACTAGAAACTTCATAACAGTCCCTCTATGCCCAGAATGTGGACCACAGAAGCACTCTAGGACTTGTCATATTAATAAAATGGTTACTTTACCATGCCCTGGTCTTGTCAAAGGCCACCCCTGTTAACTACAACGATCTCAGAACTGTAGAACAAGGCAAACATTCCTAGGATATAACCGGTGAACTAAGTCCTAAGATGTTTAGATTTTTGTTTTGGACAGATCTAGAACTTCCAACTTTGTCTTTTGCTGTGTTAAAACATTTTAAAAAGCTCTTCCATTTCCCTTCATCATCATTTCATATGGGATAGATCATTTAGCATCCGATATTTAAGATGGACATAATTGCAGAATAAAGTGGCCCTCTGGATAAATTTAATAAATCGTTAAGTTCCTATTTCCTTCATTTAAGCATCAGCAATTGGGAACTTTTTCAGTAGTGTACAAAGAAATTATGTTTAAGAAGCATTGTTATAGGTGCTATTATTCTACCAGAGATTGATCTCCAGCCTAGTGTTCTCAAAGATTTTCATGAGGGTTTAACCTGTCTATTAATTGAAATCACAAACTAAAATTCTTTTATTTGCAGGATGGATGTCAGAGTTGGGGACAAGCAGGACAAACATACGCTTGATTGTTTTAAAGATTAGAGACTTTAAACTTCTAAATCTTTTAAAAAGTATTTATAAATATTAAAATAATGATTTTTAAATGATACATTAAACACAAAGACTGACTTAAGAACTTTAATGGGAATTAAGTTAGTTCCCATTAAAAATATCAGAGACTTACATTCCCACCAGTAGTGTAAAAGGTTCCAATTTTTCCACATCATCACAAACATTTGTTATCTGTTTTTTAAAATAATTATTCTAATTGTGAAGTGATATCTTATTGTAGTTTTTATATACATTTCCCTGATAATTAATGATACTAAGCATCTAGAAATGTCTATGTAAGTCCTTTGCCCAGTTTTAAATCAGGAATTTATTTTTCTTTGCTACTATATAGGAGTTCCCTATATAGTTGGTAAATTAACTCCTATCAGATATATGGTTGGCAAATATTTGTCCTACTCCATAGGTTGCCTTTTAATTCTGTTGTTTCCTTCGCTGTGCAGAAGCTTCTTAGTTTGATGTCATTCTACTTATCTATTCTAGTTTCTGTTGCCTGTACTTTTGGTGTTATATCCATGAAAATTATTTCCAAGACCAATGTCAAGAAGCTGTTTCCCTATGTTATCTTCTAGTTTTACAGTTTCAGATCTTATGTCTATCGTTAATTCATTTTGAGTTAATTTTTGTGTATGGTATAAAATCTGGATCCAATTTCCTTTTTCTTTTTCTTTTAACATGACTATGCAGTATTCTCAACACCATTTGTTGAATTTCCCACTGTGTGTTCTTGGCACGCTTGACAAAGATCAATTGACTATACATGTGGGTTTGTTTCTGGGCTATTTTGTTCCACTGGCTGGCTGTCTGCTTTTAAGCTAATACCATACTGTTTTAATTACTGTAACTTTGTAATATATTTGAAATCAGGAAGTGTGATACATCCAGATTTGTACTTCTTTCTCAAGATCACTTTGGCTATTCTGTCTTTTGTGGTTCCTTATGAATATTAGGATAGCTTTTTCTATTACTGTTAAAAAAATGCCATTGGGATTTTTATGGGAGGGATAGCATTGAATCTATAGATTGCTTTGGATAGTCTGGACATTTTAAAAATATTAAGTCTTCTAATCCATCAACACAGGGTGCCTTTCTATTTATTTTGTCTTCCTTACTTTCATCGATGTTTTATGGTTTTCAGGGTACAAATTGTTCACTTCTTTGGTTAAGTTTATTCCTAAGTATTTTATTATTTTTTGTGCTACTGTAAATGTGATTATTTTCTTAATTTTGTTTTTATATGATTCATTGTTAGACAACTGATTTTTGTATGTTGATTTTATATCCTGCAACTTTACTTAATTTGCAGATTAGTTCTAACAGGAATGTAAAATGCTACAGTAGCTATGGAAAACAGTACAGAGTTTCATAACAATATTGAAAATAGAATTACCATATGATCCAGCCATCCCACTTCCGGGTATATATCCAAAAGAATGAAAATCAGGATCTGGAAGAGATATGTGCACTCCCATGTTCATTGCAGTTTATTTTTCACAATAGCCAAGATGAGGAAACAACCTAACTGCCTATCTACAGAATGGATTAAAAAAACATGTGGTATATACATACAATGGAATATTATTAAGCCTTAAAAAGTGGGGAGAGATTCTTCTACTTTTGACAACATGGATAAACCTTGAGGACATTATGATTAGTAAAATGAGCCAGTCAGAGAAGGACAAACACTGCATGATTCCATTTATATGAGGCATCTAAAATAGTCAAACTCACAGAAGCAGAAAATGCAGTAGTGGTTGTCAGGGCTGGCGGTGCAGGAAATGGGGAGTTGTTTTACAGTGGGCATAAAGTTTCAGTTATCCTCAATGATTAAGTTCTAAATATCTGCTGACATCATAGTTTCTATAGGTATAATACTGTGCACTTCAAAATCTGTTAAGAGAATAGATCTTATGTTAAGGGTTCTTACCACACAAAAAAAGGAAACACAAAAAATGGCGGCGTGAGGTGAGCCTCTGTAAATCTCCCCAGGAATTTACAACTAATCGAACAACTATAACTCCACAAATGATTCCCTGCAGAGCAGACAGGCAAGACGAAGAGGCCCACTACTGAATTCACCTAAAGGTGGGTGAATTGCGTGAGCCGGGGAGGAGGTAAGGGAGAAGTGCGGAGACGGAGCCCAGCGGGCGCAGGACGCAGACCTAGCTCAGTGCTCCGAGCTCGCTGCTTCCCAAAACTACCGCAGCTGTGAGTGAGGGAAGAACTCGGACTGCTAGGGCTCCGCTTGTGGCCCACAGGGCTGAGGGGCAGCATATACCACGGCTGAACCCAACGCTCACGGCAGAGACCTTGGAGAAAAGACTGAGGGAAGAAGGCTGAAAACGATGGTTTAAGCCCTCACTGCCGGGCAGAGAATGGCAGCCTTAGGCACTGAGACTAGCCACCCCCTCCCTACACTCCCAGAGCTCGCCCTGCCCCCACCTGCCCAGTGCTAGAAGCGGAACAGCAGCAGTATCAGATCAAAAGAACAGAATATTTGCTGTTCTGAGAACTGTGGACCGCAGACATAGATTCGCAGCCCAAGTAGTTCCGGCAAAGGGGAGAGAGCTGTGGAAACAGGACCGGCTGTGGTGGTGGTCGCCACCATTACTCTGGGCCACCTCGCACAACTCACCCCACCCCTGGCCTCACCTGTCTGGGCGGATCCCTGCAGAAGTAAACAGAACTGCTGAAACATACGGGCTCTGAATCGGATGCAGGAAGAGCTTTTGGAACTTCAAAAGTTCTCCGCATACCCACATGGACACTGTGCCCTGTGACCCAGGCGAACTATTAACAGAGGAGAAGCCCATCTCCCAGGGAATCCCTCCATTGTGTGAGAAGCTGGAATAGTACAGAGAAAACATAGCACTACCATGTGAGAGAGAAAAAAATGCTGCAGTCAGAGAGAAAATAAAACATTGTACCAAGAAGTACTGGAAAACAAAAGAAAGACCTCTTCCTATCAACCTGTTGTAGAAGCCACTTCTGTAGATGTCTAGGAAGAGAAATAATAAATCAGTAATTGCCATGAATAATCAAGGCAACAAGACAGCTCAGAAATAAAGTGAAAAGTCTCCACAGTCAAGTTGCTGGCTACAAAATCAACGTACAAAAGTCCATTGCTTTCCTATATACTAACAATGAAATCTCAGAAAAAGAAATACAAAAAACAATTCCTTTTGCAATTGCAGCAAAAAGAATAAAATACCTAGGAATAAATTTAACCAAGGATGTGAAAGATCTATATGCTTAAAACTATAAGACATTTTTAAAAGAAATTGAAGAAGACACAAAGAAATGGAAAGACGTTCCATGCTCATGGATTGGAAGAATCAACATAGTTAAAAATGGCCATATTACCCAAAGCAATATACAGATTTAATGCAATCCCCATCAAAATCCCAATGGCATTTTTTAAAGAAACAGAACAAAAAAATCATCAGATTTGTTTGGAACCACAAAAGACCCCAAATAGCCAAAGCAATCTTAAGAAAAAAGAACAATAATAGAGGTATCACACTTCCTGACTTTGGCTTGTACTACAAAGCTACAATAATCAAAACAGCATGGTATTCGCAGAAAAACAGACACATAGACCAACAGAACAGAACTAAGAACCCAGAAATAAAACCACATAAATATTGACAGATAATTTTTGACAAAGAAGCAAAAAACATACAATGGAGAAAAGACAGCCTCTTCAATAAATGGTGCTGGGAGAATTGGATCGACATGTGCAGAAGAATGAAACTGGACTGCTATCTGTCACCATGTACCAAAATTAATTCAAAATGGATCAAAGACTTAAGCATTAAGACCTGACACAATAAACTGCACAGAAGAAACTATAGGTACTAAACTTATGGACCTTGGGTTCAAAGAGCATTTTATGAATTTGACTCCAAAGGCAAGGGAAGTAAAAGCTATAATAAACGAATGGGACTATATATGAAACTTATTCCTGCACAAAGGAAACAAAGGACAGAAGGAAATTTTAGGAGCTGTTAGATGTGTGTATTTGCTGATTGTCATAATGATATTATTTGCAAAGATGCAAAATCATCAAATTGTACACATTAAATATGTAAAGTTTTTGTATATCAATTAAACCTCAAGAAAGTAGTTAAAAAAGGAAAAGAAAGAAAGAAAGAAAGAAAGAAAGAAAGAAAGAAAGAAAGAAAGAAAGAAAGAAAGCTCCCATAGACCAAGACCTATGGAAGACTTAGGTTCTTATTTTCTACTCTTTTCTAATTGTCTCACTTTATAAGTATATTGTTCTTTCTTGAAATCCATCCCAGCTACTATGTGTCAAACATAACGCCCTTGGGTTGACCATACAATTCACATTCTCCTCAAAACACTATACTGAAGCCAATTTGTTTACCAGTCAACCCTTCCCCAATTATCACTGGTATCTCATTTGAACCAAAAAGATTAAAAGAGCTTCAACAACTACTTGGATTGAAATTTGAATTTGCAATTTTAGTTTTGCATGCTTTCCTTTAACAGTGGTTACCCAACAAAGCTTTAATAGTCCATTTATATTCTCAGTTATATATGACTTACTGTCCATCGATGGATGAATGGATAAAGAGTAGGTAGGCCATATATACATGGAATATTGGTTGGCCATGGATGGGAATGAGTTCTTGCCATCTGTGGTGGCATACATAGACCTAGAAGGTATTGTGCTGTATGGAGTATGTCAGACAGAGAAAGAGAGATGCAATGTGATTTTGCTTATATATGGAATCTAAAGAACAAAATAAACAAACAAACAAAACAGCAACACTCATAGATACAGAGAACATTTTGATGGTCGCCAGCTGGAGGGGTGTTGGGGGTGAGTGAAAAGGGGGAAGGGATTAAGAAGTACAAATTTGGTAGTCATGGCGATATAGTGTATAGCATAAGGAACATAATCAATAATATTGCAATATCTATGTATGGTGTCAGGTGGGTACTAGATTTATCAGGGTGACAGATGGGTGGGGGGTTGGAAAGCAGGATAAAAAAGGTGAAGGGATTAAGAACTACAAATTGGTAGTTACAAAATAGTCATGGGGATGTAAAGTAAAGCACAGAGAATATAGTCAATAATATGGTAACAAGTATGAATAATACCAGGTGGAAACTAGACTAGTCAGGATGATCACTTTTTAAACTATGTAAATGCTAACCACTATGTTGTACACCTGAAATTAATTTGGATGTCCAAATAAGTAAATAATTAAAAAAGAATATAAGAGAAACAGGTACTGGTGAAGATGTGGTGAAAATGGAACACTTATACACTGTTGGTGAAAGTATAAATTGGTACAACCATTATGAAAAACAATGTGGAGGTTTCTCAAAAAATTAAAAATAGATCTATCATATTATCCAGCATTTCTGCTTCTGGGTATATACACCCAAAGGAAATGAAAACAGGATTTCGATAAAGTATATGCACTCCCATGTTTACCACAGCATTATTTACAATAGCCAAAACATGGATATAATCTAAATGCGCACCAATGGATGGACAAGATGTGGTATACATACCCAATGGAATATCATTCAGCCACAAGAAAGGATGATATCTTGCCATCATGGATGGACCTTGAGAACATTATGCTAAGTGAGATAAGTCAGACAGAAAGACAGTACTGCATGGTATGACTTATATGTGGAATCTTAAAATAAAAGAAAAAATAATCAAACCTAATAAAAAAAAATAAAATAGTGGTTACTAGGAGATGGAGGACGAGGAGAAAAGATTGGTAGTGTTTAGAGATACAAACTTATAATGAGCAGTAAGTAAGTCACAGAGATGTAATGCCCAGTATAATGAATATAGACAATAATAGTGTACCATCATTATGTTATGCGGTAAGTATCTCAACAGCTGTCATATAACCATATATAAATGCATCAGAATAACACATTGTAAACATTACATTTACACGTACCATGTTAAATTTATTCAATAAAAATGTCTTTGTCAAATTATAAAAAAAAAAGAAGACCAATATTATTATTTCTTTCCAGATTATAATTTGAAATTAAGGTTTCTACTAAGAATTTCTTTCAGCAAGGACTGTTGCTAAATATATTTTCATGCTATGTTTCTTTTTTTTTTTTCAAGGCATATTTTATTGATTCAAGATTGTTTTTTGTGTGAAGTGATCAGTTCCAAACACACTCACAACAATGGTAGAATGGAAAGATGAGGTTCTGGTAGAATATGACAGAGTGAAAGTGAGCTGGGTTAGGAAAGAAGCAAAAAAGGAATTGTCTGAATGCCATAAGAACAAGCATTTAAGTCATTTCAAAATTTCCAAAATAGTTGATGCAAACACAAAAACTATCATTTCCAATCTGATAATAAAAATATTGTCTCCTGATATTTTTCTTTAATGCTTATAATAAAAAACTTGTACTCCTATATCATTATATTTTGTGGATATTCAGATTGTTGAAACTTTTCCTTCTTCCAAAGAGAACTCTGATTTTTAAATGTTTTATAGGAGATATGAAATATTAAGGTATCTCTTCTGACATTAATCTTTCCCAAGTGAAGTAACTTCTATAGAATTTAAATTTTAATGTACATTTGCAACATTTCAACTTATAATTTGATTTTCTTTCTGCATGTCCAGCACTATAGTACAATGTGCTGTTGATGATGAGGATATATATGAAAACAATACACATTTAATTAAGCATCCTCCTCAAGAATTATGGCAAAAATGACTTTGGAACTTCAAAGTCTCTGTGAGAAAATAAAATGAGAGTTCATCTTATGTCTACAGACATAGGTTTAATTAACGAGTATGTGAAAATATAGATCACATTTTTAATTAAACATGTTCAATGACAGCAGAGATTTTAGACATCAAACAACAACCAACACTCAAAAGCAATGACTGAACCTACCTCATTCACCACATTATAATTACCCAACTGGAGAAAATACCCTGAGACTGAAGGTCCCAGTTTTTAAATTAATTTAATTTTCTTAACTGTTAAGAAGTATCTTGGGGGGAATATTTATTGGATGTATATACAGAATGTTAATTTATAAGGATACAAATAAGTTATTTCATTTATTCAGTGATATCCATTAACTACTGAATGGATGTAAGGCATTTGAATTATTTATTGCTGTATAACAAATTACCACAAACTCAGCAGCCTTAAACTATACACATTTATTTTATCACAGTTTCTTTAGATCAGGGAGCCCAGCATGGTTTAGCTGGGTCCTATACTTCAGTGTTTCTCACTAGGCTACAATCAAGGCATTGACCAGTGCTGGGGTCTCATCTGAGGCTTGGCTGGGGAAGGATCTGCTTCCAAGCTCATGAGGTTATCAACATATTCAGAGCCTTATAAGCTGTCAGATGAAGGCCTTAGCAACTTGTTGGCTGTTGACCAGAGACCACCCTTATTCCTTGCCATGTGGGTCTATCTATATGGCAGCATGTTTTATCAAAGCCAGCAAGGGTAAGAGTCAATAGACAGAGTCTGCTAGCAAGATGGAAGTTACAATCTTCTATCATGTTTGCCATAATCTATTAGTAAGAAGTAAGTTACAGGTACTGTCCACTATCAAGGAGAGTGGATCAAAATACCATGAGGCAGAACAGTCATCTTAGATTTTGTCCATGAGAGCACTGTTCCAGATCTCTGGACAGAGTAGTGTATTCGAAAGACAAAATACTTGTTTTTATGGTAAAACAAACAAACAAACAAACAAACAAACAAACAAAACAAGAAAAATATCATGACACATTGATAGTCTTTCCTTATCCTGTATCACTTTGGTTGACAATAATTTTATATATTTACTATAATTATCGTGACTGCTGTCTGGGTTATATGATGAACTGACAGAGATGAAGAAAATTAACTGTGAGATTATTAAAGTGAACCAAACATGAAGTTATGAGATTCTGTTTTAGTCTGGGAGCAGTGGAACGGAAAGAAACAAGCAAATACAGAAAAAGATACTGTTGACTCACTGCTCTTAGAAAAGGGAGTATAAAAAAGAGGGAGGCAGCAAGGATGGACTCCAAATGGTTAGTCTTAGCATTTGGGAGAGTAATGATGTCTATGAACATTCGCTACAAGAAAACTTATTTAGGCAGAAAAATAATGAATTTATTTTAGACATAATTGGTCGAAGGTAAAATAAAAAACTTCAAGTGAAAATGTCCTTCAAAAAGTGAGAGGCAGAATATATGTTTCAAAGAGAGAACAGAGTTTCAGAAATATCAAATTGCCCTTAAAATAGTTAGACTTTGATTAAGTGGAAAAATCTGCTCCATCCAACTTAAAGAGTATGTAATAGGAATGATATTTCTTTAAAAAGGAATAATGTACTTTGATATCAGAAGAGTTTTTAAGAATGATCTTGGTTTTATCTGCTTTAAATACGAAACATGAAAAATCCAAGATCTTTAGACCTCCTTTTATACCCTGTTATCTTTCCAGCTCTGTGCCTCTATCAATGCCAGCCCTCTTGGCACATTGTCCTCCTGGCACCTTATTAAACATTGAGTATGGGTCCAACACTGGTTCTAGCTCTGGTGCTAATTATCAGTCATGAAACGCACGCAGGCAAGTTGTTTTACTCCTTTGAGTCTCATATTTTTTCTACCAATGGGAAAATCATGTTTCCCACAAACCTTACTAAGTATTCATTAATGCAAATGGCTTATTTATGTGAATAGCTCTAATAAATTAAAATGGAACTATTATTATTATTACTATTATTAATTAAAGATTCTGGTGTTTATACTATTGTCTTGATTCCTTTTATATTTGTTATGTTATAAATTGTATTAGCTTTCTAGTTTTTTCACAGTTAGTTCTTTTGAGTTAAGAGAGACCTCAAAGTTTAAAGGAAATGACCATAGATACACCAACTTTTAAGTATCATAGTACTTTGCAAATATGGAGAGGTGGCATATATTCAGTAAATATTTAATAATTTGATTTTATATAACGCATTTGTTTTGTTTATTGTGTATTTGTCTCTGCTATAATATAAGCTCCACAAAGGCAGAGACTCTTGTCTGTTTTGTTCACTTTTGTATCCGTTTTCCTAGAGGGGCATTTGGCACACATTAAGCATCATTATAATATTTATTAAATAAATAGGTGACTTAATTCATTCCTTCATTCATTTAGGTTAGTTTCATTAAAAGGAAATAATATTTAGATAATCAAGGTAACCATGCACTTGTTTAATTATTCTGATGATTAAGGACAAATTATATTTTTAAGTTTTTTGCTATCTAGCATATTTGATACATATGGACTCAAAGACGAGCGGTAGGATTTGGAAAGAAAGTTGCTTGAACCCTAAGGAAAACAGCATTACTAGGAAATCTTTGGGCTTACAAGTAGTAGTAATTTTCCTTTTCTTTTTCTTACTTTGCTGTTAGAAACTCGCTTTGCTTTTCCATTGGGATATTTTGAAACTGCAAAATATTGTAATGGGCAGCTGATCTCTCCATAGCACCAGTTACTAGTGGGTAAGTCCTCCTCATGTAATGCAGATACCCATTAGCTGCTATACAGTAGAGTTTCACAAATGTTTGCTTTCAGACTTGAAACAGACTGTAGAAACAAAAGATTCCCAGGACAAGACTCAGAAATTGTGAAAAGCTTAATGGTTAAAGTAGAAAGAAAATTAAAAGGATTTGGTGTCAACTGCCAAAAGCATGTTTATTTTCATGTAACAGAAGTGGTGAGGAAAAAACAAAAAAGAAAAAAATGGACAAAATAAGGCACAAGAAATGTTCAATAGTAAAATCGTACCAAACGGAGATTTAAGGCCTCTGGAAATGTCATATAAAGGCAGATTCTATATTTTACATGTTTCCTTTTTAGAGCTCATCAAAAAACCTTGGTCAATACAGATTTGAGCATAGGCTATCATGAAGTAATTCGCTCAACAAAAATTTAATGAGGGCCTATTACATAGCAAACATATTGCTAAGGACATTTTCTTCATCACAATCCTTGATTTCCATGAGATTATGCAGTAATCATGAAAAAAATACATTAACATACCAATATGTCTTTGGTTCATTTTTCAAAATTAATTTTGAAATTGGAAGAACCATTGGGTTTTAAAAACAAAGACATAGGTAATGGACATAAAGTTTTATATATATATATTTTTTTTTTAACTTCCTCTTTTATCATGGTTACACTGCAACTCTCCACTTAAAAAAAAAATTGTACTTTTCTCAAGAAGTAAACAGTGTTTGACAAAATCTAGCATCCATTTATAAGAACTCTCAGCAAAGTGGGAATAGAAGGAACATATCTCAAAATAATAAAGACTATATATACCAAACTCACGGCCAACATCATACTCAATGGGGAAAAGCTAATAGCATTCCCCTTAATAACAGGAACAAGACAAGGATATCCACTTTCACCACTTTTATTCAACATAGTACTGGAAGTCCTAGCCACAGCTATCAGACAAGTAAAAGAAATAAAAGTCATCGAAATTGGAAAGGAAAGAGTAGAACTGACATTATTTTCAGATGACATGATACTATATAGAGAGAACCCCAAAGATTCTGCTGAAAAACTATTAGAACTAATAAATAAATTCAGTAAAGTAGCAGGATACAAAATTAATATTCAGAAATCGGTTGCATTTTTATACACCAGTAACAAACTACCAGAGAAAGAAATTAAGAAAACAACCCCATTTACAACTACATCAAAACAGAACTACCAAGGGACAAATTTAACCAAGGAAGTAAAAGAACTGTACTCAGAAAATTATGAGACATTGAAGAGAGAAATTAAAGAAGATACAAATAAATGGAAGCACATATCATGCTCATGGATAGAAATAATTGATAATTAAAATATCCATACTACCCAAAGCAATCTATACATTCAATGCAATCCCTATCAAAATACTAATGGCATTTTTTCACAGAACTAGAACAAATAATCCAAAAATTTATATGGAATCATAAAAGACCCAAAATAGCTACAACAATCTTGAGAAAAGAAGAACAAAGTTGGAGAGAAAAAAGAACAAAGCTGGAGGTATCATGCTACCTGATATCAAACTATACTATAAGGTCATAGTAATCAAAACAGCATGGTATTGGCATAAAAGCGGATGGATCAATGAAACGGAATACAGAGACAAGAAATAAATTCACGCCTATATAGTCATGACGAAGCAAGAATATACATTGGGGTAAAGATAGTCTATTCAATAAACGGTGCTGGGAAAACTGGACAGGTACATACGAGAGAAAAAAAAAAAAAAAGAAACCAGACCACCTTCCTACTCCATATATAAGAATAAACTCAAAATGGATTAAAGACTTAAATGTAAGACCCAAAACTATAAAACTCCTAGAAAAAAACATAGGCAGTAATGTTCAGACATTACCCTTAGTAACATTTTTACTGATAATATCTCCTCAGGCAAAGGAAACAGAAGAAAAAATAAACAAATGGGATTACCTCAAACTAAAAAAAGTCTCCATAGCAAAGGAAACCATCAACAAAACAAAAAGACATCCTACTGAATAGGAGAAGATATTCACCAATAATATATATTATAAGGGGTTAATGTCCAAAATTTATAAAATACTCATATAAGTCAACACCAAAAACAAACAAACAAACAAACAAATTCAAAAATTGGCAGAGGACCAGAATAGATATTTCTCCAAAGAGAACATATAGATGGCCAATAGACATATAAAAAAATGCTCAACATCACTAATCATCAAAGAAATGAAAATTAAAACCATAATGAGATACCACCTCACACTTGTTACAATGGCTACCATCAATAAATTAACGAACAATAAGTATTGGAGAGGATGTGGAGAAATGGGAACATTTGTGCAGTTGGTGGGATTGCAAATTGGTCAGCCACTATGGAAAACAGTGTAGAGGTTCTTCAAAAAATTAAAAATACAACTACCTTATGACTCAGCAATTCCATTCCTGGGTATTTATCCAAAGAAATACCAAACACTAATTCAAAAAGATATATACACCTCTAGGTTCACTGCAGCCCTATTTACAATAGCTAAGATATGGAAACAACCGAAATGTGCATCAATAGATGATTGGATGAGATGTGGTACAAATATACAATGGAATATCACTCTGCCATAAAACAAGAATGAAATCTTACCATTTGTGACAACATGAATGGACCTAGAGGTATTATGATTAGTGAAATAAGTCAGACTGAAAAACACAAATACCATATGATCTCACTTATATATAGAATCTAAAGAACAAAATAAATGAACAAACAAAACAGAAACAGACTCACAGATACAGAGAATAAATTGATGGTTTCTAGATGGGGAGAAGATTGGGGGCTGGGTGACAAAGGTCAAGTGATTTAGAAGTACTAATTGATAGTCACAGGAGAGTCATGGGGATGTAAAATACAGTATGGGGATTATAGTCAACAGTATTGCAAAAATTATGTATGGTGTCAGATGGGTGGTAGACTTATTAGAGGGATCACTTCATAAATTATGTAGATGTCCAACCACTGCATTGTATACCTGAAACTAATGTAAAATAATATTGAATGTGAACTATAATTTTTTAAAAAGTCACAGAGATGAGTAGTGCAGCATGGGGAATATATTCAATAATGTTCTGATAACTATGTATAGTATCAGGGGTAGTAGACTTTTTGGGGTTATGACTGTGAGTTATGAAAAATCTGATCACTATGTTCTTCTGTACACGTGAAACTAATAAAAAAATAAGAGTCAGTATTCAATCTCTTTGGTACACTAACAAGCAAGAAAGCTAGACTTCTTTGAGAAAGGAATTGCTTCATTCCTTTAGTTATCATTTAACAAATCAAAGGCTAAACTGAGAAGTCACAGATTATAGAATTCTCTCTGCCGGGTGGGTGGAACACTCATATCATTTAGGTTCAGTAATGAGACTGGAGTTTGGTGTAAAGAAAAGCCAGTACAATTGCATCATGGGGTATGTGGGAGGAAGAAGGAGAAAGAAAGGCAGGAGAGAAATAGAGGCACAGGTCTCCATTTCCTCTCTTTAGTCTTCAGTTCAGAAAGGGAGAGTTAATGAGGCAAATGGCAGTAATAACAAGGGCACCCACTTTTTTTTTTTTTTTTTTTTTTTTTTTTTTTTTTTTGCAATTATAAGAAGGGAAAACCTCACAGCCACAGCTGCAAAAGTAAGTCTGGTGGCTAAGGATGGTCAATGACAAAAAGCCATTGAGGTTCCATGATCACGAGCCTGCTGAAACCCCTAAGGCATAGATAGGACCCAGAAACAACTGGGGGTCAGGTTAGAGAACCTACAGAGGAAATTCTGAGAGTGAGACAAAATGGCTTTGAGTGAGAACTACAGCTCAGACTCCTGGCACCCTGACAGGGAGTTGCACCCCCTTCTAAGAGGGTTCTATAGACCAAGCTGGAGCCCAAGTGCAGCTGCATCAGCCAAGCCCTGGAATAGAGGGAGGAAAGACTGTGAGTTACATCAGCTGTGTCCTCCAGCCATGGGTACCAGGTGAGCAAGCTACAACCAGGGAGGAAAGAGGATATTGTGCCTAAGACCAGAAGAACCAGACTGCATCATCCCTTAGTTGTCTAAGTCTGTCATTTCTCCAGGACATCATGTAAGTCATATTTCTACACCCAAATATTCAGCCACCATCTTAGAGACAAGTTGCAGTTGTAAGGAAGAATTAAAATCTGGAAGCCTGAGCATTATTTCCTAGGAGTGCTGAGCAAAATCTGTAGGGACTATATATCTAAACTGTAGGAACAGATGCTGTCTGGAACAGGAAATGAGTAAAAGAGCTCCCACCCCCACCGTCCTGCCACCCCCCAACTAAATAATGGATGGCTGTTGAAAGGGAAAACAAATTAGTTATTGATTAAAAAAAAATAAAAAAGTAAGAGAGAGAGAGAGAGAGAGAGAGAGAGAGAGAGAGAGAGAGAGAGAGAGAAACTACCATTTCTCCAAACATCTTAGCTATGGTATGAGTCAAATGTGGATATCAAGGTATATGGGTTTTAATAAAGAATTCAAGAGGTTGCCTATTTCTTCTCTGCCCAGACATATTTTAAGATGATAAAGGAAAGAAAAGCTAACTTTTTACAAATTTTCACTAGAAGAGTAGAGTTTAACCCAAAGAGGAATATAAGGTCACAGCTGGTTTGGAGAGTCTCAGAAAGTTTCTTTCATTTTTTTCCTCCTCTTTCCTTTGAACCAAATTTGCATCTACTTCTCCCAGTTACAGAGACAGAAATCCCACCCCTAGATTCGTGTCTTGAATATAAAGGAAAGAGAAATGAAATAAGAATTATAGTGATTTTAATATAATTCTAAGCTCTGTTCTGGGTGATTTAAATAGAGCACAGCAGCTAGGATTATTTATGGAGCCCTTACTTGGTGCTGTTTGTTATGTATGATATATACATTAGCTCATTTAATCTTCACATTTCAAACCAATCCAGAAGATATTTACCTCCATTTTATAGATGAAGACACTTGGGATTAGAGAAGATAAATAACTTATCAAAACCACATGTATATTAAGTGGTAAAGCAGAGATAAAACCCATGTCTGTCTCATTCCAAAGCTAATATTCTTCTCATTAATCTAATTGGTCTTATAGGATCATTTAAATTTGCAGTACTCTTAAAAAGCATTTCTCCATAATTTATTATAAGTAATAACTTAGAAAATACTGGATGAACACAACAAAATCAAAATTATTGAAGCAAACCATCTGAGAAGGAAACAAGTGGGGGGAGGATTGGACACTAAAGAAAACCAGATGTTACTACAAAATTTCCCATTGTACTAGTTCAATCTACACTGCCTAGAACAGTGCCAGGAATATAGTAAATGTTGAATAAATTTTTGCTAATTAAAAATAGATTTCACTTCTCTGATGTTCTCATTCTCAATTGCCATACTCCACATCTTCAATGCAATTAAATATAGTTCGATATCTTCCATGCAGAACCATTATTTCAAACACAGTTCTGGCTTCTTAACAGGAACACTTTTAAGAGAACTGACACCAGTGCCAACACCAACTTAATGAAAATAAATTCCAGAATGTATATTCTAGTTCCTATTCTTGGACCCTTGCCCTTTTGGTTCAGTATTTAGCTAGGTAAGTATCTCCCATCTACATTAAGTTGCTGTGATAGAAATTAGCGTAATTAGATGTATGTTCACCTTGGACAGACAATGGGAAAATACCTTCCCTGGAAGAGTTTAACTTATAACAATTTTATTCTATTGAAAATTGCCATGTGTAAAGTTTGTGCAGGATGTCTTTAAGACTGCAAGGCAAGTTCAAACACAAGCCTCAGTCAACTAAACTGATGAAAGGAGGCACAGAAACTGGAAACAGTTTAAAGAATAAAGGAAGAGATGACAATAAACCTGTAACAAGGATTTGTAAGTTTTCTTCGTGGAAAGGTACTGATTAGACACAGGCAGGAGAAGAATTGTTTTGTAAATTAGGAAGCACCCTCCACTTGCCTTGGATTTCTCCAGCTTTCTTTGCAGTGACTTTCTTCGTCATTGAGCCAAACACATATTCACAATCACATACCGGTCGTCATTTTGTCTGTATCCTCTTGTCCCCAGCCTGGCTCTAAACTCATCGTCCTGTACTGTTTAGCCAAGAAAAGCTTAAGGGGTTAGCCTCTCAGGAGTAACTGCACACTGAAGAGGTCACTTAAACAATTGAGTGTTTTAATGATCCAAATGGGTGAATCCGTTTTAGTAGAATTCTTGGTAGTTTCAAATTCAGGGAGAGATATTGTGAGAGAAGAGTGGTACAAACCAAGGGAAGACCAAATTACCTATTTGGTCAGGTGGCATTGGGTAAGAAATACTAGCGCATAGGCTGTTGAGCTAGATCAAATGGAGATTAAATCTTGTCTCCAGCACTTCCCCACTTCATAGCTTTTGGCAACATCAATAAATGAGCAAAAATCATCTGGCCCATACTTGGCAATTATATATTGTAGCTACAGTTATCACACTGTGTGATTAAACAGTATCATTAAGGTATGTGGCAGTGCCTGGCATGCAGTTCTTGCTCACTAAATGTTAGCTTAGTCTGAACCTGCCTTCCACTGAACCAACTTGCAAGGACATCCCTGGTACCTGATCATTTAGAGAGAAAATACACCTCTTGTGCAACAAGACAGAGTTTCACTCTGTTCTTTTTCCTCTGTGAAAGAAGTTTTACTAAATTTTTCATAAATTTCTCCATTTAGTGCTGCAATGATGAAACTATTTGTAAGAGCCAAGTCTGAGAAACGATGAATACCAAATCTCAACCATTAAATCCTCTTCTCCTGTTTAAGATAAGTGTCAACATAAGAAACTAAAAACATTAATTTTACATAACCATATATGAAGGCCAGGTAGAATGGAGGAAAACAGAGTATTTTTTTTCTCCAGTTTTGATTACACTAAAACTAGATAATTTTTATTTTTTAAAGACAGAGAAGTACCCTGTCGTCATCACTTAGCATGCTAATTTGTGAAGAGACAACTTGTATTTTTGGTGCTGGGAACAGCTGATAAATCTTCCAAAGATCTTCATATCTCTGTCCATTCTATAAATTACTGAATATGTGATAAGAAGATAGGAGTTACCCTCAGCAGAAGGAAATTCCCTGCCAAGTTATAGTAGATTCTTGAAGAATATTCCAAACTACAAATATTTGAGAGAAGTGGCCAGTTCAAATCAAATAAATAAGTACATTGTGAATATTTAAAGAAAATCTCTATCTAAAGAAAGCAGTTTTTCCTGTTACGCTTCTAAGGTGAAAAAATGAGAGGTTGAACAATCAGGCAATAGTGGAAACCATACTCACAGGAGACAGCAGTGAATCCTATGAGAAAGCAAACCTCCAACGCCTACAAGCTTGAATGGTAACAGATGGTTGTATAATTGAAGGCTTTTACAAGCATAAAACTCACTGAAGAGAATAAAGATTCTCAAGATTTTTCATTTAATCCTATTGATTTATGTATTTTCCTTATAGTTGGAGAGGAATGTAACTTCTTAAGGAGTATGGGTCCCAAACCCTCAAATGCAGAAGACAGTCTTGTCAGATCTGCCTCCACAGTTTTCCTTAACACCATAACTATTTACTGACTCTACCCTTACCACCACTGTAAGCATAGTCTAATAGTAATAGTAATAATCAATGCTCTAACACATCCCATTACAGACAAGACATCTCAGTCTTAACCCTGAAGTTGCCATTTGCTTGTCAGCCAGTTAAATGATATGAAATTCCTTAACACTTAAATCTCCCAACTCTTTCAAGAGTTCACATTCTTCCTTTATTGTCTGAGGTTCCTTTAATGGGACAAATCTATAACTAGAAATAAAAATAATAATACTGGGGGTGTTACATTAGTATCTGGAGGTAGATACTAAATAAGTTTCAGGTAAATTTAGATTGATGCTTTCAGAGCTTCCATTTTTAGATTGGGGTTAGAGATTGCAGCACAAAAGAAGGAATATAAATAATACCTGGAATCCAATGAAGGAAAAAGATGACCCTGAGAGAGAAAAGGAGGCAGCATGAGTCCTGCAGTTACAATGGAAGCCAAAGAGGCTGAAACCAAATAGTTTCATAATTCAACCTTAGTCTGGCTGTTTTTGTGCTAGGATGAAGAGAGACACTCATATATACAAGATTGCTTCAGGGTCTCCACACCCCAAAGATGTGGCCCTGAATGATGTTTCTGTGTGTGTGTGTGTGTGTGTGTGTGTAGGGGGGGGGGAGAGAGAGAGAGAGAGAGAGAGAGAGAGAAATTGACTCATCAATTTATCAGGGTGGAGGTAATCATGTGTACCTTCAACAAACTCAAATTATAATTTTTATTCCAGTTTGACATAACCTGATTTATTTGTCTTCAGAACCTTAAGGTTCACAGCTGGCAGTTCTGCGGTTGTTCCCAGAGCTCTTGGAGCTTCCCAGCCTCCCAGCATGAATACTTAAAAGAATTACCCACACAAGTAAGATTTGTTATTTCAAATACTTTTTACTCCTATTCCTTTAGGATATTTTGATTTGATAGAGGGGTGGCAGAATCCAGTGTTCATTTGGGATTGAGACAGGGGTGACCAAGTCAGTTCCACGGCTGTGCTCCTCCTAGGCAAATGGTAATCATCAGTATAAATAAGATTCACCCAGAAAAAATGGTGAATTTGAACATTACCAAGATTAGCACTAATATTGAAAGTGGAAACAGCAGGAGAAAGAGAAGTTTGGCAATGTCCAGGGGAAGGACCCAACAGCAAGAATCTTAATTGATTAATTAAACTAAATGTTTATTTAAAACTTAATGTGTTCTGGGAACTCTTCTAGATGCTGCCAATATAGTGGGGAACAAACTAGTCAAATATCCCTTCTGTCTTGGAACTTACAGTTGAGCGGACAATACTCAAAGGTAAGATGGGTATGTCCTGTCCTATCTATGCTGCAGGATAACTCTACTTAACAGATGGAGGTAGAATGAAGAGGTTCTAAGATCCCTGAAATCCTAGGATATCCGAGTGACAAACCAGAAGGCAGGGTTCTGATACACAAGCTAGAGTAGAACACCTTACTTTCTCTATATTTATTAGTTTCCTAGGGCAGTCATTACCAATTACCACAAACATATGGTCTAAAACAACTCAGTATATTATCTCACAATTCTGGAGGCCAGAAGTCTGCAAGCAAAGTGTTGTCAGGGCCATGCACCCTCTGAGGTTCTAGAGGATAATCCATTCTTACCTCTTCCAGCTTTGGTAGCTCCGGGCATTCCTTGGCTTATAGGAGCATTAGTTCATTCTCTTCCTCCACCTTCAAATGCCTTCCCCTTATCTCCCTATGTCTCTCCTCTGGGCATCTTTTATGACACGTGTCATTAGATTTAGGATCTACACTAAATCCAGAATAATCTGATTTCAAAATCCTTAAATACATCTGTAAAGACCCTATTTCTATATAAGTTCATATTCACAGGTTCTAGGTGGATTTACCTTTTTGGGGGGCCATTATTCAACCCACTGCACTGTATTAATGAAAACTTCTTCTGGGACCTCAACATTCTTTGCAAATATCTGATTTCTCTCATTATATTATTACTATTTATATTTCTATCTTCCTCACCAGTCTCAATTCCTGAAAGGTAAGGATGATGATGTCTATTTGTACCTTTTCGTTCCCAAAGACTAGCTCAGTCCTTGACACATGTCAATAAATTAATGAGTTTTCCTACTTAAGCTCTTCAGTTAGAGTTCTTTGGTTACAAGTAAACAAACTTGATTCTAACTACTAGGGAAAGGAGGAAATTACAACAAATTGGATTGGGGTAACTCACAGAATGAAAGAAAAAGTTAATGAACCACATTTTAAAAGAGAAAGCGCCAGGGCAACTCTGGGAATTCAGATCGTGTATGCCAGTACATGATTTCTTCAGGGAGTTTTGCAAGAGCTGTGCTATCCAATACAGGGACTACTACGAAAATGTGGCTATTTCAATTTTAATTAAAATTAAATAAAAATGAAAATTCAGTTATTCAGTCACCCTAGCCACACTTCAAGTGTTCATGTGGCTAGTGGCACATGACAGCACAGACGTGCCACTAGCACAGATGTGTAATATTTCAGCACAGATGTATATAATATTTCCATGATTGCAGAAATATTTATTGGTTAACACTGCGCTAGAATGAGTCAGCCTCTTACCTGAATCATCTCCATTCATTTCTCCATCCTGTGTCATGCCACTGAAGATTAAAATTCGGGAGAGAGTTTGTTTGGCTGAGCCTAAGTTATGCATCAATCAATTTACTAGGTTTATACAGAATACATCAGTGGAGAATGATACTACACATGATATGGAAGATGTAATTTCCCCAAAGGGAGTTACAGTTCTAATATCAGAAGAAGCAGGAGTGGAATCTGGGTGAACAAAGAAATACAAATATATACTATATATACCTGTCCTTGTATGTTCATATATTCACTGTAATTTTCATGTGAGAATGAGGACGAGTTGCCAGATAGTTTCCATTTCTCAATCACCTAATTAGAACAGACGTCTACGTCTTTAAAACACCCATTCTCTAGACAAGCATCTGGGCTGGGGTAGAGTTGTTTGATGCCATGCCAAAAATCCTCACAGGGAGGGCAGAAACAGAAAGAGCCCTGGAACCATTTGCCTAGTATCTTTCTGTGTGCATTATACTTTCCTTTAAGCCCACTCTGGTGATAAAGGAAATGAACATTCTTATCAAGTTTGGGAAGGTTAGCATTGCTGGCTTCAAAGTGTCACTTTTAATTATGCAGCAGCCTTCAGCTTCAGCAGGGAAGGGGGAGGGAGAAAGAGATTTTTTGTCAGTACATACCACCGCCATTACTTTCTTTTTCACTACACAAACTGCCTTTGTTCAGTATTTCTAGCTTGATTTATGATTGCAGATCATATCTCACAGTTCCTTGTGGTCTGATGGTAATGTGCATGCAGGAAACATTTCTAAATCTTAAATTGGTTTCAGCATGAATCTCACAGTCAGCCTGCCAAGAGCTCAGCACATCTCTCTCTACCACGGTTTACACAAGAAGAAACAGTCATTCAGAGCATGAAAATAAGAGTTAAAAATGAAGACTGGGCTGGTAATCAAAAGCCCTGGACTTTGGTTACTGAGCCTTGGATCCTCCTTGTCTAAAAGGAAAGAGTTGGATTAGGTAATGTTCAGGGTCTTTTGGGCCCCTTAAAATTCTCTCATTCTGATTGTGCTAAAACATGACTATTCAGTCTGTCACCTCGCCCCACTAAACCATCCTCCCTCATTCTCTCCTGTGATAGATTCATAACAATGGACTACTTTAGCTTGATACTTTTTGATGCATTAACTTGCATTTTGTGTGCTGTTATCTTTCCTTCCCCCTCTCCAATAAGGAAGTCAAGCCCTTAGTATTCCCTTGCCATTCAAAAACTTCCTTTTTTCCCCGGGGCTGAAATCAGACACAGTTTGAAGTTAAAGCTCTTCCTTTACTTGTCTAGGCATAAACTAATTGAAAGAATTATTCCCAATGTCTCCAAAGAGACATCAGAGAAAATGAATTCTTGAAAGAAGCGAGAGAGAAAAGAGAAAGTTTTCCTTGACAGGAAAATGGGAGTGGTTATTTGTCAACATATCTGTTTCCCACATTTTTTAAGACAAGGGTTTTACTTGTCATAGCATACCTAAGGGGGGCTGAAAATTTAGGAAACTGTTCCCTGACCAGAAAAATCCCCATGCTTCCTATTCCTAGGCACAGACAGAAGGGAGTTAGAGAACCTGAGGGATCCACATGAGCTTAGACAAAGTATGCTAGGCGGTACCACGGTGGTGACCATAATGGAATAATGAGTGCCTGATATAAAACCATTCCTCAAGAAGACCAACCATCCACTTGAGAGCAAGTTAACCACACTGAACTTCTTCCATCCTGAAAGAGACTGAGATTCATTTAGCTGGAATAGATACATATTCCACATAGGAATTTGCTCTGCGACCAGCACATCTTCTGCTTGCAACACTATCAAAGGACTTACAAAGTGTTTGACCCACTGACACAAAATCCCACGTAACACTGTATCAGAAACAAAGAATGCTTTACAGCAGGGGAGGTAGGACAAATCAGTCCTATCACAAATCTTACCAACCAGAAGGTGCTAGCCTGACATAGCAATAGAGGGCCTGTTGACAGCATAGCTGAGACACCAACTCAAAGATTAAACTCTGTGAACATGGGGTCCCATTCTCCAGGATTCATTATATACTCTAAGTAGTGGCCATTATATGATGTCATGTCCCCAGTAAGTAGAATACTTGGGTCCAGGGACAATGAAGTGGCCCACTTGGGAAATTTGTGCTTCCTTTCCTACAAGTCGGTTCATTACTGGTTTAGAGCAAGTGTCAATTGTAACACACGGCTGCTCCCCATGAACTTCAGGATCCATATTCTGTAAAAGGACCAGCAGGCAAGAAAAGTCACTATCCTGGCAGAGCTTATGAACCCCAATCATCAGGAGAAGATAAAGCTGTTGTTATGTAATGGGAGAAGGAAAGAATGTATTTGGCACTCAGGCAATCCACTTAGGACTCTTTAGATAATTACTTGTCCAATGTTGATGTTAACTACACAAGTGTAACAGCCACAGACTGAGAAGAACTTGGTGAACAGAAGCTGAGACCCTTCAGAAACGAGATTCTGGGTCACATTAGCATGGATACCGTTGAGACCAGCAGAGGTTTTAGCTGAGGTTCAGTGGAAGACTGAATGGATAACAGAGGAAGGAGCTGATGAATATTACTTGTGATCTCAAGAAAAGCTGCCAAAGCAGAGTCTGTATTTAGTTCACTAAGCTCCCTACTATATGTTTCCACAGGAAAAGAGGTACGCCAATATCCTGGAGTAGTTATTCCCAGATACATAGGAAGAAGTAGATCTGCTCAGAAGAAGGGTGGACAGCAGTGGACACTGCCGCACCCTGTAGACCCTCCCTTCAAAAATAAAGGTCTATTTTCCTTATTACTGAGAAGTCTGCACTCTGATAGCCCTCAGTAGTCAGCCCTATCCAGGAATTTCCCTCAGTTAAATGTTATATCCACTTCCCAAGGGCATCCTACACATCTGGTCAATGTGAGGGTGCCCTGGAGAACCCTGGAAACTTATTCTAGCTTCTGAGCTCCCAGTGGATTCAGATGAATCATTTGTCATGAGTGTATCACAGTCCAACTTCTCTCTGTCCAGTCCTGCTTCTTTCCCTTCCCCTGTGCATGCTAATCCCGAGGCCATTCTCTAATAATATTTCTGCATGCAAATCTCGGTCTCAGAATCTGTGTTCTAGATGTCCAACCTCAGCACCTGACATAGAGAAATCATTTATCTCTCGTGAGAAATGACTTGGCACTTGATCTATATCTCTTTCAGGCTAATTTATCCATTCAATATTTACTGGAAAGCACTAAGTACCAGGAATTGTGATAAGCCTTGGTGACTCCAAAACTAGAAAAAGACAGACATGTCTACTCCCCACATATGTGTGTTATAATCTCTGTGTTTTTATACTAAGAACCTCTGGTGTAATATACTTGAAAGGCTTTCCATATTTTTGGCTAACATCAGTTTCAGTCAGTTACTTGAGAATAGAAACCATATCATCATATCTGCATCATTTCCAGAATCATAATGAAAGATCAAAAAGCAAAGGGAATTAGCAAGTGTTATATAAACCACTGTTTGCTAAATGGTTTTAACTATATCACTTAATCCACTTTTAAAAATATGCTACAATATTTATGTCTTCCTTTTATATATATGGAAAAACTAAGGCATAGAATGGTAAATAACCTGCCAGTTATTAAAATAAATTAAAATAAAACAAAAAAGTCTATGTCTGTTTTGGGATCCAGAACTGCCTGGCTGTGCAATGTGTGGCTGTTGCAATAAACTCCTCTGTACATGACACAAATGAACGTATAAGAGACCTTAGCGAATGTCTGATAAATGTGGGAATAAATGAAACAAATAAATGAGTAAATGAACAATAAGTAAATGAAACAATAAATGTAGGTCACTAAAGTGATCTACAAATAATTGCTCATTATAAACTGAAGCATGTGTTAGTTTATTCTATCACTGTTTTGCTGGCTATCTGTAAGTTAAATGTTAAATCTCTTAGTTTGTGCTTTCTATGCAAGTCTTGGAGCTTTTTCTGTCAAGGAGAGGTTAACAATTTCTAGTCATTTGCAGCTATTGTGATGTGCTCTTCATCAATGTTACAGAGTGGAATAAATGTCTCCAATATATTTGTCTCTATGAACCTCCAGCTCTAGGAGACAGGCCTAAAATTAACAGTAGAAAATCACTCCTGGACTTGGTAGAACTGATGAAGACTTGTGTTTTCAGGCGACACCACAGCCAGAAGAAAAGTTTTCTCGTGTAAAGAAATAAAAAGCAGTCCAATGCTGAGGTAACTTAAGGACAAAAGCAGAAGTCAAAGAAAAAGGACCCAGATTTACTAGGCCACAGAGAATCAGAGTAGGGTGCTTCTGAAAAGAAATCATTATTCTTCCCAATTCCCCACACACCACACTCTCATGTTATCCCACTTAAAGGTGAAGGAAATTTACATATTATTATTTACCACAGATTTAATGCACAGAAGAATATAAGGTCCAAACTCCCCGGTCAGGTTTGCAGATAACTGATTTGTAACCAGTTCTTTGAATGGATTTCACTACCAGTCTCCTTCTTCATGGTCTCTATGGCCCAGGTATAAAGAGAAAATCGGTATCATTCCTTACGTCTCAGAATAAACTGCTTCTGGGCAAGATATGGAAATATATATTTGATTCCAGAATAAGACAGTTATGCAGCCCCAGCCTCCTTGGGAAGTTACACAGTCGGAAGGATTTATTTTCTAACATTTTCATTATCTTATATTTATTTTTATTATTTTGAGTTTGCTTCATTACATCCATTGTGAAGGCAACCTTTGTCTATTAAGATTGTTATCTTGCTCAACATTTCCTAAGACCCATAAAAAACCTCTTCTTCCTATATATGCCCCAAAGGTAAGTGCACGTAAAAGTGAGTTTTAACAAGCAACCCTATTCCTGACAAAGAGTTCTCTCTTCTTGTTACCAAGAAAGATAGACTAGAGTAGAGCAAATCTAAATAGGATGTTAAAAGGGGATGTTTCTGATTTCCTGCTCTGGGGAACTGCTCAAGATACATTTTGGAAATGTGCCCTCATTATGGAAAGTGGCAGTGAGCCATGCTGTGAGCCTTTAGCAGTGGCAGTGAGCCTTTAGTTTTCACTCTCTTTGACACATGTGAACGCCTGAAATCATGACTTCCATACTCTGCTTCTAATGTTCCCCACAAGAAATTAGCACAATTAAAGCATGTGCTAGTTTATTCTATCACTGTTTTGCTGGCTATCTGTCAGAAACACCCAAATAAACTATTTCAGTTAAATAAGAAAAAAACAATGGCATATCATTTACATTCTCTTATTTTCCCCAATATGTAAGTGGAATGGAACAGCTTCCTGAAAGGAAAGGAAAACCAAAACAATACAAACAGTCACAGAGATGTAAAGTACAGCATAGGGAATACAGTCAATGATACTCTAATAACTATGTATGGTGTCAAATGAGTACTAGACTTATTGGGTGATCACTTTGTAAGTTGTATAAATGTCTAATCACTATGTTGTACCCCTGAAACTATTATAATATTGTATGTCAACTGTAACTGAAATAAAAAATTATTTTAAAGAAATGTTGTGGGATTCAGATTAAAGAAAAACAACTAACTGCTTACTGACTCAGGTACTTGACATATGTAGTTATCTTTCATCCTCATAGCAACTATTAAACCCATTTAACAAACGAGGAATCTGAGGTTCCAAAAAGTTAAATCACTTGCTATGGCACATAACTCGGTAACACGATTGTTACAACAGGCTTTTCACAATCTTTGCTGGCTAAAGCTCAGGAAAATAGAACTCTGAATGGACTTTCCGGTGGATTGAATGTGGAGACCAAGGAGAAGGAGGACACCAAAGAATGATTCAGGGATGCACTTCCCCAGGAGGCTTGTTTTGTAAGAATGTTACTGAATGCCATGCACACACACAAGAAGGGGTGCCTTCAAGTGCGTTTGGACTTCATAAGGATTTCTTGGGCTTTAAATGCTAGCATAACTGACTCCCTAAGAAAGTGATGGTATGTAGACTTTCAAAACTTATATAACCTTGGCTCACAGAGCATCTCAAAAGCTCAGTTTTAATAGTTCTCACTTTGGGAACTCTTGGACCGAGTGACCAAGAAGTAGTGCTCATTAAAAAAATATACAACAAACACAGTTCATATGTAAGCTTTGGGTAAAATGCAAACATCATTTTCTTTAAAACAAAAACTATGTTTTTTCTTAAATTTTTATTAATTTTTCCACTTTGACTTTTAACAACTGTAGTAATAATTAAGAAGTTTAGAAATATTCCAGTTCTCTCTTTCCCAGCTCACTTAAAGGTAGGTATAAATTACTTTGATCAATAGCATGGAAACATGAGTACTGCATATCATTTAAGGCAGAAGCTTTCAAAATGTGTATGGGCTTTGTCATGTTCTTTCCCTCTGTTGTGATGACCAGATCAGGACTTCTCTGTTGGCTTGGTGTTCCGAATTGAGGAAAACAGAGCAGAACCAGTGCTCGACAGATGAGTGTGAGATAGATGATAGATAGATAGATAGATAGATAGATAGATAGATAGATAGATAATAATTGTTTGTTCTGAGTCACTGAAATTTAGTTTATCCTGACTAATATAATGACTTAGGAAGCATGGCTCAGTGTGCAAAATATCACACAGAAAATAAGAAATCATAGTGTGAAATTCTCATTTGTTACTTGCCATCTTGATAAATAGTTGTGAAATTCATTCAATCTTATCAAACCTTCTGTTTGGGAAAATAAGGGCCTTTCTGGAAGAATTGTTCTGAGGATCAAATGAGAATATTCAAGAGTGTGATTTGTAAGCTAGAAAGCACATTACACATGAAAGGTATTATTATTATTCTTTGTTAAGTTTTAGATAACAATGAAAAAAACCTATAAATAACAATGGCATATTGTGTTTATATTCTTGTGGTTTCTATCAATTTTACTACTAGTAGCCAGAGAACATAATTTATACCCTATTTAGTTTACCTATATTCTATTTGTCTCAAAGCTTAATAAGAATCAATCATATTATTTAGTTACCTTCAATTATAACAAATATAGATGTCTTTTATACTTTTTAACCTTTTATAGCTGTTGACTATTAAATTATAAAAGCACAAATGACTACATATAGAACTTGTGTATTCCAAATACATTTTTTCTTTATTCTGAGTTGAACTGATTTTCCTAATTCCCACTATACACTAATGATGAGTCAATTTCCCCTAATACCGGTAGCTGTGTTCACTATGAAACAAATTACTTATCCAGCTAAAGACAAGGATTGGTAGGAAGTAAGAAATGCATGGCTCTGATTCTCCAGGATAGCCTCAGTTACAGTGCTATGTAGTATACAATTTACTTAAGTAAAAGAAAAATACTCTCTAATGATGAAGACACCTATTTCTACTGAGAGTGTTTTACTGTCAGAAAGAACCCAATGCCATGTTCCCTTCAGGATTGCTCTCTCCATCACATCTCTAGCCAGTGATGATTAAAGATCCGAATACCAAGCATGTTGAAGAGTTATTAAAGGAATTGAGGATTTTAGCCTGGGATAGTGTTGCATCCAGCACAACACGGGCAGTGAGGGTGCGAGAAGGGGCGGCATTGGGTTAGGTTTTAAGAAAGAAAGAAAGAGACTTAATGCAGTTAAATCTCAGAAGGCCAGGGGGTCTCACAGTCACCAGAGACTGGAGCCCCGAATCGGGCCGACTGGTGACTTTTATTGATAATCATACAAGGAAGTAGCATTATCTTTTCCACGGTCTGTGAATCTCATACATCATGTCACAAAAGTGAATCAAACCAATTATCTTTGTCCCCAAGCAGCCGGAGCAGAAAGTCTTGTGATGACTTAGGTGAGGTATGCACCTCCCTGGGGGAAAAGTCTCTCATGTTGTAACAGTTCCGTTGAGATAAGTGGAGAGAGCTGATCCTTATTGTCCTCATGACTTCTCTCACAATCAGGTGAGAGAGGAAAGCCAGAGTCAGCAATGGCTTTTCCCATGCAGGGGGGAAAGGGAGGCAAGGCTCCTTCCCGGATTTTCTAAGGCAGCTCATCTGGGGTCCCCACTCGGTTCCGCCTGTCTTAGGTTGTATCTCAGATGAGATATCTTACCCGTCTTTGGCTGCAAACCATCTTTTGGGGACCAAACAGAGAGACATAAAGTGTAAAACATTGAGATAAGCAAAGTCCCAAACAAGCACAGTCTCACAGACTTTTCTTTCCTCAAGGAAAGACACGGGGGGGGGGGGGGGGACAGTCGGCTAGGCTGCTGTGTGACAACAGGATAGGGGTGGGGATAAGACGTAGGCAAGTCCCACAACAGGAGGACAGAATACGAATTGATAAATGAAGGTTCCGGACGGTAGTTAACAAGTTGAATAAAGAAACTCATTCAACTAGAGCTTGCTGAAAGTGGAACAGTGCTTTCCTGTTGCTCCACAGACATTGCTTTTTCCTGGCTCTCTCCCATTGTTTCAGGTTATGATACTCAAAGTGATATCTGCCAGGAGCTAAGAGCTTACACTAAATTGAAAGTCCCATGCTGCTTTCTTCATGAAGAGAGTCTTGATACTCCGTCTCTACTCCGTCATGAAAAATGTCAGGTAAACAGTGTGCTTAGTGACGTACTACATTTACATTTTGGTGAAAGCAACTTGTCATGTAGAGGGCCTAGACAAAGGAGCTGATGAGTGGACCACGCTTTTGTCTTGATCTAAGGTTTGGTGTTCCTTCCCATCCCCCTACCCACAACCTCAGGTATGCAATCTTATAAGTCTCTTTGCCCTTCTCTTATAAACAAAGTGATTATATATGCGTATGTACATTCAGAATATTAGGAATAGCTCTAATTTTAAATACTCTATCCATTTTCCCACACGTACAATGATAAAGTGTCAAAAGAGGTACACTGATTTTTTCTGGAAAATATGGCACAAATGAACTATCCTTTTGCTTTTTTACTAAAAAATATTAGAAAAGCTTGGTTATAACACTATATTCGTTTGTCATTCTATCAGTAAAGAAAATATTGTCAAACAAATGTCGAAGCATGTCAATTCATGCTATCAGCATTGGGACAGTGTCTTCTGTTGTTAGTGTTGGGGCCCTTTTGATTTCCCTGCTATCTTTTTTGTTTTATTAGTTTCAGGTGCACAAAACAAAGTAATACTTAGACGTTTATCATTTATATCCCTCACACTGTGTCAACCCCCCTCCCCCCATCCACTACCCTTCTGACATCGCACACAGCCATTACATTTCCACTGTCTCTATTCCTAATGCTATACTCCGCTTCTTTTATATATATATATATATATATATATATATATGTGTATATATATATATATATATATATATATATATATATATATATATATGACATTCATTGTTGTTCAGCTTCAGCTTAAGGTCTACAGTGCAGTGATCAGGTAGCTACATCATCCCTGAGGTGGTCTCCATAATGAGACAAGTGTCCATTGGATACCCTACAAAATCTTTACAACATTATTGATTACATTCCCCAAATTAACTTCCGTAACCCCGTGGCAATCTTGTGGTTACTGACTGCTTTCTAATCCCCTCACCTTCCCCCTCATCCCCACCCCCTCTCCCATCTAGCAACCATCAATAAATCAACAAACAACAAGTGCTGGCGTGGTGTGGAGAAAAGGGAACGCTTGTGCACTGTTGGTGGGATTGCAGATTGGTGCAGCCACTATGGAAAACAGTATGGCGGTATCTCAAACCTGAAAATAGGACTACCTTATGACCCAGCAATTCCACTCCTAGGTATATTATCTGGAGAAATCCAAAACTCTAATTCAAAAGAATTTATGCACTCCTATGTTTATTGCAGCACTATACACAATAGCCAAGACATGGAAACAACCAAAATGCCCATCGGTAGATTGGATTAAGAAACTGTGGTACATTTATACAATGGAGTATTACGCAGCCATAAAGAAGAAAGAAATCTTACCATTTGCAACAACATGGATGAACCTAGAGAACATTATGTTAAGCGAAATAAGTCAGACAGAGAAAGACAAATACCATATGATCTCACTTATATGTGGAATCTAAAGAAAAGAATAAGTGAATGAACTAATCAGAAACAGTTTCGGAGACATAGAGGAAAAACTGAGGGTTCCCCTGAATATTGATGCACAGGTAGCTCCTTACTCCATCCTTGAATTCAGTAGCCCTATTAAAAAGTTAACTTTAATGCACACCTTTAATTCATGAGGGTTGAGGCTATCATGCACACAGCTGGATCCCTTCCCTCTGCCAGGGAGGTTGACCAAAACTGTCTGGATAGGCAGTAATTGCTGCACAACCCTCCCACTAATATTCCTCTGACTTCTTCTTAGAATTTGAATAAATGCATAGGATCCATTAGCATGATAACACAATGTTAATTTCAGAAGCAGGATCTTTCCTTGCATCTAAACTTATACACAGAGTCTACTGTTAAAAAAAAAAAAAAAAAAGACATTTCTTCTAGGTCTGGGGAACATGCTTTCATAGACAAGAAAACAGTATTGTAAGTCCCCTAACCTCATGTATATTGCCTTTAAAATTTCTTTGATAGAGGCCTTAAAATGTGATAGAAATATCAGTCTGATCAAACTTGCAAAGAATGCAGAATCCTAAAGAGAGTTAATTATGCAAACTGCCTGCTAATGAAATTTAATGTTTGAACATATCCAAAGAAAGAAGACTTTTTGGCCAGTGCCATTGTGTCCTCATTTCCATCCCTGCTATCGGGCTCCCCAGTATTCCAGACATTGCAAAGCTTTGGGGGAAGGTCAGAAGGTGAGAATAAGGGAGAATTCAGTGTGTTTCTTTTGTTCTCTTTTTGCCTCCTATAATATTTTTCTGCAGTGACTACATCACTGCCATGACTCCTTGACAGACAGCCCCACCCTCTGGGATTCATCTCCCATCAGCCAAACCTCACCCCAAATGAGCTACTGGTTCTTACAGGATGGCCTTCACTCCCAGAATCTGCAAACAGAGCCCTCCTACCCCTACATGGTAGCTACTGCCTCCTAGTGCTGATCTCGGTGAGACCTCCTTTGGGTGCTCCACTCTGTGATCACCTATGTCATCAATTACCTGTCCTGAACTCCCTTCTATTAAAATATACAGAGTGGTTGTAATATCCTGCCTGGATCCTGACTGATACAGAGAATGTCAATGAAGAAAACTGTAAAAAAATAAATTTAAAAATGGCATAGAATAAATTCACATTAGAGTGCCACTTAGGTGAATACTTACAAATGTAACCTCCCTTATCTTAATGGTAGCTTTGTCTGTGGAGAAATAGGTGAAGCAGAAGTTTACATTTTCCATATCTGGAGTCAGCAATGCTTTTAAAGCTACCATCAGATTATTATTTTTAAATTCATGTAGATTTGCATCCATAAGGAAAGTGCACTAACCAGTGATAAGAGTGTCCTATCCTAGTAATGCTTGATTTTCATTTAAAAATACTGCTACAATAATCAAGATATGAATGCAACCTAAATATCTATCAATGGATGAATGAATACTTAAACTGTGCTATGTGTATATCTATGTGTATATGTGTGTATATACCACATACATATTCTATTGCGTGTGTGTATACATATATATGTATATATACACAATTAAATATTATTCAGAGATAAAAAAGAAAAAGAATAAAATTTTGCCATTTGTCACACCATGGATGGACCTTGAGGGCATTATGCTAAGTGAAATAAGTCAGACAGAGAAAGGCAAACACTGTATGATCTCTCTTATAAGTGATATCTATAAATAAATAAATGAATAAATAAATAAATACACAAACAAATAATAACCAAACTAATAAAACAAATCCGCCTGGAATTTTAAGCAGATCTGTATTTGGAATAGAGTGTATGTGGTGACAAAAGAGGGAAATAAAATGAGCTAGATAGAAGACTGGAGTGGTTGCAGGGATCGCATATGTGTGGCCTAATATTCACAGCTAGCAAACTTTTGTCTTTTACATTTAGACAATTAGACGCCACAAGAATTTTATAAATAGTGGAGCAACATATTCAGAGTTTTGTGTTAAAAAGGTGGCTTTAATAACTGTAGAAAATGGCCTGGGGTGAAGGGACAACACAATATTCAATAAATTTTAAAAATGGACACCCAAAGCTCTTACTCCTGCCAGGACACATGTGATCTCAAGCAATTGGGCAGTCAACGAAGGGCTGCAGTAGGTTAAGGAGTAGAAATTTTGCCTTCCCAGCATCACCCTGCACGACTAAATTCCAAGCCCTTCCTCCCTTCTTCATTGTATTGTCCATTACACTTGGATCCATTTTAATTCCTCTGAAGCAAAAAACAAAGTTATAATCTAGCTAATTGTCATTCCCAGGCATATGAAACAGGATAAACCCAACCAGGCACACCCAGTACTTTGGCATAAATCAGCCAAGCACATGGAGAGGACAGGAGACAGAGAGTGGACAGGAGTAATGTTGGAAAAAGCAATGAATGCAGGAAACCCTTGATTGCATGATTAACGATGACTAGCAAGAGGTCAATGTGAGTCCCTCATAGGCAAGGGCATTTGCATCCCTAGTTATACCCATAGTGTCTGCATATAGCAGTATTTCAATAAATGTTGAAAGGAAAAAAAGACTGAAGAAAAGGAAGGGTGAGAGAGTGAGAAGGAAGGTATAAACGAAAGAGAGAGAGAGAGAGAGAGAGAGAGAGAGAGAGAGAGAGAGAGAGAGGGAGGGAGGGAGGGAGGAAAGGAGGGAGGGAAAAAAGGATGGAATAAAAGAAGGAAAACAGGAAGGAATGGAAGGAAGAGGAAAGGAAGTAAAAACAAAAGGAAAATTTCACTGGGGGGTTTTACAATCATTCTAGTAAAATTACATTAACTAAATTCATAAAGGGACAAATTCAGAAAACTAAAAGATCTAAAGAAACTTCATTTTACATATAAAATCATGATATAAATCTGATTATTTTACTCAAGTCTAAGGTTTCCATGATGAACATAGATGTTGACAGTTTAGCCCTCCAGGGAAATTCAGGAAACCAGGAATTGTTCACTCAGCTGTGACACCACTTACAAAGATCTAAAAAGACTGGAACACTGGGTGAAGGAAAAATAAATCACTGGATTCATGAATACTTTGATGGGATCAACAGTATTTTCTGACATGCAGACAGCACGTGTCAGAGAGATGGACAAGATCAGCTCCCATGAGGCTGTAGACATCAGCTCTGAAACCTTCCGGCCACTTCACCTTGGCTTGCCTTGGCTGCTTGTTAGTGATGCCCCGGGGATCTATGCATTAAAGCTGACAGAAGCGTTAAGTCTGTACAGTGTTGTGTGTATGTTAAGGAAAATATTAAACTGATTCACTTCCTCTTTACTTCAGGTTGTTTCATCAGCAGCAGAAGCCTTCTTCAGCTGCCTGAAGTTTGAAACAGTGATTTCAGTTTTGTTTGTATTTCTAATGAGCTTGGGGCCTTTGTGAAGAAAGTTAAAGCATTTAAGTAAATGTTCCTAAATCTTATTGTCATTTTAAAATTCAATACATTGGGAAATCTGAGTTGTACAACATGTCAACTTGAGATGAGCTAAATTTACAGCTCTCTAGTCATCCAGTACAGTTCTTTTACAAGTCTACAATTGTATTGTATTAAGCTCATTAACCTGCAGACAGTTTTAAAGCCTCTGTAAAAAATTGATTTATAATATTGAGCGGGTTAGGTATGCAACGCTCTGATCTTATATGTCTGTCCATTGTGTGAAACTTATTTTAGAAAGGAATAGTTTGGTATATAGTCCTCTCTAAAAATAAATTTCATATAGGCAATTTTTTAAATATTTCAATCCATTTAACATGGGGAACCATTTACTGTGGTGTTTAAGAGCATAAACATTATAGTTGGAGGGCCTACATATGAATCCCAAGATTGCAACTCACCAAGCATAACAATGTTGGTCAAGTTAGTAATGTAAGTATATCTGTACCTTAGCTCTTTCAGTAGTAAAATGATAATAATAACACTATTTATACAACTTAAAGCATCAATGGGAACAGTAAATGAGTTAAGTGATGGAAATTACTTATAGCAGTCCCTGACACATAATAAGCACTCAAGAAACATGAGGCATAATAACAATACTAATCATTAATACTCAGTACCATTTTTGCCAATCCTTTGCTGCTATTGTCCCAACCTTCCCATACACTAAGTTATCTGTTTCCAATTTTTCTTAACTCTGCCTCAGCTCCATCATAATTTATCTGACATTTCCAAATAATTTTATATTTCAATGAAGTACACATAAATATAACTCCTCACTCCCCCCCCACAAAACTTTTTACAAAATAATATTTACCTTTAATTCATATGATAGAATTGACATGTTCTATTCTATTCTACACTAATCTATTTAAAAATAAATGATAGTCACGATCCATTAAATTGCTTTATTAATCTAGAAACAGATCATGACACACAGTTGAAAAACAATTTTCTAGAGGACAGGGGCTAATCAAATAAACAGCTACAAGGTCAGACAATTAAGTTCGCAAACTCATCCTAGAAAAAGTGCTACATACCTCATTGCTTAATATCACTATGCTCACCTTCGAGTACTCCCCTTGGGAAGCTCCCACTGACACTAGCGCCTACTCCACCCTTCAAAGCAATTTCGGAACTCTTTTTCTGGAATGGCCATCAGAGCTGTGATCGTATTACCCTTGATATCCTGAATGTCATCAAAATGTTTTCCTTTCAATATTTCCTTTATCTTCAGGTAAAGAAAGAAGTTACTGGGGGCCAGACAGGTGAATAGGGAGGGTGTTCCAATACAGTTATTTGTTTACTAGCTAAAAACTGCCTCACAGACAGTGCCATGTGAGCTGGTGCATTGTCGTGATACAAGAGCCATAAATTGTTGGAGAAAAGTTCAGGTCATCTAACTTTTTTATGCAGCCTTTTCAGCACTTCCAAATACTAAACTTGGTTAACTATTTGTCCAGTTGGTACAAATTCATAATGAATAATGCCTCTGGTATCAAAAAAGCTTAGCAATATCATTGCAACAATTTTGCGAACTTAATTGTCCACCTCGTATATCATTAAAGGATGATGTTAAGTGATGAATTAGCCCTAGAGGAACAGATGGTCTATTATCAGACTCCTAAAATGATTTAACCTAAAAGAAATGTGTGAGAATTATGAAAAAGTAGGAGAGATACTGCACTAAAACAGATTCCTATGTATTCCCTAAATCCATGTTAAATGTGTCCCATTCAGATAGCCAACTGAAATATGAAAAGATGGTAAACATCACTAATGATCAGGGAAATGCAAATCAAAACTGCAATGAGATACCAATTCCTATCAACTAGAATGACTATTATTAAAGTCAACAAATAACATGCATTGGTGAAGACGTGGGGAAAATGGAATCCTTGTGAACTGTTGGTGGGGCTGCAAATTGGTGCAGCCACTATGGAAAACAGGATGAAGGTCCCTCAAAAAATTAAAAATACATCCACCACACAACCCAGCAATTCCACTTCTGGGTATTTATCTGAAGAAAACAAAACACTATTTTAAAAAGATACATGCACACCTGTGTTCGATTAGCATTATTTACAATAGCCAAGATATGGAAGCAAACTAAGTATCCATCGATAGATGAATGGATAAAGATGTGATATATATAGATATATATATACACACACACACACACACACACACACACACACACACACATACCCAAAAAAATATTACTTAAGATAAAAAAGAATGAAATCTTGTCATTTGCAACAACATGGATGGATGTAGAGGATATTACGCTAAGTGAAATAAGTCAGGCAGAGAAAGACAAATACAACATGGTTTCACTTATATATGGAATCTAAAAAAAAAACAAACAAAGAAGTAAAACAAAAGAAAAGCAGACTCATAGAAATAGAGATCAAACTGATGGTTGCCAGGGGTGGGAGGATGGATGAAAAAGGTGAAGGGGAATACAGACAATAATAGTCGATAATTTTGCACTGTGACAGATGATTACTAGACTTAGCGTGGTCATCATATCGCAAGGTATATAAATGTAGAATCATTACTATATTGCATATCTGAAACTAATATACTATTGTCTACCAAACTATACTTAAATTTAGAAATAATTATTATTATCATACTGCATCTCCAAGGTAAAGTTGAAGAATTGATTAGTCAATTCTGTTTAGAAAATAAGCTAATATACTATTTCCTTCCATGATAGTCAAAAAGGGGTTTTTAATTGTGCTACCAACATGAGCTAACAACCTTTTATGTGCAATGAGCCTCTTTGGCAGCCTGGAGAAGTCAGTGGACCTCATCTAGGATAATGTTTTAAATTACATACTGTCAAATAATGGGATTAAAACATAGACAATCATATTAAAATACTATTATGGGGCCCTTGAAGGTCCCTGGAACACAAGTTAAGTACTATATGGCTACTGCAATACATACATATTTATATATACATATATACATATGTTTTTTTTTCCCTATTCTGCTCAAGCACTTCCTTGAAGAGGTAAATAAAAGAACTTCCCGTTAAATAAATCAGATGTGGTCTGCTAAAACTTAAACTAATAAATATTGTATTTTTTATTATTCTCTTTTCTTCTTTTTGATTTTAAGGTAATATGCTCATGTTTGATGGATGGTAAAACCATTTTTCTACAGAATGCATCCCACTAGTGGCACTACCAAAACTAATCGTTATTTTGATAAATCTACTTATTATAAAGTCAATACAAACTGATCTTTAAACATGTGTGCTTTACGTTTTTCCTGTCAATAAATTACAGTCTTCAAAATATTTCTTTAAATAAAATATTTAAGTCAATTAGAAAGATGAAAGGAAAGAAAACGAAAG